>NC_057797.1:762359674-762714095 GCF_018294505.1 Triticum aestivum | reverse complement strand
TTCGGAGACCTGCTCTCCCGTCGACCGTGTACGTGGCGGACGGGATGGAGTCACCGGCGGCAGCAGCAGCAAAGGAACGACGGTGGGCGTGCGCGTGAGCAGATGTGATCTGTTCGTGGCGGCTAGGGTTAGGAGACACCGCATACTTATAGGCGCAGCCGCGTGGAGAGACGTGGGCTCGACCCACGTCCGAGTCCGTGACAGCCCACGATCCGACGTCTCAGATCGTGGCCCAGCTGTCAGAAAACTCTCCGTTAGTGACTGGCAAAAATAAGCGCGTAGGTGTGAGCTCGGCTCGGCTCAATCCCGCAACCCGCGGCGCGTCGTGACGAGGCGTGGCGTGGCGAGGCGGGCGGCGGAGGAGGAGTGCGCGAGGGCCTCTTCTCTTCTCAAGCTCCAATAGCATGTAGAAGAGAAACCCTTATAAACCACTCCAACTCTCCTTCCACTTCCGGGGTGGGACTAAACTTCCCACCACACCTAGTGCCATATAACCCACATGGGCCCTTAGAGATTTTTCAGAAATTGCAATATGGGCCTAGAGCCCATCTCAGATTTCAGCAATCCCCCACCAGATCTCGAGGGCCCATTGTGTCCTCTGTTCCAATTGCTGTTTCGATATACCAGTGTTTCAGTAAAGACCTGTTAAGGTTGAACTTCACCTAGAACAAGTGGCTACACTCCTTCACAACTGAACAATGGACTATGCCTTGAATTGTCAGTTTGGCGTAAAGAAGTTTCACTACATGTCTTACTAGTACTAGGCTGCCGAAGGCTGACCCCTCGGGTGGAGCATATAAGTCACACTCCTGGCCTATTCATGAGCTTACTAGAGATCACCCCAATCTCATAGACTGTGACCAGCAGTCGGGCTCATATAGGTGTGTTCCTCCAAAGATCGCTCTGTAGGATAGCATCTTGCTTTTATAAGCTTTGGAACACATTGAGACCGTAGTCATCCTACCATACAGTATCGAGAGTATTGCATCTCCAACGGAGTGGGTTAGTATAGTTACTCTCCTCAGTTCACCACTGGCTTGTTTTCCCAGGTCCTAGTTCACGGGATCTCCGATCATATAGGTTGGGTTACCACCATGGCAACTCATGTGGGTCTCATACCCATCTCCCTCGATGCATTATCTATCACAACACGTGATAGCCCTTTTGTAAAGGGATCTGCCAGATTCTTAGCCGTATGGACATAGTCCAACGCTATCACTCCGGAGTTTCTTAATTTTCTGACAGCTTTTAATCTCATTCTTATGTGTTTGGTGGACTTCATGTTGTCCTTTGAACTCTTCACCTTGGTGATGACAGTCTGATTGTCACAGTTCATAAGGATAGCCGGAACCGGTTTATCAACCAATGGCAAGTCCATCAAAAGATCTCGAAGCCATCTCGCTTCAACACCAGATGTGTCTAATGCCGTTAATTCTGCTTCCATTGTCGATCTCGTTAAGATCGTTTGCTTGCAAGACTTCCAGGAAACAGCGCCACCTCCAAGAGTAAACATATACCCAGTTGTGGCCTTCATCTCATCAGCATCAGAGATCCAATTCGCATCACTATACCCTTCAAGTACCGACGGGTATCCGGTATAGTGAAGTCCATAGTTCATAGTACCTTTCAGATAGCGCATAACTCTCTCAACAGCATGCCAATGTACATCACCCGGTTTGGAAACAAACCGGCTCAGTTTGCTCACAGCAAACGCGATGTCAGGCCTCGTTGCGCTCGCTAGGTACATCAGTGAACCAATGATTTGAGAGTATCTCAATTGATCTTTAGCCATGCCTTTGGACTTTCGAATCAATACGCTAGGATCATATGGTGTTTGAGATGGTGTGCAGTCCGAATATCCAAAACGACTCAACACCTTCTCAACGTAATGGGATTGCAGAAGTGTGATCCCACCCTCATTATCTCTCAGTAGCTTGATGTTCAAGATAACATCAGCCACACCAAGGTCTTTCATCTCAAAGTTCTGAGATAGAAACGATTTGACCTCCTCAATGACTTTGAGGTTTGTTCCGAATATCAGTATGTCATCAACATACAAGCACAGTATAACTCCTTCGCCCCCACCATGGCGATAGTATACACATTTGTCAGCCTCATTAACAACGAAACCAACAGATGTCAGAGTTGTATTAAACTTATCATGCCATTGCTTAGGTGCTTGTTTCAGGCCATATAAAGATTTTATCAACCTACACACCTTTCTTTCCTGACCATCTATCACAAAGCCATCAGGCTGTTGCATGTAGATTTCCTCCTTTAGCTCTCCATTTAGAAAAGCCGTCTTAACATCCATCTGATGGACGAGAAGACCATGTGAGGCCGCCAACGAGAGTAATACTCGAATGGTGGTCAGTCTAGCCACAGGTGAATAAGTATCAAAGAAATCTTCCTCTTCTTGCTGGTCATAGCCCTTGGCCACAAGCCTAGCCTTGTACTTTTCAATCGTACCATCGGGCCTAAGCTTCTTTTTGAACACCCACTTACATCCCAGTGGTTTGCAACCATAGGGACGGTCAGTGATCTCCCATGTCCCGTTAGCCATGATGGAATCCATCTCGCTACGGACCGCATCCTTCCAGTAGTCAGCTTCTGGAGAGGCATACGCTTCTGAAATAGAAGTGGGAGTATCATCCACGAGGTACACGAAGAAATCATCACCAAAGGTCTTTGCAGTCCTTTGTCTCTTGCCCCTACCAAGGGTTTCCTCGTCATCCTCCTCGGGATTTTCATCATGTGTTTGTTCATAATATTCCATAGGGATGGCAGGTTCAGGAGTCTCCTCAGATTCCTGTCTAGAAGTGCTTTGCATATCTCTCATAGGAAAAATATCCTCAAAGAATGTAGCATCCTTAGACTCCATAATTGTACCGATCTTCTGGTCAGGTACCTCAGATTTCACTACTAGAAATCTATAGCCAACGCTGTTCTTAGCGTAGCCCAAATTAATGCAGTCCACGGTCTTATGTCCAAGCTTACGCTTTTTGGGGATCGGCACGTTGACTTTCGCCAAACAGCCCCAAGTGCGCAAGTACGAGAGTGTCGTCCTTCTCTTTGCCCATTTCTCATAGGGAGTGATCTCACTATCCTTTGTCGGAACTTTATTCAGGACATGACATGCCGTCAATATAGCCTCCCCCCACCATGCCTTGGATAAACCCGATGTATCTAACATGGCGTTAACCAAATCAGTTAGAGTACGGTTTTTCCGCTCGGCAACCCCGTTTGACTGGGGTGAATAGGGAGGCGTCCTCTCATGAATAATGCCGTGTTCCGCACAGAAGGAATCAAACTCACTCGAGAAGTACTCTCCACCACGATCTGACCGGACTCGTTTAATTTTCTTTTCAAGTTGATTTTCAACTTCTGCCTTATAGATTTTAAAGTAGTGTAGAGCCTCATCTTTAGTATTTAACAGATACACATAGCAATATCTAGTGGAATCATCTATCAATGTCATGAAGTATCTCTTTCCACCTTTAGTCAACACACCATTCATCTCACAAAGATCAGAATGTATGAGTTCTAATGGTGCCAGGTGTCTCTCCTCCGCGGCCTTATGAGGCTTGCGAGGTTGCTTAGCTTGCACACATGAAAGGCACTTAGAACCTTTGGCTAAAGTGAAACTCGGGATTAAATCCAACTTGGCTAGCCGCGTCATAACACCAAAACTAATGTGACAAAGACGTGAATGCCAAACTTCAGATTCATTAACATTCGAATGAATATGGTTCACGACTTTATTACAAAAATCTGCGAGGGAAAGGCGGAACATCCCTCCGCTCTCATAACCTTTTCCAACAAAGAGTCCATATTTTGTAACAACTAATTTATTAGACTCGAAAACCAACTTAAACCCTTCTCTACATAGAAGGGAGCCACTAACGAGGTTCTTCTTGATGGCGGGGACATGCTGCACGTTCTTCAGCTGCACGATCCTTCCCGAAGTAAACTTCAGATCGACCGTGCCAACACCATGAACAGAAGCACTCGCGCCATTCCCCATCAATACGGACCCGTGACCTGTGACCTGGTAAGAAGTGAACAATGAAATGTCAGCACACACATGAACACCTGCACCTGTGTCCACCCACCAATCGTTGGGTTGAAACACTGAAAAAACAGTAAATAAATTACCGTACCCAGATGCACCATTCTCATTGTTGCCCACAATCATGTTGACAGACTTGGAGTCCTGTCCTGACTTCTTGTACTTGTTTGGGCACTTGTTGGCCCAATGTTCAACCGAACCACAAGTAAAGCAGCCCTCGTCCTTCTTGTTCTTCTTGAAGGTCTTCTTACCCTTCTTCTTAAAGTCGGTATTGTGTTGGACACCGTTCTTTCCCTTGGGCTTGTGGGAGTTGAAGTTCTTCTGGTTCACCATGTTGGCAACAGAAGTCCCTTCGGCCCCTTTTCCGTGCGAGTCTTTTGCCCTCGAATTCTGCTCAACACTCAGATGGCCAATGACATCCTCCACAGAGAATTCACGCCTCTGATGTTTCAGAGTGGTGGCAAAGTTCCTCCAGGAATTAGGGAGCTTAGCGATTATGCAGCCCGCGACAAACTTGCCCGGTAACTCGCACTTGAGAAGCTCAAGTTCCTTAACAATGCATATTATCTCATGAGCCTGCTCCAATACAGGACGGTTTTCAACCATCTTGTAATCGTGGAACTGCTCTATAATATACATCTCGCTCCCTGCATCGGCGGCCCCGAATTTAGATTCGAGCGCCTCCCACAAGTCCTTGGCGACATGCACATGTAAATATGCGTCGACCAGTTTATCTCCGATCACGCTAAGAACTGCTCCGAGAAACACAACGGTAGCCTCCTTGAACGCCTTCTCCTGTTCAGGAGCAATCGTTCCCGTGGAGACACCGGTGACCCAGAACACGTTCATAGCCGTGAGCCATAACGTGGTCTTAGTCTGCCAACGCTTGAAGTATGTACCGGTAAACTTATCCGGTTTCAGTGCAGCGGCAAAGCCACTTGCCGAGAAATTCCTACACATAATAGGTTTTTGGATTGTTGAGTAAATAGGCAATTTCTCGATTAAATTAATCCATGAGTAAATCACTAGCATGGCATTGACTAAGTTGATGACGTACTGACTCTGATCTAAACATGCACGTACTAAGCAAACAGTAGACAAATCTACACATACTGCTAGTACTGCTAATATGAAAATAATCAGGAGCGGGATAAACGAGTTATACCCTCCAGTAGGCCACGCAGAGGCCGCGGCTTTGGTGGCAGCAGCGGCGTCCTCGGCGACCTTCTTGTCGGCTTCAGCTTTCTCGGCGGCGGCACGGTCGGCGTCGGTGGACATGGTGATGACGAAGGCGACGCGGACGTAGAGGAAGTAGACGATCGGAAGCGAGCAGTCGCGTAATCGCTGCCAAAAACCTATTCGCCCCTCACCCCGTACAGGAACCAGAAGGGCGTGGTTTCCGAGACCTGCTCTCCCGTCGACCGTGTACGTGGCGGACGGGATGGAGTCACCGGCGGCAGCAGCAGCAAAGGAACGACGGTGGGCGTGCGCGTGAGCAGATGTGATCTGTTCGTGGCGGCTAGGGTTAGGAGACACCGCATACTTATAGGCGCAGCCGCGTGGAGAGACGTGGGCTCGACCCACGTCCGAGTCCGTGACAGCCCACGATCCGACGTCTCAGATCGTGGCCCAGCTGTCAGAAAACTCTCCGTTAGTGACTGGCAAAAATAAGCGCGTAGGTGTGAGCTCGGCTCGGCTCAATCCCGCAACCCGCGGCGCGTCGTGACGAGGCGTGGCGTGGCGAGGCGGGCGGCGGAGGAGGAGTGCGCGAGGGCTCTTCTCTTCTCAAGCTCCAATAGCATGTAGAAGAGAAACCCTTATAAACCACTCCAACTCTCCTTCCACTTCCGGGGTGGGACTAAACTTCCCACCACACCTAGTGCCATATAACCCACATGGACCCTTAGAGATTTTTCAGAAATTGCAATATGGGCCTAAAGCCCATCTCAGATTTCAGCACAAACCAGCGGCGACGTCCTTCACAATGTCGTAGCGTCTCCCCCAGGGCAGAACTGGCTGTTGGTGGCCACGGTGCTGCTGCTTTTCGTGGAACAGGTGCTTGTCTACGCTGCCATTGGGCATGTACTCGTAGATCAGTAGCAGCTCTCCATTCTCGTAAGACCAACCTGAAATTTGCTACGTCATAACTCATATACAGTACTCTTATATACAAGATTTTAAAAACGGTAATGCTAAAATCTGATTCAGATTTTTAAGCATGACAAATCAAACGTTTTTAATGGCAATTTTATGTTGGTGCGAGGATGGAGAATTTAGTTTGCAAGCATGGCAATTTTCTGGCAAAACAATGAACTGAAAGGGATTTGTCATGCTTGCCATCCTCGACAAATATAAATTGTCATAAAAACGTTCAATTTGCCATGATAAAAAAATCTAACGTCAGATTTATAGTTGAGTACTTAAAAAAAATACTACAAGTATGGCCACAGATGTGAAGTTAGGGGCATTGTGACAAAAGAAGTGGAGCAAGCAGTGGCACTAATATATGAAGTTAAGGGATAAAATATGACAATTTTTGTAAATAGAGTAACATGAAAATATTACGAACAAGAAATCTGGTTATGCTATTTTCATCATATATACCACAGTTCAAATTAGATAAAATTATACTATCTTTGTTCCATTTTACTTGACGTTTTTAACCTTGTCAAATATTCAGGTTGCTAATCTGGACCACTAATTTTTACGTCAGTGCATCAAGGCACGCATAGTATAGTTGTACAAACATAATATTAACAAAATATAAAAAAGTAGTATGAAATTTCAAAGTAGATGATGGCCAAAACTATACATAATAATACTTGTTGACATTGGATCCTAACTAAAAGAAATTGTTTTGATTTATAAGATCAATTAATAAATTATTAATTGGAAGGGAACGATAATTTCATGACATCGTTTCACAATTTCTGTGTATATATGCATCAAATGTAATGCTCAGCGAAGTTTGCTAGAGCCAGTGCCAAAGTGTAAAACATCATATATTTAGAAAGGAGGAAGTAACTTCTATGTATCAATCAAATTAAATAGATTTAAACCTGCTTGCAATTGAAGTTCAAATGGAATCTAAATTTGCAACCAAAAATAGATCGACGCTAAGTTTGCCGTGAAAAGGCATAGTGCATAGTCTATTTAACGCATTACTTTCTTTGCTGAAATCTATGTTCACGTACATAGTCAATTTACAACAAAAAAGGTTCCAAGACAAGCAGTTCGCCACCAGATTAAAAAACAGGAATTAAAAAAAATCATTTACAGAGTGATCTTGGGCAGCTGGGCTTCCGTCTGCTGCCGTCATCAACCAAGCCACCAAGGAATAGAGATTGTTAAGGCCTTATTTGGTTTACAAGAATTTTGTAGGAATTCTATAAGATAGAATTTCTGTAAGAAATTTCTTCTTTAGAGACCTTTATTTTACAGGAATAATATCTTGTTAGTCTCTCCGATGCAGACCAGAGCAGTTCAAGTCGCTTGTTGGTCTTACCGTGCAAATTCTTGATGAAATTAAAGATTGGAGCGTGCCGCTGTAGGTGTGGAGGATTAGATCGTTTTGTGCTCTTTGTGTGATGCGAGTGTATCCACATTTGATGTTCGCATCGAATGTTGGACTCTTATAATCTATTTGCTCCCTTCTATAAAGATACGGTACGTCTTTGTCATACTCTCGGGAAAAAAACTCTCTCCGATGCATATTAATTGTTGCTGATTTAGTAGAAAACTGTATTAAACCAGCGACAGTTGGAGGAGGGAGTACTATACATGGGAATGGTTCCTATCCTTCATATTTGAAAAGAAGCTCGGACTCAATGGGAAAACACTTACCATACACACTATGAACTAGTAAACGACTTCTCTTTCTTATACATATTTATATGATTTGAGATACATGTCATCTTACTTGCTATAGCTTTTCTATTCGACCATATTTCTATCTTATGAAGCAAAGGAGGAGGAGGAGGACTAAGTTTGTAAAGACGGTTCAAAGTTCCAAAGACATACTAGTCAGAGTCAACATTGGTAGTGTCTAATAAGATGTAGACATGCATGGACCAAGTAATGACATACCAAGAAGAGGGACAATGTTCTTGTGACGGAGCCGGTGGATGATGTCGACCTCGGCGAGGAAGTCCTCGTAGCCACGGTCATCTTTCCGGGTGAACTTCTTCACAGCCACATCGACTCGCCCTTCGCCGCGCTTCCCTGACCGTAGCGTTCCCTTGTACACGGCGCCGAAACCGCCTCTCCCCAACTTCATCATCTCATGGAAGTTGTGGGTCGCCTTCCTGATGGTGGCGTGCTTGAACTCCCTGGGCACCCGGGAGCTGTCTCAGCACCTCTGAGAGCTTGAGCCTCGTCCTGAGAGCCTTGTACCTCGACGAGAAGTAGCAGGCCGCCACGAAAACGATGGCCATGATAACGGCTATAGGAAGCACCACCGTCAGCAGTATGGCCAAGAATTCTCTTCGCAGTTCACGACCATGGTTGGGTTCAGGGAGCATGGGTGGTTCCGGGAGTATGATGGGTTCCGGCGGGAGCTTCTCCATGGTGATGTTCCAGCTATAGACCACCGCCTGACAAGTGGGCAAGAATCTGCTCTTTGAGGCGAATAAACCGAAGTAACCCGAAGCGCCTTGGGGCATGTGAAGCGTGGGTTCCTCAGGTTTGGGCTTGCCGCCCTCGACCACATACACCGATAGGTTGTGAGCGGCGGCGTTGTAATCGACCCAGACGGTGTAGATCGCCATGGACGTCGTGTTCAGCTCCGGCTCGATGGAAACGTACATGCTGGTGGTACCTTGAGAATAGTAGTACTCTGCTTGACTGACCTCGACGGCGACGCGGCGGCCGTCGGGGAATGTGGTCCTAGACCTGGCCAAGGATGCGTATGTGGCTCTGTGGAAGCCATCCAAAATGGGAGACAGTATCCCTAACATAAGGCCGCCGTCGCCTTCGCGTGATGTGTTGGCGCTCATGGTGAATGTGGCGTTGAAGGACGCCTCAAGCTTTGGCTCGTCGTACCTCCACGGCCATTGCCACTTAAAGTTGATGTCGGATGGTTCACCGACCGGCTGCCACAGAATGACTTCCACCGGGAGGATGGCACATCCGGCCCGCCTCTTGGGGTCAGGTGGGTAATAGACGGGCGGCTGGTAGACGTCGTCGGTGGTGAGGTGGAGGGCGCCGTCTATGACTCCTGCGTCCCAGGAGCTCTGCAGAACTCCAATAATGGGCAGGTCGAGCTGGAAAATGCAGACGTCGCCGCCCTTCACATCGGAGTAAGAGTGGTGCTGCGGTGCAGGGGCTCAAGACTGTCACCAATACAAGGATGCAGCGCAACAGACCTGGCAACGGCAGACTTACTGCAAGCTTCAGGTCCCGCCGGTGCCAGGGAAGAAGGACCATCATCGTCGCTCACTTCCACGTTTTCCTCTTCTAAACTGCTCTTCTCCTAGGTGTTTCTTCTCTCCTGGTCTGGTCTATCTATATGCATGATGGGAGTGAATTGAGTCCAGGAGCTTCAACTGTAGTAGCACGGCGTGGGAACGTATGTGGACCGCTGAGACTAGCGATAAAATGACACGTACGTGTGTCATGTTAGTGGTCAAGAAAACCCAGGACTGATTCTATTTATCTTCCTAGAGCATCTATAGCCGGAGACCTCAAACCCTTCTCACACACCTGGGCGGACGGCGCGGTCACTATCTGGTAAACAAAAAGCTGACCCAGACTGACGCCTTATATTGGGCTGATCGGCACCCCTCACATCAAGCCCAAATATAGGGCGGATATGAGGAGGCTCGGACATGACCAGGCGTGTCAGCGCGTTGTACCCAGCCCATGCTGGTCCACCGGACCCCATTTATGTTCGTCCTCATCCGTTCCCCGAACAAACCCTAGCCACTCCACTGCACTCCCCCCTCACCCCCCTAAGCTCTCGTTCAGCGATCTCCGGCCTTCCCCGTCATGGCGGGCAACGGATCTGACCACAACCAGTCCAGACCCGTCGACTAGGTGTGTCGTTCCGTGCGGGTTGAAGGAGGCAATAGCCATCCGCATTGCACTCCGCCGCTTACAGGAGGAGTGCGCCCGACGGACGGCGAGATTTATCTGGCGCGAGTCCATTGTGTCAGCACATTGGACGCTCAGATCCTCCGAGGCTGGATCATCACGGTCCTCTCAGGAGCCTTCCAATCTCCTTTTTCCCATCACCAGTCTATCGGAGTATGAGTGCTACCGGGACCAGTGTGCCCACGGTGGGAAGGAGAGGATGAGAATGGTCGAGGCCTGCCTCGCTAGTCGCTATCGACATGGCGGAGGTGGCACCGCGCGGTGCCCAGAGGAGGAAGCCATCCACGCTAGCATCTTAAAGCGGCAGCGAAGGAACACGCGCGCCATCACCCTAAAGCAGAAACGGGTTGTCGTGCCATAGCCGGACTGCCCCCCTCCCCCCCCCCCCAAGGAGGAGAATGAGTAGAGCGATGGGTCAGACAGCTCTGGCGAAGAGCAGATCCAGCTTGATCCATACTGCTTTCGACCGCTAATTCCGCGAGATGGACGGCAAGGATGCCGGGAAGGGCAAGGACAACCTTGGATGATCTTCTCCATAGCTAGTATGTAGGGAAAACATGGCAAATATTGGTAGTCCAATGGCATGTCCTGAGCCACACGGTGTGGGTTGCATCGTTTACGTAGTTGCATGACTTTGTATGAATTTAAGATATGCTAATTGAGATGTCCGATTGTGAGAGAGGAAAACTGAGGATTGACCGGTCACTGTCCGTGGACGCGTCTAGACACATCCACGGGCTTTTACGAAGGGCCATCGGCCGAATTTTATTAGAAAGAAAGAGAGTACAACAGCGATCCACGGTCTAGGCAATCTAGAGCTGTTAATCGGCAGAGTCGAAGCTCCGTGCAGAGAAGAAACAACCTAAAATGAAACCCAGCAAGGGCCCAACATCAGTACACATCGCCTACACAACCAGCAGCTCTCCAGACAGAAATATCTTCTCTTGTCAGCTCCATCACCCTGTCCACATTGCTGGCCACATGCTCAAAAATCCTCGCGTTTCTTTCTTTCCAAATTCTCCAGTGAATCAGAATGGTGATGGTGTCAAAATTTCTTCGAGCTGACTTGGGAATTTCCTTTCGAGTATTGATCCACCAAGATTCAGAGCTGTCATAGTGATCATCAAGGATCGAGAACTAAGCCCGCGTCCAGTCTCTGAACCTGGACCAAACCTGCTGTGTGAATCGGCAAAATAAGAACAGATGATTGCAGTCTTCGGCCACCGAGAGACACAACGGGCATACATCATTTGAGGGCCAGCCCCTTTTTTGCAGGTTATCCGCAGTCAAACATCTCTTATGAATGACCAGCCACATGAAAAATTTGCATCTAGGTGGAGTTTTGGATTTACAGATTGGTTTATGGCAAGCAAAGCGCATATTTGCAGCGAAGGCCACATGAAAATTTTGCATCTAGGTGGAGCTTTTGATTTCTAGATTGGTTTATGGCAAGCAAAGCGCATATTTGCAGCGAAGAACATACCGTAAGCACTGCTGACCGAGAAATTCAGGTCACCCGTCAGCCTCCAAACCAAACTATCCGGAGCCTCCGTAGTTAGAACTGTGTCTTGAACGAGGTCCCAAACTTGTAGATATTGCGTCATGGCCTGTGCCGAGATGCCTCCTGAGATCACCCTAATCCAGCCCCTATTAGCAAGGGCCTCCTTCACCGAGCGACCAGAGTCTTTGACGAAGGAAAACAAAGCAGGGGCCAGCTCATCAATGGACCGCCCACCTGGCAGCCATTTGTCCGTCAAAATTTGGCCCTCTGGCCATCGCCCAAACGTATTAGCGTCGCCGCTTTAACCATGGCAGAGACTCCCTTCCCCGTTTCCTCTGGCAGCATACACCAAGGCCTCTCCTCGGCCTCCCATCTCAAGCACGGCCAGCGACAACGGAGGGCGAATCCAAACCATTTGAGATTCAAGATCCCCAAGCCACCACATTCTTTGGGCATGCAAACTCGTGACCATGGCAGGAGACAGTGCCCCCCATTAATATCCAAATCCCCCTTCCATAAGAAGCCCCGGCATCTCCTTTTAATAATCTTCAACGCCCACGCCGGCAGCTGCATAACCGAGAGGAAATGGATTGGAAACGCCATGAGAACTGATTGAGTGAGCGTCAGGCGCCCCGCCGGTGCCATCAACCTTGGTTTCCACCCCTTCTTCTTGCTGGAATATTTGTCGATGAGGGGCCAAACATCCTGTCTCTTTAAGAGGTAAATAGAGAGGGGCAGTCCAAGGTACTACAGCGGGGATAGTTTGGATTGGCAGCCGAAGAACTGAGCCACAGCCGCCGAGGAGGACTCATCGCATCTGATGCAAGTAACCGTGCTCTTTTGCAGGTTGATGCGAAGCCCGGAAGCCTCTCCGAAAAGTTTCAGAATGGCAGCAATCACCTCCATATCACTAGGGCAGTTTCTGAAAAAGAGAACCGCGTCGTCTGCAAAAAAGGAGGCCCTCGGCACATTGGTATTGAGACCCAAGCTCGATAACAGGTTGTTCTGTGCAGCCCAACTGATCATGACTTGTAGGACGTCCATGACTAAGATGAAAAGAGCTGGGGATAGCAAGTCACCTTGCCTCACCCCCACTGCCCAGAGAGAAAGGCTCACTAGTCTCACCATTAACCCGCACTAAGGAGGAAGCAGTGCGTAGAAGGCCGCAGATCCAAGAACACCAACGGTTCCCAAAACCTCTCCTCTTTAAAATCTGAATAATGAATTCCCAAGACAGGGTGTCAAATGCCTTAGAGATATCAATTTTCATCAACACCGACGAGACTTTCTTCCTGTGCAAACACTCTGGCTGTATTGTGCACAAACTTAAAATTCTCATGTATGCTCCTACGGCTAATGAACGCACTCTGCACTTGAGAGACGAGGGCCGGCAGTAGGGGAGCGGGCCGAACAGCCAACACTTTGGCAAAGATTTTCACTGCACCATGAATCAAATTTATCGGTCTGAAATCAGCCACCTCCAGGGAACACTCTTTCTTGTGCAGCAAAGTGATGATGGAAGAGTTCAATAAGCCAAAGGACAAAAACTTATTCCTGTGCAACTCGAGCATTACCGCCATAAAATCGTGCGAAATTATGTCCCAGCAGACCTTGTAGAAAAGTCCCGAAAAACCGTCGGACTTTTAAGGGGTCGAATTTGCCGAGTCCGGTTATAGATGCTTTTACATGAACGAATAAAAGAAAGTAGATATTGTAAGTGAGAAGTATTGCCGGCCCTTGTTCTGACGCATCAGCATTTGGTGCTTTTGCACGAAGCGGAACCCGGCCGGAGCAAAGAATTTTTATTTACAAGTGCGACTTGTAATCTGAGGATGCTTCTCCTACTACCTCTGTAACATAATATAAAATGTTTTTTTACACGGTCATAATGTCAAAAGGCTGTCTTATATTATGATATAAAGGGACTACAATTTTTTAGAACGTACGTTTGGCTCTCGGTCTCCACGGAGATTTTTCTAAAATTCAAACTTTTTGGTTTCAAAAAAATATGAACAAATTTGTGCAAGTAAACAAGAATCTTATGTGTAGGTGTGTAAAATTTCATGATGAAATACGTTAAAATGTGATCTGTACAAAAAAGACAAATTCATGGCTTGGGAGGATGAACAGTATTATGTGTTAAAAAGCCTCAGATATTCGTCTTTTTTACACAGCCCTCATTTCAACATATTTTGCCCTGAAAATTTACACACATGTGTGTTATGCCTTCATGTATATCTGTATTTAAAAAAATTGAAATGTACAAATATGAACTTTGAAAATTGAATTTAGAGGCCTCCATGGAGGCCGAGTTCCAAAGGCAATTTCCAGTACATGTTTTTCTTCTTCTTTCATTTCTTCTGTATGTATTGGCTGTTCCAGACTTTGAGTGCTGGAGCAAGGATGCTACTACATGATTGTTTCTTATTCTATGATATTAATTTCCATGCTCGTGACTGTGTGAACAGCAGATGAAAACTACAAATAACAACCATATAATAAGATTGTACCAGCAGTGTTCCTAGTAAAATATTTCTAAAAACAAAAGTTTTAAATAGCGCGCTATGCCTCTTAGCGGCGGCTCGGCCAAAAGCTATGAAATGCAGCTATAGCGTGCTAAGCCCCATTTAGCGTTTCAACATAAATCAATATAAAAATGGAAACAAACATACAATCAGGCAACAATTTAACATATACTGCTGAATTTCTTTATTGTTTAGGCAGATTAAGTCAACTGAATTTGTATAAACAGTGGGCCTGCTTCTAAAGAGGACTAGCATCAGCCAATTGCAAAGGAGGTGTGATTTCTCATGCCTAACGATTCAGACCTGATTGCAGACCGGACTCAGGATCATGTGCTGATTAATTTAAGGCCTCACAATGGTTGGTGTTTTTTTTCATTCAAGCAAAAGCGCCAAGATGATAATCAGAACTGTTACAGTTGTACTGGCAGAGTTAGAGCATCTCCAACCGTTCGGCCCTCCAAGGGCACGAAAAAGTGCCGCTTGGGGGCGAGCCGGCGTTTTTTTCGGTGTGAGGGCGAGCACGTTCCCAGCCGCCGCCCCCAGGTCGCCCCCAGACGCCCCCACAGTTCGTCCAAATTTCAACAAACACGATCAAATTTGAATAAACATGGCCAAATTTTGGCGAAATTTAGGCGTTTTTTACACGAATAAAAGGGATGAAAAAAAACCTAAACTACGGCCGATGTTTCTCCTCCTTGACACGGCCGCTGCTCGACCCCTCGCCCCGGCGCACTGCTTCACTCGAGCGGCGGGTTGTTGCCGCCCTCGACGTGCCCGAGGACGCCGCTGAGCGTGCGGCCAGGGACGCCCCACCACAGGCGGCGGCCCTCGCTGTTGTTGCGGCCGCGCGGCATCGGCGCGTTGTTGGTGAAGACGAGCCGCTCCTCCTGCCGGCGTTCGAAGTACGCCGCCCACGCCGCGTGGTTGTCGGCGGCGTACTCCGGGAGCGCCCGCTCCGCGGCCGTCAGGGACGCCCGCGCCCGCTCGATCTCGGCGTGGAAATAGGGCGTCTCAGGGACGGGCAGAGGGGGGACAGGGACCCCGCCGGCGCTGAGCCTCCACCGCGACGGAGTGCGTACGTCGGGGGGCGCGGGGTAGTTGGCCTCGTGGAGGAGGTAGGCCTCCCACGCATGCAGCGAGCGGCGGCCGAAACCGTTGGCCGCCGCCTCGTCGTCGGGGTACCTCGCGCTCATGGTTGCGGGGGGGGGGGGGGGGGGGGGGGCTCGAACAGCGAAGAGAGGGGAGGAAGTGCGGCGGCGAGGAGGGGGAGGACTGCCGATGGTTGGGTGCCTCACCGACGCGGCCAGGGGCGCCTTTTATAGCGGCTCGGGGGCGGCCGCATGCGAACGCGTGGCGGAAGGCGGGGCGGCGTCGCCGCACTTCGCCGCCCGTGAATCAATGGCAGGCTGACCAGCGGCAGCCTTGGCATTGATTCCCCGTGAGAAAACCGAGACGATGAGGACGACCAGCCTTCGTCTCGCTGACGCGCCGGTCCCGCCACTCTTTCGCGCCAAAACGTTCGCGCCGGCGCCTCCGGACGCCCCCCAGCACGCCGGGTTCGGGTTGGGTGCGCTGGCGCCAATTTTGACCCAATCCGGCAAAAAACAGGCTCGTGGGACGCGATTGGACCGATTTTTCGGTACCGGCGCTAAAAAAGGCCTGGGGGGCTGTTGGGGGCGTGCCTGGAGATGCTCTTATTTGTTCTACGAAAGAACTACAGTAGTTGTTCTTGTTATAGAGCATTTTTATTCTGGCGAATCATTAGAATCAGGAGCATTCACCATTGTTCTGTAGCAATATCATTTGAGCATACAAGCAACCATTTATTCCTATATGGATCTAGCGAGCATTCACAAGAAGAGATGAACAGAGGGTAGAGGAGCTTGCCTCCCGACGAGATGTGCTAGGTCATGGTCGCCTGGTGGATGCCTTCGTCGCCGGCGGCAGTGTGGACTGGCGGCCCGGAGAAAGTTGCTAGGAGGGAGCAGCCGCAACGAACTGGCCGGGAGCTGCCTCGCCGTGGCCGGAAGGAAGTGGCCAGGGAGGTCAGTCGCAGGTGGCTGCTCGTTGGCCGGCCGCCGCCAGCGTTCTGCCTTGAGAGGTGGGGATAGGGTTGGCTCGAGAGGAGCAGTCCTCAGCCGGCCCGTGCTGTTTTCTTTTTGAACAGAAATTTTTGGGCCCGACGCGGGACGCTAACGCTATCTTTTTTCTTTTATTAAGAAAATGTACGCCAACGCTATTTGGTAGCCCAAAATTACCCCTAGCGAGCTATCACTTCTGCCTCGGTACAACCCTCCTAAACATTGGTCATCGGCCATTGATCCATCAAATCAAGGCCACTTTGCCGGCTCCGTTACAAATTGCGACACCGTATTTCTAATTTGGGTCAGTCACTTCTTTTTGCCGCGTCGAACAGAGCTAAACTAAAAAAGAAAAAAAGAAATGACGCATATATGCAGGTTCAACTCGAATAGATGCGCACATAATGGTGAATTGGTTCACATATCCAGCTTGTACATGGTGAAATATGAGATATGTGACATGAATGCTGGTACGATTATAGAGTCGAATGATACGATTTTCTTTGAGAATATGTTTTCTACGGAAGATATGTCTAGCTCGTCTAGTCAGAGATCATCCACACCTTATGAACCCTCTGTTCCATTGATGAGATCCTTGAGGATAATAACAATAAAGCTCCAAGAAAGAGCAACGGGAAAATGACTGCAAAAGCATTTTGGTGGAGATTTCATTGTGTACCTCGTAGATAATACTCCCGCTTTCATTTCAGAAGTTTATGCATCTCCTGATGTTGACTATGAAAAGGAAGGTATATGTAGTGAGATGGATTTCATCATAGCTAATGGGACATGGGAGATTACTGACCGTCTTTATGGATGTAAACCTGTAAGATATAAATGTGTGTTCAAGAAAAAGCTTAAGTTCAATGTCATTATTGAAAAGTACAAGGCATGGCTTGTAGACAAGGGTTATACCCCAAAAAGACGAAGATTTCCTTCATACTTACTCACTGGTGGCTAGATTGACCACACGGTGTCCAGGGGCTCTGCGCTTTCTCTATGGGCATAGTGAAGGTAGAGAGATGATGGAATGGAAGACTTCCATGTTGTCATTGACCACATGGTGTCCAGAGGCTCTGGGCAGTCATTGATTCAAGGGTTCAACAACGATCAATGCAGCTTCAGGGTGTTGGTCCTTAGGGTGCGTGCACGAAGACTTCCATGTTGTCATCGACAAGGTCGAGAAGGCTCCGATAGGGGAGTGGTGACAACGGCGCGTCGGCGGGTCGTTATTCAAGTGGTAGTGGTCGTTTGGTGTTCTAGAGGTTTCGATGTAATTTTTTGTGTGTTTGAGGTGCTTTATACTTGTGATGAACTTTTATAATATACATGAATCTTTTTCAAAAAAAAAAAACAGAACATCCATTGCAAAAAATTAACAGTCCAAACAGTTGATGCAAAATTACTTCCACTAATAGTATGATGAACATTTGTAAGAGCATCACTATTTTAGATCCAGGCCTCAGCTCTACTATCTAAAAGAACAAGGATAAAGTTCTCAGCCGATAGAAAAAAGAGGATTATGAGCCCATTGCCACTTCCAACACTTAACCCATTTGAAATACAGCAGCAGCGTGTCTCCTATTTGGCGCGTAGGTCGCGCACTAGGACAAAACGTGTAAGCCCCCCTCCCCAGGGTACATTTGGACCGACCCAACTAATTTTTTGCGTTTTGGGGAAGGTTCCTTCCCAGAAGGTAATTTCTTTTGGTTTGTCTCCGCTTTTTAATTTTTCATTCTTTCCTTTGTTTTTCCCTTTCTTTGTTCTTTAATTATTATTTTATTTTTTATTTTCATGTTTGTTTTTCCTTTATTTTCGTTAACTTTTTTACTTTTTATTTTTCATTTTGGTTACATCTTTCATATTTTCTAATATTTTTTGAATTCATGAACATTTTCAGAATTTCCCAACATTTTTTATTAAAATACTTAGTATTTATAAAATTAAGTACTCATGATATTTTGAAAAAAATCGTGATTTATTTTAAATCATGAATTTTTTTGAATCCGTGGACATTTTTTCTGCAAATTTGCGTACAATTGATGAAATATGAACGTTTTTTTTTGAAACTCGAGAAACATTTTTATGAATCAGGGAGCATTTTCTAAGACGACAAACATTTTTGGAAATTAACAAAGATTGTTTGAAATGCATGAACATTTTTTAAATTCATGAAAATTTATTGAATCAGCGAACATTTTTTTTATCAATGAATTCTTTTGAATCTTGCAAACATATTTCTAATTCACGGACATTTATAGAAATTCACGAACATTTTTTGAATACATGAATTTGTTCTGAGAAATATGAACATTGCTTAATTCCCCAATCAATTTTTCAAAATTATGAACATTTTTTTAATCTGCGAATATTTTATGATCTCCCA
The DNA here is from genome assembly GCF_018294505.1 of Triticum aestivum. Lineage (NCBI taxonomy): Eukaryota > Viridiplantae > Streptophyta > Magnoliopsida > Poales > Poaceae > Triticum > Triticum aestivum. Next base: position 762,695,443 of record NC_057797.1, on the reverse strand, counting down.
AACTTATTTCAAATCCTAAAAAAATTAATTCATGAACATTTATAGTTTCTCAAACTTTTTTTCCAAAATCAAATTTAAAAACATGGAACTTTTTTAAATCCTTAATTATTTATGTAAGACGAAAAAAGAAAAAAAAACAGAGGGTGCGTTCGGCATCTTCCCAACGCGTACAATGTTAAATAGGAGGTCGCAACCTAGCAGCAACACATTACCCCTCAAAAAAGAAAAGGAAAAAGGCAGCGCACACAACCACCATCGCCACCATCACCGCCACCGGAGAGCGGCCGGAAAATGGCCTTGCAGGCGATCACTGAGAGGCTCCTGATGGAAATCCATTGCCTCCCCACCGCAACCAATCTCATCCACGCCTCCATCGCCTCGTCGTCGACCGGTCCTTCCCATGGCGCTTTCGCAAGCTCCATCCCCGCCCCTCCTCAGCTTCCTTAACCAAAGCTTCACCGAAACCACTTCAACCCTGCCATCTTGCTTCACACCTGCGCGCCGGTAGCTAGTTTTGCCCTTTGGGATCCGATTGGATAACGAAGGTATTCCCGCCCTTTCCCCAAGGAGTGGCCATGAGTTCTCAGGACCCATGAGTGGATGGCTATTACAACTGAGGCTCTACCAAGTCTTTGCAAGTGAAATAATTCTAGTTTTTATAACCGAACCTTAACAGCCTTAGGGTGTAAACACTTATAATTAAAATAGGCCTGAGTATGAGAACTTGTTTCTTACAACCAAATTTGTCATTTGGCTCATCATGATCTTAATTTGTGCTCTGGAGGACACCCATTAAGATGTGATTGCAATGAGACGAAACGGGGGATGTGTCCATATTACGGCTTGACCGATTCGCGACCCGCGTCAAGAGTCAGTTGTCCAACCGCAACCCTTACTGTCCCGCGTCAAGGATTGGCTTTCCACTACTGCACTAAACTTGTATGTCACTGATGTTCAGAATAGCATTCCGCATCATCCGCGCTCCTAACCTCCTCCTTGATTGAATTCCGTGATCCTGGGCACCTGCAGGATCGGAGAATGAGAAAGAGACAAGAGACAACTATGATGCAATTGTACACATACATGATTTTAATTCAAAGTCATTCCATCCATTCCTCATTCCATCCATTGCCTTACCGAATTATTTAAACATGGCGCCCGGATCACAAGAGGAAACCATTGGAGAAGACATAGAGATTAATGATTTATTGACAATGTGTCTTATAAATGGTTGCCAGATGCAGTACACGATTACAATTATGGCTAGCTTGGAGGTGGATTGTTGCGGTGATGGTGGTTGCTATGAAGATGAGATGGAAAATGATGGCGGCTAATGCTAGAGAATGGCTTCTGTTGCAACGATGTAGGTTTTCGATGATGCTGCCCTTCGGATCAGGTGTTGGCCCCTTTATAAAAGTTGGGTTCAACGCCATGGAGCCCCTGGCACATAGTACGAGCGCATGCGCTCGTACCAGACGCCGACTTCCCTTCTAGTTGACTTGTGCCTCCAATTTAATTCGTTCTTCCTCCATTTTTGCTTCTTTCCTTGTAAATGATGATTTTTATACATGTATGACCACTTTTCCCACGGAAACAAAATGAAGAGTGGATTTTGCAATGTCTCGCATTTATTAGTCATTAATGGTAATATCAGAGTGTATTTCTATGATTTTCTAAGATAAAATGGTTTAAACAACGGGGCGATGAGCGTAAAAAATTACACTCATCAACTAGCATTGTCGCCAACACCTGTGGAATTCTCCTTCGCCTTTCTCCCCACCCTGCTCCATACAAGAGACAACTATGATGAGGTGTGATGCTCCATCAACTTCGCCTTTCTCCCCACCCTGCTCCATCAACTAGCGTCGTCGCCAGTGCCCATAGAATTCTTCTTCGCCTTTCTCCTTCGCTTTCGCTCCGGCTAGTAGTTTAAATTAGTATTTTTTTTAATCCTCGCAGGTGCGATGCTCAGGCGCATGGCCACACTTCTTCTTTGAGTTTTTGTCCTTCAGTCTCCAATCCTCCTCAAGTTCGTCCATCTTGGATGTAGTTGACGAAGCTCCGGTGTAGATTCATGCCGTCTCCATGGGCGGCGAGGATAGGGGCGTCCATTTTGCCTATTTCTATTTGCCATTTGAAGGTAATTAGACAAGTGAAAGAACTGATCTTACAATCTACTCCCTCCGTCCCATAATGTATGACGTTTTTTTAACATGAGTATAGTGTCAAAAAGCGTCTTACATTTTGGGACGGAGAGAGTATCTACGAATGGAATTTCAGTGCCATCATGGAGTTGCGATAGTCACACAACCATATTCTCACCTGATGGTCACTCCACATATAACCTAGCTGCAGACTAATAGTTGCACACCGTAAAAGAGAGTATTCTGCTCCTCCTTAGTAGTGTGCAAGTGCAACATCCAGTGAAAAATGTCAGGCGATCGAAAATCAGCAGTAGCTTGTGTCCATTTAATGGTGTATCCTTGTGCAATGCAGGCACACCCCATGCTGACATCCGGGGAGCGGGGGACACTGCGCCGGTGCCTCGACTTCGAGAAGCTGGACCTCGAGGCATGCAAGGGCCCGTCCGAGCAGCGGTTGCCCGAGCTCCAAACCCCTTATTCGTCGTGAACAAGGATGGCAATGCTGAGGCAGGTCGTGGTGGGGCGAGCAGAAGGAGGCGTTGGGGCTTTACCTGCGGAGGGTGCAGGGCCAGGTAGCTGATGGGGAGACCAAGGACCAGAGTAGGCGTCCAGGATGTTGCAGCAACAACGGTCGCGTTATCGGATTGGATCACAATTGGCAATTCTGACCGCTGTATACTCATTGACAATCCTTCAAGAATAGCGCTAATCTCTGCTTCAAGGGCATCTTTGCAGTTGAACAGGTACTGATAAGCCGAGAAGATAACCTCCCCCTCGGAATCCCTAAGCACCATGCCGGACCCAGCTAGTCCTGTCTCCTTGCCGTGATGGTACGAGCAAGAGTGGCATCTGGGACTGCAAAGCTTTCACCATTGTTACTTGGCAACAAGTACCGCACTGTCGATTTTGTTGTGGTCTCGACCTCGCTAGCTGCATTGCGTAGCTGCGAGTCATGACGCCGCGAACGCGACACAATGGTTTGTATAACATCACAATCTGGCGCGTTTATCTGAGTTGTCAGGCTGTAATGGATGGGCTTCTTTCTTTCTGATGAATTATTTGCTCTCTTCAGTTCATACATTGTGCAACTCTCAACCTCAACGTACAGAGGAGAGGGCTGGTCTTGATGTTGGGGAGTAACCGACAACAGTAACATGAACTTCGTCTTCATAAATTGCAAAAGCTCCCAGCCCCTTGCCGCTCCCGCTCCGGCGGCAATCTTGAGCATAATGAGAACATAAGAACCGAATTGGGTTAACTGAAGAACCCAAGTTGGTGTGTTTCTTTCAGATTTCATTGTTAAAGACCTCTCTGCACCCCAATGGAAGTTCAAGTAAAGGAGGGCAATATTATTCCCTTGGTTTTTAGACATGTTTTCACTATGAACATGAACATTGCTAGTACAATCTTGTTATCTGGTTGTTGTTTGTGGTTATCACCTGATATTCACAAAGACACAAGCATGGAAACTGATGGCACGCAGAGAAAGAGAACAAGGAACGATCCTGTAGTAGCATCCTTGCTCCAGTACTCATCAAAAGTCTGAAACAGCCAATACATACAGAAGAAAGGCAAAAAAGGAAAAAGGAAAAATGTAGGAGAAAGATCCCCTCAGGCTACAAGTTGTACTAATACAAAAATTATTTGCTTTCTGCTTCTTCTTGCACAAGCACCAAACGCCGATGAGCCAGAACAAGGGCATCAGAAGCACCAAACGTAGGAGAAAGATCCCCTCGGACTATATAATACCTGCTTTCTGCTATTCGTTCACGGAAGGAATCATAAGAAACCAACGGTGTAAACTAGGGGCAGAAACAGGTACCATTTCATCGCCCCTTGTCGCCCAACCTCTTGAGCAGCTTCCCAATGTCATAGCAAATCTCAATCTTGTCGTCTTTGATCTGCTGCCGGACGGAGCGGCTCGTCTCACCGGCCGCCAGATAGGTCCGCAGGAGGGACTCGTATGCTTTGCCGTCGATGCACCCGAGCGCCCTCAGGCAGTTGCAGAACCTCTCGGCGCCTTGCACGTCCTTCTGCTCTTCGAAGTACTTGGAGAACTTCGGGATCTTATCAGGATCCAGCTTCCCTGCTTTCTTGGGGAGCTTCGTCACATTCTCGACCCAGTTCAGCGCTGATTTCATGTCCCCTGTCCCCATGTAGTGATCGAGAAACAGCTCGCATGTTTTAGAGTCAAAACATGCACCCATTTCCTTGGCCTTTTCCCACAGCTGCTCTGCTTCCTTGGCCATGCCATTCTTCAGGTGGGCTCGAGTCATCACGTTAGTCAGCTTCACGTCATAGCACTCATGATTAGACTCCCATTCCTCAAAGACCTGCTTCATGTAATCAGCATCATTGAGCTTAAGAAGAGCCTGCAGCATGCTGAAGTAGCTCGTGTTAGTCACTTTGGGGAAAGTGCCCTTAACCACGCCCCACACCCTCTTGACCTCGCTCAAATTGCCTACGGAAGCATATAGACTCATAAGGAAATCAAAAGGCTGTCTGCCATCACGATCTTGAACAAGGCCCTCAAGTTTCTTCAGAGCAGACTCTGCTTTTTCAACCAAACCAGCACTCTGGTAGATGGAAGCCAGTGTGCTGTATGCAGACCACCCTAGAACCCCACCCTTTTCTTCCATTTCTTTTAGAACTTGTTCAACGTCATCTATCTTGTTCAATGCCGCACAGCTGGTCATCAGAATGCAGCACGTCAGGTTATCCGGCTTAACATTCTTCTCCTTCATCTCCTCAAACAGGCTACAGACCTTCTTATGCTGGCCTAACTTCATGTATAGGGACATGAGATTGTTGATGGGCAGAGTGCTGGATGCGATGCCTAGCTCATCCATCTTGCGATAAAGGTCTGTTGCTTTCTCTTCCTTTTTCGATGAGCAATAACAGTTCAGAAGTGCCCCAAAGGTTCGATGGTTTTTGGCTGGATCAGGAAGGCCTTCAAAATATTTTTCAGCTGCCTCGATGCCACGCACTTTGTAGATGAGATCCAAACGTATTGCATGGTTAGTGTAAGACATGTTCATGCCCTTTGTATGAACCATCCAATCCATCAACTGCCATAAGAAAAGACAAATCCTTGCATAAGTACAGCAGACATGATTAAACACCAATTGCAGAAGTACAAACAGAAGGTATGAAACAAAGATGAGTTGAGAACTCCAGCCATACTACAAGTAAAAAATTTCTGGCATTGAAGACAACTGTGCACATAGTTGTGATAACATACTATTACAGATATTGAAATATGGAACATTAAACATATCAAATCTCCTCCCTACTCTGCTTGAAAACATATTATTTTATACGCACATCAGAAAACTCTGAAACAGAACAAGCATTCTAATTAGGGTCAGCACTCAGCAGACTGGTTTGCCGCTTCTGTGGTGTGATGTGCTGCAGAAATGCTCATAGAATCTAGTTCAGAGGATCTTTAAAAGCTCTATCAAAATATTTCTGTTACCGCTAGCTAAGAAAGAGGCTATCAATGTTGCCCAACCATTTGCTGATATAGCCTGCGAAATTATTTGCGGATTGTACGTATGTAGGCTGTGTTTGGTTGGTGCTCACATTAGCACTGCCAAACCTCTGGCAGCCCATTCATATTTCAATTCTTGCTTGGCTCGTTGCGAAAAATTGGATTTCTATGAGTGCCCACCCATTCCCCTCACAATTTCCTAAAAATAATTGACCAAGTGAGGGCACAGGATTCCTTGGCCGAAAATCTGCACTGGGGCATCAACGAAACATGCCCATAATACAGAGCTCTGCTTTTGAAAGTCAATTTCAGAGGAAACAGTTTAGTTCCATCATGAATCCGGAAAGTCCTTGCACCAAGGGCGCCGAATGAACCGTGCAAAGCTAAGATTTCACAACGATTACTTCTATTCCCTTCGTGCAATCTAATAATGGACGGCCAATACCTAAATTAGTTGGAGGAGGCAAAGCCGAATCACTTCATCTACTCATTCAGTTCCAAATTAATTGAGCACATTGCAGAATAACGCTGCAAAAAACCATCTTTCCGGTACCAATCCCGTCCTAAGCAGAGCACCGACATTAACCAACAAGCAGAGAACGCGACAGGGGATATAGTCATTCGTACCTCGAGGGCCTGGGAATGGCGCTTGTACCTGCGGAGCTCCTTGACGTAGCGCTCGAGATCCACGGAGCGCGTCTCCCGGCCCTCCCGCAGCCACTTGTTCATCACCGCCGACACGCTCCCCTCCCCGGCGTTCCCCAGGGCCGACAGCCGCCGGTACAGCGGGCGCGAGTCCTTGGTCCCCGCCGCCGCCGCCTTCTTCGCGCCCTCCGCATCCGGCGCCGCCTCTGCTGCGGGATGCGCCGCCTTCTCCGCGTCCTGGGGGGCGACGGCGCGCGCCGCCCGCTTCCCGACGGGGCGCGCCGCTTTCTTCGGGTTCTTCGCGGCGGGGGCCGGCGCCTCCCGTGCCACCTCGGCGGCGGTGGAGAGGAGGCGGCGGAGGAAGCGGGCGCCGGCGGAGGGGGCGAGCGCCGCCATGGGTTTAGGGTTTTGGTTTGGGGGTTTCGACTCTGGGTCTGGGAGGGGAGGAGTGGAGCCGGCGACGATGAAACACCGGGCGCCGGTTTGTTAACTGGTCATGCCCGTGCGGTCGCTAACCAAAATGATGCAACTGTATATTGAACTAACCCAAAAGTATAGACCAGTAAGAGCAGTTGGACTTGTCAAATCCGGCCCCCCGTACGTCCGGCGACACATCCGGGCACATTCGCAGACGCATCCGGACGGGCAGTCATATTTCACTCCCGGTATCCACATGTCTTAAATTCATACTCTTAAATCCATTCACACCGATCATACAAGCCAATGTCACACGTAAATGACTAAGTTTGGTACCAAACATAAATAGTGTTGCATAAAAATTATTTGAAGTGTACAACTCAAACATCAGCTTTTTGGTTTCCATTATGGGTCCAAATATGCTCCACGAGATCATCGAGTAACCGCGCGTGCACATGATGATCTCGAAGATTCTGATACATCTGTAGAAAGCTCATAAGCTGAGCTGCATCTTGACCTTCCGAGGTTTGAACTTGTTCTCCAAATGCTTCAAAATCATTGGCTTGGGCAACACCATCACCCTCATCCTCCACAATCATATTGTGCAAAATAACACAACATGTCATGAGCTGCCACAGATTCGCTGCAGACCCACGAACAATTCTCCAACGAGCTTGAAGCACTCCGGATGCCCTCTCTGCATCCTTCCTACCTGCTTCCTGCATTGTTGTAAAGTGGCTCTGTTTCCCGCCCTATGGTTCGTATATGGTCTTCACAAACCCCACCCACTAAGGATAGGTACCATCGCAAGATAGTATCCCATGTTGTGGTCTCGCCCGCTGACGAGCAAATGGATCCGGTAGGTCCGGGGTGGATTTGGTGCAATTTGCGATGGGGTCGGGCTGTCGGCTCTGACGTGGTGGAGGCGCCGGGCGCTTCCATATCCGCCACATATTTGGCCTGGATATGAGGGGTGCCGGTCAGCCTGGTCATTTGGGGCCCGTTTAAGGCGCCAATCTGGGTCGCATTTTTGTGACGGGACAGTGAACGAGCCGTCCGCCTGGGCGTTTGAGACCTGTTTAAGGTGCCCGTCCGGATCGCATTTTTGTGATGGGACAGTGAACGAGCCGTCCGTCCAGGCGTTTGAGGCGGGTTTGGGGCACCCGACTATAGATGCTCTAATGCACTTAGTAAAAAATCCACAACATGACATGGTTCAAGCGACACTGTCGGTTCTCTATCATTAGGGCTTCCTCTTCTCTTGCCGCAACTGTGCCAGCGTTGAGATCTCCAATTCCCTCCTCCCTAGAGCTGTTTAGGTTCCACTCGGGCTGACCCAGAGGCACTCTTTGCAGCGCTTTTCCCGTCCTTGGTGGGTTTCCTCGGAGATATGAGAGTCAGTATTTCTCCAAAGCCCATAAACAGTTATCTCTTCTCGGAAGAGGAAGCCATGGCGCTGGAATCTTTGACTTCTACGGTGAAGGAACAATTTGATCTTGAGCCAATGATGGAGTTGGGATTGACGGAGGACGATCTCTGGATTATGACATGAAAAAGGAGGATCAAAACCCGACTGAGGCTACTCGTTGGATGGCCATCACTCGGGTCAACACGGACATGGAGTATGGTAAATTTTGGTTCTATAAGAATATGTGATCTGCTCGAGATCTTGCTCAAGAGGTTAAATCAAATCTTTCGACGAAAATTTGTACACGATGCCATTCTCATGTCTCGGTAACCGGGAGAAAGTTATGGACAACGGCTCGTGGATGTATATATTTTTTTGTCATTCTTGCACCCTACGATGAGTTCACGAAGCTGAGCTCAATTCAACTATTCAATATAGCCATTTGGATTCAGATCTATGATCTCCTAGATGGTTTCATGGGGCTGCTAAAAAATGCTTGCAAGTAAAGTGGGAGAATTCATATACGTTGAACCAGCACCACAAGATTTCTCTGAGAGTTTCTTTCAGGCTTGGGTTAAATTGAATCTAGGGAAACCGCTTAAAAACACACCATCCATTGTGAAAGACAACAAACACCATCTTCTCCGTTGAAGTATGAATGGTTGCCGGAATGGTGTGCAGTTTGCGGTATATTAGGTCATGTTTACAAAAGAGTGTGGCAACCATATCCACCATCCAAATGCGCTAGTTTTCAAGGATATCAAAACTTCAGGGAGTATATGAACACCATGAGGAAGGGTTTGTGGAACAGGCAGAGGGAGATCTGGCCGAAGTAGCGGCAATCATGATCACATGGACAATGATTATGTTGGAGATGAAGAGGAGTTCTAAGGCCAGGACGATGAATCGTAGGAGGAATTGGAGAGAAGGCTAGATCATATTAGGCAATGGAAAGCTGTGACTGCTAGGAAGAATAGTCAGATCATTATACAACCCAAAGGAGCCAAAACAAGGGTAACAAAGATATGCTTGATGTTGAAGGGAGTTGTTGGCTCTAACTCTCCCGACTCTAATGCTCCTAAAGGCAGCTCCCTAATTTATCTAGAGGGATCTTCGGTAGTAGGATCAATGAGCCAAAATTCTAGTACTACACCAAAGAGAGACTCAAAAGCAATGAATACCCTATGCTTAAATTGCCGGGTTGCGAGCGGCCGGAGATAGTTAATGAATAAACTACTTGGTTAACTTGTATCACTTGGGCTTAGTTTTTCTCTCGAACACTAAGTTGTCTACCACGAGAGCTCAAGATTTGCAGTTCAGGTTTGGGTTTTCTATCAATTTTGCTGTTAAGAGTGTTGGACATAGCGGCGGTCTGGTTCTCTTCTGGAACACCAACTTGGTGGTTGGCCTAAACTTGTTTAGCAACTCTCACATTGATGTAGTGATCCAGAATGAAAAGGTAGAAGAGAAGGAGTGGAGGTTCACCAATTTCTATGAAGAGTCGACAAGATATAAAAGGAAAAATAGATGGGAATTGCTGAAGTATTCGAGGAGAGAGTATGATTATCTTTGGCTCTGTGCCGGGGATTTAAATGAGATTCTTGAGGCGACATGAGAGGAAGACAGAGAGAGCCGACGCCACTACATTTGGAATATAGGAGAAGCGATCCGGAGATTCATTCCTGCTCATTCACTCCATTTCCATTTCATTCATCGCAAACACCATCATAGGGAGAGGAATTCCAAGTTATAAGGTAAGGGTCCGATTTTTCTTTTGTCAAGGACTGATCCTCTGTCAAATCACCACAAAAAATTGCATACACCTAGAAAACTTGTGCATCTTTGGTGCCAAAAAAATTCAATTTCTTTTGATTTGTTTGCTATTTTCTGAAATTTCAATCTTGTGCATCGAAACGCCGTCCTCTATATGCATATTCTTTTTTTTAGAAAATAAACTTTTTTTGAGAAACTTTAGAAAATAAACTTATTCACTTAAGTTTCGGCCCGCGACGAACTAGGAGTATTCTGCAGCCCATGTGTACCGTGTGTGGGCTTACTTCCCCAGCAGCACACACACACCCTCCTGCGAACTCACTCCCACAGAGCAGCACACACACACACACACAGCCGCCGCCGCCGCCGCTGCCGCTGCCGGACGGCGGCCGGAAGATGGCCTCGCTGGCGATCCCCGACGAGCTACTAGTGGACATCTTCCTCCGCCTCCCCACCCCAGAAGACCTCATCCGCGCCTCCGCCGCCTGCGTCTCCTTCCGCCGCCTCGTCGCCGACCGCTCCTTCCTCCGGCGCTTCCGCAAGATCCACCCCCCGCCCCTCCTCGGCTTCCTCGACTCAGGTCGGCACCTCTTCCACCCCGCCGTGCCGCCTCACCCCTCCGCGCCGGCGGCCAGCGCCGTCGCCCTCGCCGCCGACTTCTCCTTCGCCTTCCTCCCCGCCCCCGCCCGGGACTGGTCCGTGCGGGAAGTCCGCGACGGCCGCGTCCTCCTCGACAGACCCCGCCGCCACGACTCCGTCGATGGGTTCGGAGCCCTCTTCAAGGAGATGGTGGTGTGCGACCCCTTGCACCGGCAGTATCTCCTGCTCCCCCCAATCCCCGATGACCTAGCCGCTTCGGTCGTGGACCAACTCCTGGTAGAAGGGCATTGCTTGGCCGAGACCTTCCTCGTCCCTCCCGGCAACGGCGACGAGGAGGAGGGGACATCATTCCGGGTGATCTGGATGGGGCTGTTTGAAGCTAAGCTAGTGGCCGCTGTCTTCTCTTCCGGCACAGGGAAATGGCGAGCCTTTTCAAGCGAGTTGTTGCTGGGCTTCCTGTTATGGTCGTGGATGGATCTCTTCATGTCGCGCCATTATGCACATGGTTGCTTCTACTGGGTTTCAGGTTCAATTGAAAAGTTGCTAGTGCTTGACATTCAGAGGATGGAGTTCTCCATGGCCGACCACCCACTCTGTGCCAGACATTTGGACGATGATGTGGCCATCGTGGAGGCAGGCCAAGGCATGATTCGGATGTTTGTGCCTAAACCCGACACATCTCGCCTTAAATATAACGTTTGGCGAAACAATGCTGGGATTTCTACCCAGTGGCAGATGGAGGAGAGGACGTTCTCGCTGGATTCTGGGTCCTTGCTCACAGGTGCGGTGGGGAGGCACTTGCTCCTATATCAGTGTGGAAGCTCGTCGGTCCAGACAGGTGGTTTCACCCTCGACGTCGACACATCCCAGGTTGAGAGGGTGTGTGCTTCATTTCCTGCACCGTCACACGTATATTGCAACTTTTCACCATCGTTGTTATCGTCACCGACAGTGTCAAGTGGTAAGCTTTCCGTTGAGTGACAGATACCTCCTTCCCTTCATAGTTATCTCCACACAATTGCCCGGGTTGCTGCATGATTGAGCTTAACTGTACTAGTATCCTTAACAAAAAAATTGTTTACAGAACTTCGCTGCATTCTAGATAGTGTTCTCTATTCAAAGTTACCTGCGATTTTCTTAAATATTAATCCCATAGCTAAGATTTTCAATCAACATCCAACCATTCTCATCTCAAAGGTCACTTCATATATAGCCTAACTAGCAGTTGCACACCATAAAAGAGGGTATGTTGAGCCTTGCTAGTGTGCAGCTTTGTGTGAAAATTCTCAGACAACAGAAAATTAGCAATAGATTGAGCCCCTTGTGCATGCAGGCGCACGCCATGCTGACGTCCAGGGAGCTGGGGAATCTGTGCCAGTGCCTGAAGTACAGGAAGCTGGCCCTGGGGGCGCGCAAGGAACTGTCCTCCCAGTGGTCGTTCAAGCTTCAAACCACTTGTTCGCCGTCGTCAACGATGCCGAGGCGCGTTGTGCTGTGGCGAGGGAAAGGAGGACAGGTCTCACTTCATAAGTTGCCTTCAGTTTTCTTAAATGTCAATCACATTACTAAGCCTTCCAACCATTCTCATATGAAGGTTTTCATATATAACCCAGCGAGAGACTAATAGTTGCGTACTGTAAAAGAGAGCAAGTTCAGCCTCAGTAGTAGTGTGCAACATCAAGTGAAATTGTCAGACAACAACTGAGCTTGTGTCCATGTAATGGTGTATCCTTGTGCATATGCAGGCACACACCATGCTGCTGATGTCCAGGGAGCGGGGAGCGCTGTGCCGGTGCCCCAAGTGGAAGAAGCTGACCCTGGAGGCGTGCAAGGACCTGCCCTTGCAGTGGCCGCTCGAGCTCCAAACCCCTTGCTCGTCGTCGACAGTGATGCTGAGGAGGGTCGTGGCGGGCAGAGGAGGCGGCGCGCTGGGGCTGGACCTGTGGGGGGTGCAGGGGCTGGTAGCCGAGCTAGAGAGGGCGCGCGAGGAGACAAGGAGCCAGAGTAGCAGTACCATTGCATCCACGACGACCAAGGGCGTCAGGGTTGGATGAGTGACTCGTTCCTTTTTGTAAGTTTGTTGTGTGTTGGTCGCTGGTTATGAGGTTGATGAGCAAGGTTGGATTGCAAAGCTTTCACCGTTAGCTGCCCTGTTGGTCGCCGTGTCATCGTCGATTTTGTTGCGGTCTCGACTCATTAGCTGCATTGCGTGGCTGTGGGCCGTGAGGCAACGCTCGTCCATGGTGTATAAGATTGGTATTCAGCCCCCACTGTTGTGAGTAGACATTCATCTGAGTTAACATCCAGTTTTTGTCTGATGGTAAAATCAAGGTCATTTGCCTGTGGCATATGTTTTAGTAGACTTTGGAATGAGTTGAGTAGTTGTAGTGGACTTTGGAATGAGTTGAGTAGAAATTCCCAGTGGGAAACAAATCCAGCTTTGGAATTGGTATGCAGTACTACTTGGCAAGTACGTACTGTATTATTTTGTTGTGATTTGGAGCTCACAGAAGTTTGTGTGGGTATTCATGTCATGCGGATGAAGTTGATGTTACTGCCCGTTTACTCCCTCCGTCCCACAATATACGATGCTTTTGCAAGCTATACTTGTGAACATCTTATATCAAGTTGTTATCAGCACAGCTGTAGATTTTTGAGGGGCAAATATGGTTTGTGTCAGCATGTGGAAAAGACAGGTGAGACCAAACAAAATGTGTAAAAAAACTGAGAAGTGTGGGGCGATGAATTTTTATGACTCTTTCTAGCCTGCCTTTTCTAGTTTGACTTATACAACTAGCAGCATAGTACTCCCTCCGTCTCAAAATAAATGTATCAACTTTGTACACTTTTTACTATACAAAGTTGAGACACTTATTTTGGGACGGTGGGAGTATTTGATTATAACATCTGTTACCTTAAAAGGACAATATTTACTCTACTCTGGTGTGCACTGGCTGCAAGCAAACAGCATCAATAGCAGCACTGTTCACCCGAGAAGGATGCAAATGATATTCATTCATCTCTTTTTCTTTTTTGATTGATGATTGAAAAGCAATGATCTATCTGACACGTGTTCATCTGTCACGTTTTAACTCATGATTCGGTACTGAAACTACAAATTTAGTACGCACTGTACTGTACTGCTACGTTTACTGAATAGATAGATGATTTCTTGCATTTTTCTTGGCATTAAAAAAGACGCCACCAGCATTTTCGTCAAGTCAATTAACTGCTTCATTCCTTGCACATTTGCGTAAAAAAATCACTCAGCTACCGACCTTATGTGTCGAAGACCACAATTGGCATGGATGCCAAGGCGAGTCATGACCGATAACAAGAGAAGGAGGCATCAATTGAGTCTAGACCTACGAAGAATGCGTGGTTAGATGACAGAGCTAAAGAGGATGTGCAAGGTGATGAGGGGCTAGAGTACCAGAGGTGTCCAGACCACTGCAACCAAGGGCAACAAGTCCTTGGACAATGTGATCTTCCCTAGGATGTGCTACCACGTACAATGTGATCTTCAAATGATACATCCGTATCTAGACAAATTTAAGATAAGAATTTTGGGACGGAGGGAGTAATAGCTAGCTAAGGGAGTGACATTTTTGGGGCTGAGACCGCTAAGTAGGGTGCCTCCTCTCTTTTTCTCCATCTTTCTTGATCCTTTTGTAAAGTTGATTACATTCGGTTGACTTTTCATTCGGTTTGTGCATGTGCTGTGTTGATTGTTTGCATTATTGCCACTTGCAGTGAGTGAGCTATATATATGAGCAAGATTGTCCGGATGTGAAGTTTTTCACCAGCGTCTTTGCTACCATTGTGTAGACATAGATTACGCTTGGTGTTTGATGGATTCTCGTAATCTTGTTGTTCCAGTCGTTTTTCCTTATTTTATAGTACTACTTTAGTGTCTTGTTGATCTGCTTTGCCTATTTTTACACCTATTTTTATTACATCAGATCATAAAAAGAAGGACATCACATCATAGTTAAGCAACCGAAAACTAAGTCTTAATCGATGATATGGTACTGTGCTTCTTTTAGGGAAGTGCAGTTTTTTTATCTATCCACATTGGTTAAATAAAATGATCAGTGAAGTACTATAATGCACCTACTTATTCACTTTTCTTATAATAGCTTTTTTTTATAACAACTTATTCACTCTCTTTTTTGACAGAGAGAAACTAAACTTATTCACTTTTTTAGACAACTTTGTTTTAGACAAACTCCGAAGCTTTAATCAAACCGTCACAATGTTTACACGGACGAAAGTAAGACCATCCGGCTGCCCAAGCCACACATGCCGGACAGCCGATAGGGATAAAGCATGCTTCGCGAGTTTGTGAGTCTCGACATTCAAACTCCTAGATTCATGACTAAGAATACATGAAATAAAAGTACTCTTATGATCTACTACTTCATGAATGATTGCGCCATAAGAAGTCAGATTCTTGCTACAGATATCATCGATTACCACTTTGCAATCCGACCCCACCTTGATCCTCCGCTCATATAGATCATCTGATAGGGCCAGACCTTCTCTTATTGCCAAACACTCGAGGACAGTTGGGTCTCCATTGTTGGGACAGACTATTGCTGAAGCCCCCAGGAACACGCCTCGGCATCTCTAGCTATTGCGCGCCCCACTGCACCATATCTTCCTCCTCTCCCTACGGCTGCATCAACGTTTAGTTTTGCCATACCTGCAGGTGGTGCGATCCAAGGTAGTTGTTGAGTCCATCGTGGGTTAACTTGTTGTACTGACTTCTTCTCGATGGATTTCAGTTCGGATAAATAAGACTGGACAAAGCCATGAATGGAGAAAGGACACTGATAAATTTGCTCGTGAATTGCCTTTCGACGAACTCCCCACAGCGCCCAAAGGGTAACGCAGAGCCGCTGTAGGTATAGAGTGTTGTGCCAATCTCCAAAGAAAGTTTTTCAGCTTTGATGGGACCTTGATCCCCCATAGTTTTGTCCATCCCATGCTGTCCAAATCAAAGTGAGGCGAACCCTCCTCTCCATCTAACCACGCCTCCCTGCTGAGTTTGACTCGCTGGATCATCTTATATGCTGACCTGACAGTAAAGATTCCCCTTCTATCTTCACTCCATGCCCAAAAGTCCTCCACTTGCCTAGTGCAGAGAGGAATAGCCAAGATCGCTTCTGCATCTATACGGATGAAAACTGATCGCACTAGTTGCTCGTTCCAAGATGAGGTTGTGCTATTAATCAGCTCAGACACCTTACTTGGAGGCGCACGCATGAGTGATGTCGGTGGCCGCTTCATATTTTCCCTGGGAATCCAATCCTCAGACCAAATATTAGTTGTTTCTCCATTGGTTATTCTCTTAACAAGACCATGTACCATTATATCTCTGCCATCAAGAATAGACCTCCAAATCTCGGAAGGATGAGGGCCCAAAGTGGCTTTAAATAATGTTTGTTCCGGGAAGTAAACGGACTTTAAAATCCTAACGCTCAAGGATGATGGATTTTGAAGGATCCGCCACGACTGCCTTGCCAGCAATGCTAGGTTAAAGAGTTCCAGGTTGCGGAAGCCAAGCCCACCCAAGTGTTTGGGCTTCGTCATAACATCCCATGCTACCCAACACGATTTTACGTTTGCCTTGCTTGCTGCCCCACCAAAACTGCCTGATCAGAGAAGTCACACTCTCACAAAGCCCTCGAGGGAGTCGGAAACATGACATGGAGAACACCAGTATTGCCTGCACTACAGATTTGATCAATACCTCCTTTCCTGCAGCAGATAAAAGCTTCTCCATCCATCCCCTAGCCTTCTCCCATACACGATCTCATAGGTACTTAAAAGTCCCATTCTTCAAGTGACCCACCTCAGTTGGCATGCCAAGATATCTATCACTAAGAGATTCGTTTTGAACGTTCAAAATATTCTTGACATTATCTCTAGTGGCCCGTGGGCAACCACGACTAAATAATATAGAAGACTTGTCACAGTTTATGTGCTGACCTGATGCCAAGCAATAGCTCTCCAGTAGGTTTGAAACTGCATTAGCCCCTTCAATGTTCGCCTTAAAAAGCAGCAGGTTGTCATCATCGAAGAGTAGGTGGTTGACGGTCGGGGCCGTTGGAGCCACCTTGATACCCCCAACTGAGATGCCGAAGAACTGGATTTCATGAGGCACGAAAAGGCCCTCTGCTGCAATTAAGAAGATATGAGGGGATATCAGATCTCCCTGCCGGATGCCTTTGCTAGGTGTGAATTGATCAAGCCTCTCACCATTAATGAGCACCGAGAACGAAACTGACTGCGCCATGTTCATCAAAATTTGTACCCACGATGGTGTGAAACCCAACTTCAACAACATGGCCTGAAGATAGTCCCACTCAAGGCGATCATATGCCTTCACCATATCGAGCTTAAGTGCACTGTAACTGTTCACCTTTGCTCTGCTGCGTTTCATAAAAGGAAGCATTCATATACGCTAATTATGTTGTCAGTTATCAATCTCCGGGGACAAAAGCAGACTGCTCCTCTGAGATGATGTCAGATAGAATCTGCTTCAGCCTGTTTGCCACAACTTTGGATGCAATCCTGTATAGCACATTACATAAACTTATGGGTCTAAATTGGGACAATAAAGACGAGTTCATTACCTTATTAGGGATCATCACCAAAACCGTGTCGTTAATGCACTCTACACTGTCCTCTCATCTGACAATCCTTAGTACCGCCTTAGTCACCTCGGGGCCACAAAGATCCCAATGGCGCTGGTAGAAGTGAGCCGGAAAGCCATCCAAACCGGGAGACTTGGTAGGAAACATTTGAAAAAGTGCACTCTTTACCTCCTCGGCTGTGTAAGGAGCCACCGACACCTCGTTCATCTCGGCGGAGACCTTGGTTGGTACTATTTCAAGGACTGCCTCCATATTGCTGACCCCCTCGCTAGTGTATAGAGTTTTATAAGAATCGTGTACTAGTCCCTTCAACTGCTCGGGATCATTAGTCATTACCCCTAGCAAATTTTGTAATGCCTTCATCAAAATTTTCTTTCGGCGGATGCCAGCTCTCAGGTGGAAGAATTTAGTATTCTTGTCCCTCGAGGTTAGCCAATCAATCCTGGACCTCTACCTCCATAGTAGCTCCTCTCGATGATACCTCTCCACAAGCTTTTCATTAATCTTTAGTTCAACATGTGATGGTGCTATCCGGCTCGGATCAGACCTTAGCTTCTCCAATTCTTTGTTCAATCTTTTTTAATTCTTTTCGGACATTTCCAAAGGTGTTTGTGTACCACCTTCCAAGATCATGTGAGATCGCCTGCAGTTTTGTTCCGAGCTGGTTCGCCCTGCTGCATAGTTCTCCCCCTGTCCACGGTGTAGTGATGTTGTCTTGCCATGTCTCATGGCCTTCCCACATCACTTCGTACCGAAAATTTCCAGGGTTCTGGCATCTCGGGTGTTCTCTGTTCAGACTCAATAGTATTGGACAATGATCTGATGTGGCCGCTGTCAAATGGGTTAGGTCCACTAGGGGAAATCTTGCTCGCCAATCTGCATTTGCGAGGGCTCGATCAAGATGCACCCTGTTATACGTTCCCCCTGTTACTTTCTTCTCGAAGGTCCAAAACCTGCCAATATATCCAACGTCAAGTAACATACAAACATCGATGGCGTCACAGAAAGCCTGAGGCTAAGCGTTACTCCTCTCTCCTACGCCCTCCTGCTCTTCGGGGCGCAGAACCTCATTGAAATCCCCTAAACACGGGTAAATATCCGGTACTCCCACCCCTAGGGTGCTCCCGGTGCTCCAAACCCGGCAGCACATTTTTAAATGTTCGAAAAATTCTGAAAAAAATCCAGCACATTGACACAACATCAAAGTATGTTGTCAAAAAAAAATTAAATCAAAATTCGAAACATTGCTCGAGATACAAAAATGTGCTACCGAGTTTTGGAGCACCGGGAGCACCGTAGGGGTGGGAGTACCAGATATCCCCCCCCCCCTAAACACATCCACACGGAAGGTTGCTAGTGGTACTGATGTTCTTCTGGGTGTCCCAAGTTTGATGTCTGAGATCGGTCTGGGCCTCTCTATATACAACAGTGCACCTCCACGGGTCCTAACCCTCTTCCAATACTGAGCAATTGATATGATATTCCAAGTAACCAAGAAAATCAACTTGTCACCACTTCCGCCTCTAATATCAATTGCAAAACCATTATCATAACCAAAAGTACTTGCTAATGCATCTACCCTTGAGCCTTTTATCTGAGTTTCAACGATGCATAAAAGGGTAGGGGCAAATTTATTCGTGAACTCACGAATTTCTCGAACTGCCGCGGCAGTTCCAATAGAGTGCACTCAATGGGCTTGGCGACGCCCCTCTAGGGAGCCCGCCAGATGTGTTTTTGCCACTATAACATTGCCTTCCTTTCTAACTAAACTGGTCCTTGATCTCTTGGGATGTGGTACATCAGGTGATGGAAGCGCAAGCATGCCTTCCTCTGTGTCTCCGCTGAATACAAGCAGAATTGCAACTAAAGAAACACTCCCAACAACAGTTGTGTGCTTGTTGTTAATACCATCCGTCGCAGAGGTTCCAACCCCATCTGAAATTTGCTTCCCTGGATCAACCTTGTGGGGCACCCCCGTCGAGATCGATTCATCCACTGCCATCCTTGAAACCCTAGCCCGAGAAGAAACTTCGGGCTGTGAGAGGACCCTAACCCAACGACCCCTCCGGCGGACCACCAAGGCCGGGGAACAGTGCAAGGACCGTCCCTTGGTCAACCCGAGTGGATTCCACGGCGAGGCACAACAGGAAGGAAGCAAACACTCAACGACGGCCGTCGCCGTTGAGAGGAGGTAAACCCTAGGAAAGATTGAAAGAATCGACCGGGACACTTTTTTTTAGACAACTAAACTTAACTCTTTTTTTTACGAGTACTAAACTTAACTTATTCACTTGAGTTCTCGGCCCGTATTCTGCAGCCCATGTGTACCGTGGGCTTACTTCCCCAACAGCACACGCTGCATCGTGCGAACTCCCACAGACCCACACACACGCCGCCGCCGCCGCCGGACGGCGGCCGGAAGATGGCCTCGCTGGCGATCCCCGACGAGCTACTAGTGGACATCCTCCTCCGCCTCCCCACCCCAGAAGACCTCATCCGCGCCTCCGCCGCCTGCGTCTCCTTCCGCCGCCTCATCACCGACCGCTCCTTCCTCCGGCGCTTCCGCAAGATCCACCCCCCGCCCCTCCTCGGCTTCCTCGACCCAGTTGTTCGCCGCTTCCACCCCGCCGTTCGGCCTCACCCCTCCGCGCCGGCGGCCGGCGCCGTCGCGCTCGCCGCCGACTTCTCCTTCGCCTTCCTCCCCGCCCCCGGCCCCCCCTTCGCCTTCCTCCCCGCCCCCGCCCGGGACTGGACCGTGCGGGAAGTCCGCGACGGCCGCGTCCTCCTCGACAGACCCCGCCGCCACGACTCCGGTGATGGGCTCGGACCCCTCTTCAATGAGATGGTGGTGTGCGACCCCCTGCACCGGCAGTATCTCCTGCTCCCCTCAATCCCCGATGACATGGCCGCTTCGGTAGCGGACCACCTCATGATATATGGGCAGAGCTTCGCCGAGACCTTCCTCGTCCCTCCCGGCGTCGACGAGGAGGAAGCTGCTACGGCTACGGAGGAGACGTCATTCAGGGTGATCTGGGTGGTGCTGCTCCAAGCTAAGCAGATGGCCCTTGTCTTCTCTTCCCGCACAGGGCAATGGCGAGCCCTGACTCGGAGCGAGTCGTTACCTCTACCGGATTTCACATGGATGGCTTGCTTCAGGTCACGCCATTACGCCCATGGCTGCTTCTACTGGATTTCAGGTGAAAAATTGCTGGTGCTTGACATTCAGAGGATGGAGTTCTCCATGGCTGACCACCCACCCTGTGCCAGAGCTCCGAGCGATGATGTGGCCATTGCGGAGGCAGGCCAAGGCACGATTCGGATGTTTGTGCCTACACCCAACACAGCTCGCCGTAGTTTTACGGTTTGGCGAAACAATGGTGGGATTTCCACCCAGTGGCAGTGGCAGATGGAGAATGAAACAATCTTGCTGCCTTCTGGGTCCTTGCTCACGGGTGCAGTGGGGAGGCACTTGCTCCTATATCATGTGGGAAGCTCGTCAATCAGGCGAGGTTGTTACACGCGCGGCGTCGACACATTCCAGTTTGAGAGGGTGTGTGGTTCTGCTTCATTGCCCAAGCCGTCTCATGTATATTGCAACTTTCCACCGTCGTTATTATCGTCACCGACAGTGTCAAGTGGTAAGCTTTCTGTTGAATGCCAGAAACCTCCTTCCCTTCATATTACTATCACAAAGCTTACAGTTCAAATGGTCACAATATTTATCTCCCCTAAACAAAATATTTGTCATGCAAAGTAATACCTCCTTTCCTTAGAAATGCCAATTGTTTTCAATTCACACATATATCTTGAGTTGTAGCTCCGCATGTTGGGGCACTTTATTTTATCTATAGTAAGTTACTAAGATTCCACACAAAAAACAAATTCACCCGTACATCAGTACTTTCTATCAAAAACCCAACTTTGTTTGCCTGCACGCAGATGTAAACCTTTTTACACCTTCCCCTGTTGGCAGTGCACTTTTGTGATTCATGCTGCCATTAGTCTTTCGAATCTATCCTCTTTGGTATTGAACTCTGATAATTTTACAACCAAGATATTGCCTTTGTTTAGCCTACTGTTGCAATTGAACCTGGGAACCTTCTACCAGATTGCCATTGATGCTTTCTATGTGCAAATGTTAATTTTTTTTCTCTCCTTTAATCATCGTCCTCTCCTTTTTGTATGTGCTTCCTCCTTTAATTTCTTTCTCATGCACACCCTTCCTTTGAAGCATGGAAACACACAAATTGAAGGGTACTACACAATTGCCCTTGTTTGCTTCATGATTGAGCTTAACTGCTCTAGTACCATTAAGAAAAAATGTTTACAAAACTTGGTTTTATTTTGGGAGTATAGAATTGCTGGATTTTGATACCGGGTTCTCTATTCATAGCTTACCTGCAATTTCATTAAACCTTGATCACTTCATTTACTACTGTTTCTTAATCAATATACAACCATTCAAATCTAAAGACTAATAGTTGTACGCCATAAAATAGAGTGATTTCAGCCTTGGTAGTGTGCATCTTTAAGTGAAACTGTCAGACAAGTGGAAATTAGCACTAGCTTGTGTCAATGTAATGGTGTGACCTTGTGCAATGCAGCCACACCCCACGCTGACGTCCGAGGAGAGGGGGGAGCTGTGCAGGTGCCTGAACCACAAGAAGTCGACGCTGGAGGCATGGAAGGGTCCGTCCTCTCAGTGGCTGCCGAAGCTCCAAACCCCAATGACGAAGCAGAGGCGGGTTGTGGTGGGCGAGGAGGAGGCGCTGGGGCTGGTGCAGGGGCTGAACCTCCGGAGGGTGCAGGGGCGGGTGGCGTAGCTTGAGAGGGCGTGCAAGGAGGCGAGGGGCCTGCCGGTACCAGGGTGTCGAGGAGGATGATTGTGGCCAAGGGCAACAAGTTCTTCAGCTGGAAGGGCTGCTTGCCTTGTTGGATGTGATACCTAGTCTCATATCCTTTTGTAAGTTCATTTGCCTGATGTGTTGCGCTGGTCTTTTGGTTTTTGCTGCGTGTTGGTCACTCACTGGTTATTAGTCAGGTAGGTAAATGAGCAAGAGTGGCAGCTGAGCTGGGACTTCGAGCTTTCACCATTGTCCCCTGTTTGCTCTTGTCGTCCTGTGCAACTGTTGCGAGATGACACAAAAGCATTGAGCTCCAGTTTGCAAAAACATCTTATATTGTGGGAGGGAGAGAGTACTTCGCATGTTAGTTTTGTCTGTACAGTTTGACCAAATTTATATTGAAGATTTTCAACATCTGCTATACCAGATAAATATTAACACTATGAAAAAGAATACCGTTCCATGATGGATCTAATGATGTTGATTTGGTATTCTGAACACTACGAAAAGAATTACCAGATAAATATAACACTGTGTAAAAGAGTACATAGAAACTCCAAAGCGGGATTCATTTTTATTTGTGACAAAAGTACAACTCATGCCACAGGAAATTCAGAACTGAGAATGATTTGCAGGCGGGATCATTCTCAGCCTCGTGTTACCAGCGCTCTGGGTCTGCCATTACAGCTGGGATCTTAGAAAGTCCCCCCCCCCCCCCCCCCCACACACACACACACAAACACACACAAAAAAAAACTGGATATCATAGATACCGCATATAATAGAGTAAGCAGACATGTAAATTCTTTGGGGCAAACATGGTTTGCATCAGTATGTGGGACATGGAACAGGTACAATATGAGACCAGAACATGTGTAAGAACCCAAGAGGGCGTGATGGCGACCGACTTCTATGATTATTTTTCTAGCCTGGCTATTTCAGTTTGATTTTATACAGCTGGTATATTTGATTACAGCATATGCTTCCTTAATATTTCAGTGAGATTTATACTACTCCGGTGCGCACTAGCTGCAAACAGCATGAATAGCACTGTTCATCCGAAAAGGCTGGAATCATATTCATCTCTAGCCTTTTCCTTTCGAAAGCTAGGCTGCATTGAGCTGACGCATGTTCATCTATTAGGTTTTATAAAGTATAGATCAGTACCTTTACTGAACAGTCCTAGATCTCGGTGTTGAATTACTGTGAAAATTCCCTCAGTTATTCCAAGACAAAGGTCCACAGCAGCCAGGTCTCTGGGGACCGAAGCTTTGATCCGAGCAGTACCGGTCAATCACTGGTTAAGAGTCAGGTAAGGTAAATGGGCAAGATTGGCAGCCGGGATTGCGGAGCTTTCACCGGTTTCCCCTCTTTGCTCTTGCCGTCCTGTGAAACTGTTGCTTCATGACTGGTCGACAGTGCAGTGTTATAACTGATGATGCAAAAGCTGTCAGCTACATTTTCAGGCGCAGAGGAAGGAATTAGTACTCTGATCTTTTTACTTCGCATGTTAGTTTTGTCTTTACAGTATGGTGACCAAATTTGTAATGTTGAAAAAATATCAACATCTACTATACCAGATAAATACAGTATGAAAAAACAATTCTATCCCATGATGGACCTAATTACCTACTGATACATTGATGTGGTTTTGTGAACATTGACATCTTTTTTCTGTAAGCTTTGTCAAACTTGAGAATATGCGAAGTAAAACGAAACGGATGGGGGTTACAAGCAGACGGAAACGTGGACCGGAAACACTAGAGTGGTGTAGGGATGGATGGTATAAGATGGTATGCAGTCGTCTGAGTTACCAGGCTATATATAATGGATGTTCTTGGTTCCCAGTTACTTTCTTCATAAACTGTGAAATCTCCAATGTACAGAAAAGGACATGAAGTTCATCCAATGTATGAAGGAGTACATAGCAACTCCAAAGCCGGATCTATTTCTATTTGTAACATCAAGTGCAACTCATGCCACAGGAAATTCAGAACAGAGAATGAGTTGCAGGCAGGATCACTGGGATGCTAGAAAGTTCAAAAAGAAATTAACTGTATATAATAGATACCGCATATAACCGAGCAAGAGCAAGCACACCTGTAAATTTTGGGGGCAAATATGGTTTGTACCAGTAGCATGTGGAGTATGTGTAAAAACTGAAGCGGGTGCAGTTCCAAAAAAAATAAAAATGAAGAGGGTGTGAGTTTCTATGATTATATTTCTAGCCTGCCTTTTTAGTATTTGATACAACATATATTGTTACCTTAAAAGGACATTTATGCTACTATGGTGTGCAGTGCACTATCTGCAAACAGCATCGATAGCACTGCTCATCCAGAAAGGCTGCAATCATCATATTCATTTCTCTCTTTTCTTCTCTTCTTATAAGCTACCCCCTCCGTCCCATAATATAAGAGCGGTGATCTAAGCGAGTAGACTGCGGTGATCTGATACATGTTCTTCTATTACAGGTTTTAGCTAATGGTCTGTTACTGGAGCTGTAAATTACCCCTATTATCTTGTATTGATGGCTTCAGTGCGAATTGCTTCATTTCCAGCACATTTGTATCCAAATGGAGTAAAGGCGTTTGTTTACCTTCACCGAACAGTCCTAGATCTCAGAGTTGAATTACTGTGGAAATTCCCTCATTTATGCCAAAATTACTGTGAAAGCTTCGATCTGAGCATGAGCAGTACCGGTCAATCATTCTGGTTTTTGATCTGGATGAAGGCAAGGGAAGCACGGCAGCTCGAGCATTCAACCAACCAACTGTGAAGTCCGTGCGCCATTAACTATGGTGTCGTCGGTCCTGCATGACTCACCTAACACGCACTCATCTTGGTTATTTCTAATTCTACACTGATGAGTCAACACTAGAAAGCAATATGCATTTATTTACTGCATCCTCAGGGTCACAATACAGTAGTACGTAGTGGCTAATTACACATGAGGATGAGCCAAAAACAGCGACCTGTTGCCAGTAGTAGTTGTAGAATCCTCTTGCTATTTTCTTCCGATTTCGGAGGATTCGGTCGATTTCGGCGCAAGCCCTGGCCGGAAAGAAGAAGACTGTAGAGACGGCCGTCGTCCTAGAGAAATGCTGCAAGCCCTGGCCGGAAAGAAAAGAAGAAGAATGTAGAGACGGCCGTCGTCCTAGAGAAATGCTGCAAGCCCTGGCCGGAAAGAAAAGAAGAAGAATGTAGAGACGGCCGTCGTCCTAGAGAAATGCTGCAAGCCCTGGCCAGAAAGAAAAGAAGAAGAATGTAGAGACGGCCGTCGTCCTAGAGAAATGCTGCAAGCCCTGGCCGGAAAGAAAAGAAGAAGAATGTAGAGACGGCCGTCGTCCTAGAGAAATGCTGCAAGCCCTGGCCAGAAAGAAAAGAAGAAGAATGTAGAGACGGCCGTCGTCCTAGAGAAATGCTGCAAGCCCTGGCCGGAAAGAAAAGAAGAAGAATGTAGAGACGGCCGTCGTCCTAGAGAAATGCTGCAAGCCCTGGCCAGAAAGAAAAGAAGAAGAATGTAGAGACGGCCGTCGTCCTAGAGAAATGCTGCAAGCCCTGGCCGGAAAGAAAAGAAGAAGAATGTAGAGACGGCCGTCGTCCTAGAGAAATGCTGCAAGCCCTGGCCGGAAAGAAAAGAAGAAGAATGTAGAGACGGCCGTCGTCCTAGAGAAATGCTGCAAGCCCTGGCCGGAAAGAAAAGAAGAAGAATGTAGAGACGGCCGTTGTCCTAGAGAAATGCTGGTGGGTGGGGGTGGGATGGTGGCAGCTCCGAGGTGACCACCATGCCGAGGATGCCGCTCCAGTAGCTGCTGCTGCCGCTCTCTCCGTCCCCGGAGACCTGCCCGCTGAGCTCGGCTTGGCCATTGCTGGACTCACCCCAGCAATCTAACGCATCGTGCAGCATGTCTGTGAAGCCAGCTCCGACGCCTACGGTCCCTTGGAACCACGGCTCCTCGCAGCCAATGATGTGCCTTCCCCTCTCCTCGCCTTCCAGTCCTTGCATCTGCTGCTCGCGGAGGAACTTGTGGACGCTGTTCTCTTCGCACTCCGGATCATCGCTTCTCAACTTCCACATCGCGGAGTTGCTTTCAGACGCCCCTAGGCTGACACTGTTATTATTACCGATGAACGTCAGTGTGGAGGTGGGTGACTCCAGGTCTAGCTTCGCGCCCTGCCATGGCTGCAACATGCCGAGGCACGGGGGAGTGGTAGGCTCTGGCAGGTTTATTGGATGCAGAGGGATTGAGGTTGGTGTGGAGGCTGCTGTGCGCATCCTGGATTCTCGAGCCAGGCGCCCCTCGGCCTCGAGCCGGGCGCTCTCCCATTGGGCCATGTGGTTGAGACTGGCTGCGGTGCCTACAGGAGCTCCGTTGGTGGCCTTGTGGGTGACGGGGTCGATCCCCATCTTGGCCAGCCTCTTCTTGAGGTGGGTGTTCCAGTAGTTCTTGATCTCGTTGTCGGTGCGCCTCGACAGGTGCGTCGCGATGGCAGACCACCTGCACAGTCCCAGGAAGCAACACTTAATAAGAGATGATCATATATGTATTCATGCATTATCATTGCTGAACAGAATACACAGAATGCCAGCCAAAATTCTTTATTCTGGAAGTGCAAAAAATCAGGAGGATTCTGAATACACAGAATGAAAACGCTGATATTTGGTGCATTCAACACTACAAATTATCCGAAACACCCGTCGAGAGACTCTGAAAAAGAATATTCATACAGCAGTCTGACAAGGTCAGAGACTCTGCACTTGATCTTAGACCCGAAAAAGAATGCAGGTAAGACATTGATGACGCGGCAACAGAAGGATCTGTACTACTCTGAAAGGGAGCTTAAGTTGGTAACTGTGCTGTGATAACCTGAGTAAAAAACCTACATAAAAAACACTACACACCTGTTGCCAAGAAGAGCATGAAGCTGGATGATGGTCTGTTCTTCCTGCAAGCTGAACTTGCCCCTCTTGATGTCCGGCCGCAGGTAGTTGGTCCATCTCAGTCTGCAACTCTTGCCGCACCTCTGCAAACCTGCAAGATGTTGGTCGAACCCTCATCAACTCCGTAGAAAGACGCCTCTGTTCCTCAGCAACCGGATGAAAATCAAGCTTTTGTAGACTCACCGGCCTTGGAAGGCAATGCACGCCAGCTCCCATGACCATGCTCCTCGATGTGGGCAAGAAGCTTCTCATCCTCCTCCGATGTCCATGGACCTTTCTTTAGGCCAACCTTGTCACAGCATGGTGATCTCCCCATTGGAGTAGAGTACTATGCTACCTTTAGGAAGCCAAGAGCTGACAGCTGAGTGCAGAGGAGCTAAATAGAGCAGCAGGAGAAGGCAGGTTAGAGCTATACGTCATTAGCACGATATGAAGGTATGAAAACTGAACTTTCCACGCCTTATCATGATGACATAAATGCCCTTTTGACGGTTTGGTTTTGGTGCAGGTTACTGGGTGCAAGAAGACGTACAGCTCCTCACCGATCGACTGAATGTAAGAGTAACAAGCAAGTGACTTTCAGTTGAGTATGAGTTTAGCATTCAGGTCCACGGCTATGGCCCTCGAAATAAAAGCTGCTATAACTCCAAGCGGTGACCGGACCCCTCCACTGTGACACCAAGTCCAGGTTGGTGAGACCGTAAGGTAATTTTCTTTTTGCCTGAAAGTTATTGAGGGTCAATGTTCGTTACGTATGTTGCTTCATTTTGGGATGAGTCCTCTTAGAGGAGCAATCCATTTGGTACAGCCATTCTGGCAGTCCAGTACAAAACATAGGCTTATTAACATGCAATGTCTACCAATGCTTGGAATTAAGGATTTAATTATAATCTCTCTCAGAGTGAACTGTTTGGTGTACAATACAGCTGTAGATGAAGTGCAAGTTTCTCTAGCAAATGCCATTTATACTGGTGAAGTAATTCATGGATTAGAAGGTGCTTTCAGTAATGTCACCAATGCCTTACTGATCATGGATTCCATTTTTGTTTAATTCTAAACTGGAAGCGCAGATAATTGAATTTATTTCATGCAAAAAAAAAACTGAAACTGAAGTGTGAACAGCTTATATGAACTAAAAAAAAATCAATGTTTTTTGTGAGATGTAGGAAGATACTGGAAGCATTGCAGATGAAAAAGTACAAAGACGACACCTGGATAAACATGTATTGGTATGATATGGGACCACTACGGCAGTGAATAGTCAACATCAAACTACATGAGTAACTTTACTTGCAGTTCTGTGTAAGGAAACACTTACTGAATAGTGGGGGAAATGGGAAGAACACAAAATGTTCGTCAGGCCTTCTTTGGATTGGAGGATTTTCATAGGATTTTCACGGGATATCAATCCTCAGGATTGTTTCCTATGAAACGCATTTGGATCACAGGATTGGGTCATTAAAATTCCTTAGGATTGGGACTCCAAGGTGCTGATTCCAGAGGAATTTACACATGAGGTCCGATCTCTGGAAAAATTCCATAGGATTGGCTATGGCATGGCAATCAAATCCTCCATTTTTCCTATTCCTTTGTTTTGCAGATCCTGTGATCCAAAGAAGCCGTCAATAAACGTAATACTGCACACATGGATATAAGAGCTGCACTGTCCACTGTAGAGAAGTAGACAGGATAACATGTAGTCTCAACCTAAAAATACATGCCCAGTGTATGAGTAAGATATGGGGATACTTCAACTGAAGTACAGCAAAGAGAGGGGAAAGAAGGATGCCAAAACTATTTCATGGCAAGAATCATTATTCAGCCTAAGAAAAATAAGCATTATGACATCTTAAAGACATAATTTGTGTTTATAACAGCACATTTGCACTGTGTTAGAATAGAGAACATGTGAACAAACTAACTGGAGACAGGTCAGGGATGAAACACTTACCTCATTGCGAAGGAAGTAAGGACATCCATGACCCCATTGAAATAACTATGTAACATTACATTATTCAAGATTGTGGTACAGGTTCTTCCATCTGCACATGGCTTTTCAGACTAGATCAACCCCTTGTGCCAGTGGAAGATTGTACCATCTTGTTTATCACCATGGTTGCCTCCTGCAAAGGAAAGCTTGGATGATCTGCTGGGAAGCTGTTGTTTACCGCTGTCTAACATGTTGGCCTGAACCAAACTTGTCGATGGAACAATGAATAAGTTCACAAATGCTTGAGTGGCATATAGCTAGAGATTTAACTGCAATTTCAAATAAAGGCCAATTAACAACTGTTATCACAATGAAATTGCTAAATGACACAAATCATGAAATCAGACACTGCTAGTCTGCTTCTTTGAAGCTATGGCGATTTGACAGGTGGCATTAATTTGCAATCAGGTTAAAAATTGCAGGCATAAGTGGAAATTATTTTCATTAAATTTAGATGGTCCTAGACTGTTGAAATTTCCAGCACAGGATGACATACCAACAATAACTACAACTAGTAAATTTGCAACCATACAGATAAAGTGATTTTTTGAAATATGGTAATCCTATGGGTTTGGAAAAGTACATGTGATTCCAATGCAAATATCTCTTCTCAAATACATCTATTACAAAGACATGCACTGCAGGATAGAAGTACCGATGGCAAATAAAGCACTTAAATATCTACTCTCAGACAGACTGCCATGATATTATGCATAACCTTGATATGACTGCATAAAGGCCCTTATAAAACAGTCACTTTTTCAGCACAGACATCTAATTTGCAGAATATCATTGTCCGTAACCTCTTCTACTCTAATATGTAAGTTGTGAAGAAGTGATATGCATACCTGGAGGAAGAATTGATTAGTGAGAACTGACGCTGGTGTCCTGCCATGTTAGTAAATAGGGCAGCTGTTATGACTATTGTAATCTAGACTAGAGAAGCCGATGGACCAATACCAACTTGTGTGCGTCATACTGAACCAACAACCAGTATTAGATGGTAGTAGCAACAACAGACAAGAACTCGTGGAAATTTGTGCGTACTTTAACCCCTGCCACTTGTGCATGATACAGCGTTAGCATGATATGCACAAGTTGATTTTATTGTAAGCTGGAAGGTTCCGGACAACATAAAAGCCACCAGCTATGCATTCAGTGTAAAAGAATTAGCAAAAACTAAGTAGAAGAAGATAAACAAGAGCACAACAAATGGTAAATGACAGGAACAGACTCCACACTTTCACGCTGCTACGTGCATACTATAATTCTAGATCCACCTGTGATTATGAAGATGCTCTCTAGCAAATATGGTGGTAAAACCTTTTCAAACAACTGACAGTAGAACTTTATTAGGCAGAATATACAATCAGTGCCCAGACAGGTTCCATCCGGTCTTGGTAACAGTTCAGACCCAAGCATACCATTACTATTTGAGAGAATTCCTTATTTAACACTGTCTTAAATTTTCTTGCCCTATTCGACACTGGAAAAAAAATCTTCCTTATATAACACAAAGTTTAAATTTTGTTCCTTTTGCGACACTTCCATTCATTTTGATTACTAACGGTGTTAAATGGCACCTGAAAATACGGCTTTACCCCTGCTGCAATTTGTGAAAAGAATGATTCAAATGACCAAAGAAGCCGTTATTTACATGGTCGTGGAAGGTGGCAGACGAAAGCAGAGCCGTTTTTATACCTGATGCACACGTACAAACACACGTACACGTGAAACTGGCCTGTACTAGCGTGAACCGGATCTATGAGGTCCATAGCCTCGCTAGAGAGCAAGCTTAGCCAGCCCAGGCCACGTGCACGTATGCAAAGTTTATGATGTTAATCGTGTGTGCTATTGATACAGCAATCAGTCAAGCTGCTTGCTAGTCTGCTTCTTTGAGCTAACTTTGCACGCACACAATTTCCGATGACTTGATTTAGAGTTTTAGAAACCAACATGCCCGTCCTCCGTCCGGCCGCTTCAGTCCATAAGGGCGGGAGATGATCGAGCTCAAAAAGGTATGCTCTACACTCGTAGAAAAAAAAAGGGTTTGTCTATTGTCCTATAGTACCTCAGCATTTGCACACGTATACAGTTTCTCCATGTACCTGAAATACCCGACGGTGTCATGGCGCACTGAAACTTCATTGTTCATGTAACCACAGAAAAAAAAATTGCCTTTTTATTCCTGCGAATAATGCACTATGGGTAAAATCGTCTTTTCTCATGTCAATTAACACCATTAGTACTCAAAATGGATGAAAGTGTCACAAAGGGGACAAAATTTAGATTTGGTGTTATATGAGGAAGGAAAAGTTTTTCAGTGTTAAATAGGGAAACAACATTTAAAATAGTGCTATATAAGGAATTCTTTCTTACTATTTTGCCAAACACCATTGCTTGTCTGACATGCTCTGACGGATCACGGATGTGGGGGATAGCAATGTTAGGAAATTGAGAGTAGTGTAAATACATTGGTGTTACAAAGCACCGAAGCAGGTTGAATCAAGACGCTAAGTAAAACCAACATCAAATTTTATCATGATCACTTGATCAGCATTGTCAAATGAGCCATGCAGAAGTTCCGCATCAACATACATTCCCTGAAACATAGATAACACAGCTCACCTTACATGAGAAGAGCGTCACACTTGTTGAACCTCGGAAGACCCTGACCCTCTGAATATGCCATCCCAATAGCAGCCTCACCATCCTTCCTTACGCCCATGTAATAGAGTCTCCAATCATACGGCCCATCCATTTGCACCAGGCACGGGGCGCCGACCCCAGCGACGTCCCACTCATCATCATCCTCTGACGGGCGCAGCGCTGGTGATTCACTGCACCGCCTCCACCCTCTCAGCCCGTCCTCCGACACGGCCAACCCAATGCTCACCCCACCATTGCCATCCAAACCCTCGTACGCCATCATGTACCGACCGGCGGCGCGGTCACGGACGACATGCCCCTGCCGCACCCCGCCTTCGTCGAACGACCCAGGCCCGCCTCCCTCAAGCGCCTTCCCCACCCTCTCCCACCGGATGCCGTCCCTGGACCTGGCCACCCCGACCGCGTGCCTCTGCGACATTTCATCGAACGAGTGGTAGTACATCCGGAGGTCCCCGTCGGCGTGCATCACCACCTTGGGGGCTGCCGCGCAGCGCTTCTCCCACCCCTGCGGGTGGTCCTCCCCGACCCCTAGGAGCGCGCCGGTGTGGTGGCCCCCCTCGATGCGCGCCCAGTGGCGACCGTCCTGGCTGATGGCGAGGCCGGGCAGCGCGGCGACGTCCGCGGCGGGGAACGGGGACGACGCGAGGCGCGCGTCGTTGGAGCCGGTGTAGTAGAGCCAGTACACGGCGGATGAGGAGGAGGGCGGGAGGCGGCGGGACGACGGCGCGTCGGGGCCGGAGATGACGAGCACGTCGCCGGGGCGGACGGCGGCGGTGTCGAAGACCCACCAGTCGGTGGAGGGCAGCAGCGGGTCGGGCGCCACGGGCGGGCTCCAGCGCAGGCCGTCGGGGGAGGTGGCGAGCGCGACGCGCGCCCCGGAGTGGTACCAGAGGAGCCAGTCGCCGGCGGGCAGGCGCTTGACGACGGGGGAGCCGGCGCCGCGGAGGAGGAGGCCGCGGGAGACGGCGGGCTGGTGGTGGTGGGCCGGGGCCTGGCAGCGGAGAGGGGAGGCCAGTGGGCAGCGCGCCGGCGGGAGGAGATTGGCGAGGAGCATGGCGCCGCCGGCGAGACTTGAGAGCGTGACGGTGGCGGAGCCGGGGATTTGGATGTGGGGCGAAAAATCCAACGGCCGGATGACAGAAAGAAACATCACGAAATTCAAGCGTTTGTTTCTAATAGTGGGAAGGAGTATCATATACTCCCTCCATTTCATAATATAGTGTGTCCGCGTTTTTCGAGATCTAAATTTAATTATAAATTTAGTAAACAAGACTAACTGCGACGGAAGCAAAAATTATATATCAACCGGTACAATTTAGTCGTATAATTTTTGCTTCCGCCGCAATCGGTCTCGTTAGTTAAATTTATGGTCAAACTTAGATCTCGAGAAACATGAACGCACTATATTGTGAAATGAAGGGAGTATTAAGGCGTGTTTGGTTACCTGTATCGGTTTTTGCCCATTTGCACTTGTTTGCATCGTGGTTAGAAGGCCCGGTTTCTCCGTTGTTCGACATGTTTCCTACGATTAAACCTTCTAGAAAGTTTCCAAAACCGAGGAAAACCGGTTCAGGAACCCCTGGAAGGTTCCCAAAACCGGGATGGCAGAAGTGGTGGGCAGGCCGGCCCAAGTCATCCCTCGCTGGCAAACCTTTGTGCGAAAGCCTGACAACTTGATGCAATGTGCGTCAAGTAGGATTTTCCGCGTCAGGGTGTCGACCTTTCGCATAAAGACCTGGCGATCAAGCGATCACCTGGCCGGGCCCATTAAAGTGTGGCAGCAATTTCCAGTTTTGGGAACTTTCTAGAGTTTCCCAGCCGGTTTTTCTGGTTTTGGGCTCCTTCTCGAAGGCTCTGTGAACCGGTTTTCCTGCTTCTCTTTTTTTGTTTTTTTGTTTACTTTTATTCTTTCTTTTTACTTTCCTTTTCCTTTTTTGTATCATTTTTATTTTTAAATTCTATTGTTCTTTTTTAAGAGTTCATGTTTTGAAAATTGTTCGGAAACTTTTAAAAAATGTTTGTGCTTTTAGAAAACGTTCAATATTCTTAAAAATGTTCGTGTTTTCCAAAATTGATCATAACAAATGGTCAAGCGATCACCTGGCCGGGCCCATTAAAAAATTCAGAAAGTTCAAAAAATGTTTTTTTTTCAAAACTTGTTCGGAATGTTTTTAAAAAATTGTTCGGAATGTTTTTTTCAATTTTATCAGAATAATTCAAATTATGACAGCAATTTCACAAAATATCCCGGTTTTGAAAACTTGTTCACAAATTCAAAAAATGTTCTTGTTTTCAAATTTTCGTTCATGTATCCAAAATTGTTCGTGTTTGAAATTTATTTGGGATTTTAAAAATTGTTCTCCATTTCGGAGTTAGTTCTAAAAATTCAACAAATGTTCATGATTCTAATTTTTTTTCACAAATTCGAAAAATGTTCATGTTTACAAATAATTTCGAAAATTCACCTTTTAAAATTTTGTGCACAGAACAAAAAATATTTTATTCCAAAAAAGTTCCCATTTCCAAAATTTGCTCACATCATTTTCTTCACAAATTGAAAAATGTTTGGGAATTTTGGAAATATTCCTGTTTACAAATTTTTCTCACATATTCAAAAAATATTTTCCTTTTCGAATTTTTTTTCACATATTCGAAAATATCATGTTTCAAAATTTTCTTACAAATTCAAACAATGTTCGCATGTTTAGTTTTTGTTCACAAATTCAAAATTGTCTGTGGATTTCAAAAAATGTTCTTGTTTTCCAAATTTTCTCATATATTCAAAAAATGCTACAGTTTTCGAAAAGTTTTCAAAAATTCGAAAAATGTTCATGTTTCAAAATTAATTGGCTAATTTAAAACATGCTCGAGTTTTGTAAAAATAGTTTGTAATTTTTAAAAATGTATAGTTTTTCAATTTTGTTATTTTTTCAAAAAATATTTTGCGTTTACAAGTAGTTCATAATTTCAAAAAATGTTCTCGTATTTAATTTATGTTCCTATTTGCTTTTTATATTTGTTCCCAAATAATGTTTGCGCTTAATAAGTTTTTCCTTTTTTTAAATCTTGTTTGAATATTTTTGAAGTTTTAGTCTGCTGCCTATTATAGTTCATATGCTCCTGGCTGCCCTTTTATACACATAACTTTAGTTAGTATAGTAGTTATGGACGTGGTTCCTTGGTGGGAGGTCTTGTGTTCGATCCTTCGCTAACATGTTTTATGGAATTTCGCGCGTGTCAAATATACCACTACTAACACATCTCACTTTTGATCTCGCGTGTCAAAATATTAAGCTCAGATTATAACTCTTTCGGTTTTCTGACATGTGTTAAGTGGGAGAGTTGTAGTTTAGCAGATATGAACAAAAAAGTGCCGCCAAACGGCATAAAGATGAATTCAAATTTTAAGCATGTTGCTTTAAGGTCTCTAAGTAAAATGATAAACTACAACACTGCATGATAATGTATGGTGTAAGAAAATTAGCAGGTAAGATCTCTTTTGATAAAATAGAATCATTATATTGGCAATCAAGAGGCAAATTTAAGCTCATACATTGTTGGAACAAGCTAATACAAATTTAATTGTGTTTTCTTCACATGAAGCGGAATATTATGATAGTTACTTTTTGCACTGTTTTTTACTAGCTTCGCTTGGCCCTCTCTATACCCAAATCCTGGCTTCGCCCCTGCAGATGGAGCTAAGATGATGAAGATTCTCAATACTCGGCAAGGAACAATGGAGACTGGTTCTCGGGAGCTTATGTCCTTTTGGAGATCCAGGAAACATCATAGAGCTAGCATCTTGTCAATTATCAATGAAATATAAGAGCTGGTAGAAGGATTTAGTGGTTTTGATATCTATAATACATAAATAGTTGATCCCCACTAAGTCTAATTCTCCAATAGTCCCCCACATCATCATCCACTAGAACTATTTTGTAGCACATGCATACCTCAGTTTAATTGTTCTATCTCCAATAGTCCAACGTACATGCATACTCTTTGTTCACATATAATTACTTTTGAGAATAATACCTTTCGATTTAGATCATTTCATTCATATAGAATGTATCCAAAATTAATCTTTAAAATCCCGCAGCAATGCGCAGGAAAATCACCTAGTTTATCATGTTAAGAGGGAGGCAAATATAGCAGCTCACAAAGTTGCCAAATTTGCTTCAAAATCAAATCCGGAGTGTGCCTGGATACACCAGGTGCCGGATAACATCCTTTTGTGTACTAGACAAGACTGTAATCATGTTATTAGTTAGTGATGAAGCTCTTGTTTGAGTCACACACAAAAAAAGAGGTTCTGGAGAAATTGAGAAGAGATTCCCACCTCTCACACCCCAGGATAGCAAAAATTGGCATACGCGTGGAGAAACCCTGCACTACGGAGGAGATGATCCAATGACCTATAACGTCCGGATTTGCCACTTCTCAACCATTGGATGCAGCAGACCGAACAACTAGTATTCACTCTTATTCACACACTATATAATGGTATAGAGGTATAGATGTTTTTATTGCAAAAAGAGAAGCGCTTCTAAAGTGTTCCAAGCAAGCACGTGTTAGCTAGAAGAAATAGAATAAAAGCTAGCTGATTGTTTTGTCTAGACAAAGAAAAGTTTTGTGTTGATTATCTTGGCTTATCTAAGCTTGAATAATAACCATGCCACCGCTACAACTATACTAAGTTTTCAGGTGAAGGAAGCGCATGGCTATCTAGGCATACCGATCGTAAGTGAACCAAAGCCTTTTCATTATTTTGGTTTAAACAACTGAGTTTCTTGCGAGTGATTTTGTTTCTTGCTCAAGGACGGTCAAGGTTTAAGGTAGGGGAGGTTGATGAGTGATACTTTTGCACTCATTTCACCATTTTTCAAACTAGATAATCTCATAATATCTAAGAGAAGCACTTAAATATTGCCACTGATGACTAATGAATGTAAGAAATTCTGAAATCCAATATTTAATGTGTTTCCGTGGGAAATAGACCCAAAGGTGGAAGAAAATCATCATATACAATGAAATATGTACCAAGTGTGGGAACCAAACCAAGCCAAATGGAGTCGCCAGCAAGGAAAAAACAAAAGACGACGTTGGTACGACCACACCCGCTCATACTAGCTGCCAGGAGCTCCGCAATGTCCAAAAGAACACACTTTATAAAGGGGGCCTAGCCTAATTCACAAAGGAGGCACCAAGAAACACCGCAGAGAGCCAGACCACCACCAGAAGCCATTGACAAACCCTAGCCACCACCATTTCCCATCTCATCTCCATAGCCATCACCTGCATCACCATCGTAGGCAATCCCCTAAGTTATGCATACTTGTAATTGATGCATGGCAATCAACAACATTGTAAGACTATTCATCGATTAATCATTCATCTTTATGTCGTTTTCGATGATTTCTTCTTGCGATACGATCATGATGTGTGAGTAATTAAGTAAGGAAATGGGTTGAGTCAAGACCTTGCAACCCTATGTATTTGTGCATGCTATTGTTGGATGACTTTGCCTTATTGACGTGATTTGTATGTGTGATTCACAATTGGAGTTATCTTTTATCTTCTTCTCGTTCTAGGGCTCCGCGGGTACTTGGGATCCCGTAGATTGATCAAGAAGGAGATAAAAAGTGAGGATGCCTGGAACACTATCATGAAAATCAATGACATTAGAGAATAGTAACGTAGCCCAAAGAAATTCCTTGGGGATATATGAGGTGTAGTTTTTAAACACCCAGTGCTCTTGTCTGGAGAAATCCTTAATAACCGAGGTAACCCGCGCGACGGTAAGGGCCATGGGTTGGACAACTGACTCTCGATGCAGGTCGTGAATGGTTGTTAAAAATTACAAACTTTGGACACATCCCCCACTTCATCGCGTTTGAGCACATTAACCATGTTGTTGATCAAGACGAGATCCCACACAGAACTAAAAGGTTGTGACTGTAAGTCCTCATACCCAGGCCCACTTCCATAACATTATTTACACCTAAAGGTTGTTTAAAGGCTCCGAAAAATTGGAACAATTGTCAAGAATAATTACTTGCTTGAATATTTTTCATGGAGGACATCTTCCCAGTGGGTTAGATACCCAGAGTCACTCCATGGTTAATAAGTAGGGACTTTCTGTAGACCAAAACCGGATCATAAAGGCTCATCACATATCTCGTTGTTTTATACCTTAAGAGTTTTATTTTTGTACCTTTAATCATTCTCAAAATTGAGTAAAGGTACTCATTGTTCTCAAACGAAATAACAAGATGGTACATCACATGGTTAGGAGATGGATCAGCAAGGCGTCAAAGGAAATGCAGCTACTTTTTCTTTCTAAAAGCAAGATAGCAACCGAATACGAGGACGATTGTTCTTTAAGGCAACAACCAATAGCTGAAATTCATTAACTGTGTGTCATGTCTGTTGGCCAAATATCACACATAAATGATGAGAGAACGCGCGTGTGATGATGCATCAGCAAGGATGAGACATGTGAACATAGACCCATAAGCCAACATGCTAGATAAGATATGTTGTAATCACTCGGCTCACACAAGAAACATTCTTCATTGTTCATCTTGCCCCCACTAAATCAACAAATCATGCATATTGCTGAGAAACCCCACAACACTTGTAATGATACCCAAAGATTAGCTGTTAGTTCCTTGAACCTAGGGACTACGTGTAACCTATCCTATTATTAATAGAGTTCACTCGCCGGAGAAAAATCATGTCGCTAATCACCTCGTTTGGCTAGTTGCTCTTCAGGAAGGCTCACTCGTGGAGATGCTTCTACTATTTTCGATACTCCATGTCTCGTTGTTTTATACCTTATGTTTTATTTTTGTACCTTTAAACATTCTAAAAATTTGAGTAAGGGGACTCATTATTCTCAAACAAAATAATAAGAGGATACATCACATGGCTAGGAGATGGATCAGCATGGCATGAAAGGAAATACAACTACTTTTTCTCAAAGCAAGATATCAACCGAATACGATTGTTCATGACGGCAACAAGCAACAGCTAAAAATCATAAACTGTGTGTCATGTCTGTTGGCAAAATATCACACGTAACCGACGAGACAGCGCATGTGTGATGATACCTCGACAATGATGAGCCATGTGAACATAAACTCAGAAGCCAACAGGCTAGATCCAATAAGTTGTAAGCACTGGTTCACATAAGAGAGAAACATTCAAGCAGGAGTATGTGAAATCCCATACCTAGATCTTCAATGTGCATCTCTCAAAACAAGCTTTCGCCCCGCTTTATATATAAAGCAACATACCAAGGTACACGACCGGATGATACATTGTGATAGGGAAACCCTCACAAAAGCAGATCAAACATACAACATGAAGCCTAAAGCTACTAGCCTAACACCTCGCCGAGGCCCGAACGACGATGCCTGGGCTCCACGACAACGCCCTCAGGAGGGTGATGGCACGAACCGTCGCCGCTATCGAGTCCGAGCAAGAAGACAAGGGTTTTCACGCGGAGCTATGGTACATGATCGAGATCCGTGACGACGCCTTCAAGAAGATAACGACACCCACGGGCGCCGCCGATGCCGGCGCCAAGCGCGAAGCTTTTGCTTGCACCACCAGAGGCATCTCGAACACCTCTGCAATGAGGGCCATCGTAGCTACACCAAATTTGGGCATTGTCGAAGCAAGCCAGAGCCTCCCGCCACTACACCCCTTGCCGCCCATATGACCGAGAGGTGCAGCGCCACCATGGCCACCATGGCCACCATGGAGCCTGCCGAAGAAGCCAACTGTGTAACCCATCATCCGGGGCCGTCGCCTCGGCATCCTAAGACGAACTCGACACCGATGCCATAACACACGACCGCCACCCAAACCGAGCCACAAGACACCGCCTCAACATAGACAGAGTGAGACCAGAGCACGCGTGTGGAGCAACGAACCTCCGATAGGAGGGCCAAGTCCAATCCATGCATCACCAAACAGTGGCGGAGCCAAGGGGGGGGGGGGGGGGGCGAGCAGGGGCCTGCCCCCCCCCCCCAATGATCGAACGATGCTGTGTAATTAGCGATAGGAACGCATGTATTCCTCACACTTATAGGTATTTGGCCCCCTATATGGCGTTAATTTAAGGAAAAGGGAGACGGCCCATGTCAAGCCCACACTAGCGGCCTGGGCTCTGCGTTCTCGCGTGATCATCCTGTACGTACGTTTAGCTCCAAAAAAGCTCAAGAAAAATATTAGC
The DNA here is from genome assembly GCF_018294505.1 of Triticum aestivum. Taxonomy (NCBI): domain Eukaryota; kingdom Viridiplantae; phylum Streptophyta; class Magnoliopsida; order Poales; family Poaceae; genus Triticum; species Triticum aestivum. The sequence goes on along the minus strand of NC_057797.1, from coordinate 762,655,613 downwards.
TTGTACGTGGAATAGGCTCATAAAAAAACATGTACGTGGATTAGTCGCCGCTGCTCCGTGCCCTCGCCCGCCCTAGCTCTAGCTCTTCTCCCTGACCTACTGCTCCCGATCCTATTCATACGGCATAACTGCGACCGCGTGTCGCAGGCACGCAGCCTGATTCCAACCAACAGAAACTAGCCAAGGACCCAAGGTTTAGCACATCAGCACATCACACCATGCACCTACTAATCTCAGTTCTCATCTTGTATCATTGTTGAACATATACATCAGATTTTACTAGTTTACATGTTCTGGTTATCTGACTTCTAATGCTACGATTCTATGAAGAATTTCTATCCTGTACATGTCCTAAAAATTATAGTGACCGTGATGCAAATTATCTTGTATGAGTAATTATTTGTGATGCAAATTTTCCCTATGTCAAACTTATCCAATAGCTAATTGTCACACTGCAATTCAGCAGCTATGAAGAGAAAAGCGTTGTCAAACACTGTCCAGGTTAATTCATTATTTAAGCAGGTTGCTTCTAGTTCTCCATTGAAAATGTTAATAAGGCTGATGTGCAAGTCATAAATCTGGTCCAATTGACACTCATGATGTCAAATTGGGAGCCGCCACCAGACAAGCAAGTTGAAGCTCTAAGAAGTGCCTTCAAAATATTGATTTTATTTTAATCGCCAAACGAGAGACTTACTTGGGTTAAACGTCGAAAATTTTTAACAGGTAAGTTCTCTTCCAGTGAAATTATTAAATTTTTGTCATGTTATTGGCAATTGTAAAGGTAAATTTGAACTTATACAATTGTATCAATGTTTTGGAATCGTGTGGCATGTATTACAGTATGATGATTATTATTTTTTGGTCTAGAAATTTTTTAGGAACTTGACTTGGTCCCCCTATACCAATATCCTGGCTCCGCCCCTGTCACCAAAGGTCAGCACATGCCGTCGACTATCTACGAGTAAGTGCTACCGGGAGGGAGGGGCATCGCTCCATGAGATCTGGCAACTCCAGATCCAGACAAGGAGCCCCGTGGCAGCCGACACCTCTCGCCACCCAGTGGTAGCCGGTACCTCCGGCCGTCAAGCATCCACCTCCGTCGGCTCCCCACGACCCGTTCAGACACCGTCGCCGCAAAGTCGAGGACCTCCACGGTACCCTGCAAAGCCCCGTTGCCATGCAACCGTGGAGAAGAACATCAACACCAACCCGGCGCCACCAGGCCAGCACCATCGCCACCACGCAGCTGCCTCCCCCGACCGAGCCATGGAGGAAGCTGCCGATCGTAGCTTGTGTTGTCCCGCAGCCCGTGCCATCCATGGGCAAGGAAAGGATCCGCCGATCCGGACACACACCAACCCCGCCACCGCCACGCCTCCCACTCCACCAGCCTAAGGAAGCCATGGCGGAGCCAGCCACCCACAACACCTGCTGCCCGTAGCCCACGCCACAAGACGACCCACCGTAGCGAGATCCCGCCAGATCTGGTCAGCCCGTCCCACACGACACCGCCCAAGAAAGGAGAAACCTCCGCACCACACCAGGTCTCCAAGACATCACTGCGCCGTCGCCAGCTAGGCGAATTCGCCGCCATCCCGCAGGCCTGCCGTCGCGCCGCCGGGTTTCCCCTCGGTCGCTCGCGGGAGCGAGGCGGGGGAGGTGCTCGAAGAGTTCGGCTCCTTCGAGGACACGAGTCTTCACTCTTCAATGTGCATTCTTGCCTCCACCAAATCACCAAATCATACATATTGCTGTGAAATCGTCGCAACACTTGTTCTGATACCCGAAGATTAGTTGTTAGTGCCTTGACCTTAGGGACCGCGTTGGGTTGGTGCACATGGCATGTTACCTTTCATGCATCACTCTTAAGAGTTAAATCACCTCATTTGACTGTTTGCTCTTCAGGGATGCGGACTCGTGGAGATGCTTCTACTAGCTTCGATACTCATGTCTCGTTGTTTTATACCTTACGAATTTTACTTTTGTACCTCTAAACATTCTCAAAATCGAATAAAGGGACTCATTATTCTCAAAGAAAACTATAAGATGACACATCACATGGTTAGGAGACGGATCAACACGGCGTGAAAGGAAATACAACTACTTTTTTCTCCTAAAAGCAAGATAGCAACGGAATACGATTGTTCTTTAAGGCAACAACCAATAGCTGAAGTTCATTAACTGTGTGTCATGTCTGTTGGCCAAATATTTTACCTTCTATTTTGGCATTTTCGACAGTAATTATGCCATTTAGCTTGATTTCATCCGTTTAACCCTATTTAGCAAAACTGTTCCCACCATTTATCCTGCTTAAAATTTTGTGAGCGTTATGACCGATGGGTCCCAATTTTAAGGTCTAGCTAGTATGTCACATCGGCGGTTTTTCCTGATGGTTTTTCTGCACGGCGAACCGCATCGCCCTAGTTTCTCCTGACCGTTCAGGCTCGATATGATCGCACCAGAGCAACTCAAGAAACATACACTAGCTCTCTACCGGTCAACATATGTGCTACCACGGGAAAGGAAACTTCTAGAACATCATTTACCTAGTTCATGCTTGACTAGGTATTCGGATATGTATGTGCACCAGAGTTATTGAAGTGGTATACTTACACCACTTTTAATCCGATACACAGAATCATGCATACTTAAAGTCGTATATGATAATACTGAAGAAAAACATACATGATTTCAGATTATATCAGTAACAATTTTTCCTATAATTTATTCAACAGGAACATGCCACACTGATCAAGTACAATCATTTCATAACAACACTTTGTCGAACTAAAAACGACTAGCCTAAACCTTTCTAATATACATCCCAGACTGAGAGAAAATCTAGCCACAAAAAACCTAAGCACCATGGGTGAGAAATAGAGGATGCGACCATGCATGGGAGGGGAGAAGATTGCCGTACTGGCTACCGCCCGCTCCGACAGTCGCCAGCGGCCACGCCTTGAAGTCTTGCCTGCCGCTCGTCGCCTATGTCGTCCTACCCCCTCCTAACAAATGAAGTAGTGGTTTTGGGCTTGACTAGGGGCACGATCGTGCGTGTGATTGGAATGCGAGGACGTGTGCCGTGAATAATGGAGGCTAGTTTGGTGTGGCCGACCTGGGCGACTTGGCTATCCGCCCGGCTGCTCCGATGCGTCATATCAATCCTGGCCGGTCAGGAGAAGCTAGGCGATGCTGTTCGGCGTGCAGAAAAACCATCAGGAAAAAACCCTGCCGATGTGGCATGCCAGCTGGACCTTACAATGACCCATCGGTCGAAACACTCTCAAAATTTTAGACAGGGTAAATTATGGTAACACCTTTGCTAAATGGGATAAAACGGATGAAATCCCGCTAAGTTGGGTAATTAATGTTAAAAATGTCAAAATAGAGGGCAAAAACGGAAATTCACTCTTCTCAAAGAAAACTATAAGATGATACATCACATGGTTAGGAGATGGATCAGCACGGCGTTAAAGGAAATGCAACTATTTCTTTATCCCAAAAGCAAGATAGCAACCGAAATACGATTGTTCTTTAAGGCAGCAACCAATAGCTGAAGTTTATTAACTGTGTGTCATGTCTGTTGGCTAAATATCACACATAAATGATGAGACAACGCGCGCGTAATGATGCCTTGGCAATGCTGAGACAGCGCGCGAGCGATCTGATCCGTGATAAAGTAAAAATGCCACACCCACGACATATTGGTACGGACTGTTTTTAAAGCGAGACGTGGCTTTCTCCTAACCACAAAACTCTCGTCCTGAATTTCAACGTACCTCAAGCCCTAATCTTTTTTACATACAGATCGTGTCATGTCCTGGTACGCAGAATATATAGCTCGAGCTCGAGCTCGGATAAACATTCAATCCAAAAAAAAAGTCAAGAAATAAAGTAAAAAATTCTGAGTTTTTTTGTGGCAAACGTTGATGAATGTTTCGAGTGCTTGCAAAGTCTGACATGGAATAACATTTGTGAAAGTCACGACAAAACAAAATACTGGTCAAAATGTGCTATTTTTGAAAGCAGTTTGAGCATCAATTTTGGTTTTTTAACACAACTTTCACGAATGTCACCATAATGAAACTTTGGAAGCACTAAAAACTTTCACCAATGTTTGCCACAATTTTTTTTATTTTTTTTTCGAATTTACTCTTTATAGTAGGTGCATGGGTGTGGCATCGCTGGAGTTTACGGGTATCTTTGCATGCATATAACCAACTCATGTGATCACCTCGATATGAACCGGCTAAGTGTGATCCGTGCCAGTAATTTTCAACTACGTGGTCGAACAATTGCTCCTAATCACGAAGCAATGTGTGGTTGAACTATTTTCCATGACATGTAGTGACTGAAGTTTATTTTAAACCTTGTATTTGTAGTTGTGATCTGGCCAGATCAATGTACCACTCCAGGGAGTCCGGATGTCTGGAAGGGACACCGGATGATTCTGGGAAGGTAAAGTGCAGTGGGGAGCCTGACTCATCCGAAAGGACAATCGGACTACCCGGGCATAATCCGAAAGCCCGTCCGGTTGACCCAGCTCTAGGGAGGAGGCTTTTGTTGGTTCCTTGACACCTAGCCGGATTATTCGGGACGTGGTTTGGATGATCCGAGACCCGGTCTGGTTGATCCAGCTCCAGAGGGTGAGTTTCTGTTGGTTTCTGATGCTCTTGCCGGATGATATTAGACAATGTTTGGATGATCTGGGCAACGTCCGGACGACCTAGGACTAGGTCCGGATGATCCGGTAGAGAACGCAGAGTGAAGTCATTTTTGGCAATAGGTTTTGGCTAAGGAGTTTTTGAAGGTGTGGGGTATTTCCAAAACCTAGTTTGTGTCAATGTACGTGTAGGAAGATGGTGACAATAAGTTGAACTTGAGAAAATCTTGAACATACCATATGGACCCTCTTAATAGTGTGGGATCCCTATAACTGAAGTTATATATAAAGAATAATCTACGCCTGTTCGCTTGTTGTCCTCTTCTTGACTCATAACTCGTTTGATGTGTCCATGATCCCCACACAACCATGCCAGGGAGAATAATAACCAGTGTATTCACTTAGCAAACATAATTAGTCATATATATATATATTTTCTCATCAACATCAAAATACGATCAAGGGCATGATTGCACTTCGAGTCTACCACTTTTTGGTTGTTGATGACAAAACACATATAGCTCTCAATGACAGATATATGTTATACTAGGAGAGCGGTATATTGAGAATAGGAGAGCCCCCTATCTACATGTGCATAAAAGATCTGGACGTAAAGCAAGATGCATTTGTAGAGAGAACTCCCCATACTCTTTCAACCATTATTATCGTTTGATCAAAGTGACTCAAATGCACTAAAGTGTGAAGGTTGAACAATTAGTCATGAGCAAGGAGAGGAAGCAATGTAACTGTTATGCACTAAACCAACATAAGCAACATCAACCTTGCAGACATAGAAAATAATAATAGGGTTCCTCACACTTAGTTCATTACAAGGAAACAAGTTCAACACGATACACAAAGTTCAACACAAATGATAAATAGTGTTCATGCCACCAAATACCAAATGAAGAGAAAAACAAGGGCCATGAGACACTCGAAACATGACACAAACTCTCCTAAGATAAGCCTTCTCCCCCTTGTCATCAAAGGACCAAAAAGGGGGTGAAGAACCAACTCCAAGAATCATCACTCAACATCATCAGCAATATCCTCGTCACTGTAGGCAACATCAGTGTCGCCCATGAGGAACTCAGGGAAGTCATGCACAAATGGGAAATCGACATCCGAAAGAGGAAGACGACCTGTAACGGGCTCATCAACCTCAACAGGGCTCCCAGCGTGAGCATGAAGATGAGCCCTGGGAGCATTCGCCTCGATGATACAACGAACCTCTTGAGTGGCGTCATGAATGGCGGTGTAGCAACAAGTATCAAATATCACTTCGTTGGACTTACCCAAAAAAGAGAGCAATGCGATCAAAGGGCTTCATGAGGGACTTGGTCAGGCGAGAGGATGACTCAATGATAGTGGCCTTGCCCTTGGAAGTAGTGTCGTCCACATCACGATCACGAGGAGTCCACATGGTGTTAGTTCACGTCTTCATGATAGTGCATGGGTAGACGGAGTCAATTAGCCTCTGGATGAATGGCGCATGAGGAAAAGTCCAAAGTTTTTGAAAGCTAGCCATGCGAATCTCGTTCCAGATAAAGCCAGCCATATCAATGGAACGATGGGGGGCTTCTAATAATAATAATCAGGTCAATGCTATAGGCCCATACCATCCCACTGTCACCTTTCTTGGGAGCAATGGAGTTGAGGATGCACTAAAAAAGCAACTTGTACTTGGTGCGAAAAATGGAGGTGTCATTGGGGTCCTTAGCAGCCTGCACCTTAGTCACCGTGGATGCCAAATTGCATAGGTGGCCACAGTAGACAACTGGGATGGCCTCAAAGTTGCGATTAGCATTATGAATGCAGTTTTGCCTCTGTACCAGGCATGCCAAGAGCAGTAGCAAACTCCTCATAGGTAAGGGTAATCTGGGAGTGTTGGGTCATCCGGTTGATGGAGCAATCCTCATGGAAGAAGCAGGTAGCATAGAACCGTGGTACGGTAGCCTCGCTCCAGTCACACTTCAGAGCATAGTAGGCCATATTGACATGATGTTCAGGAGGGAAACCCCTATGAGCAATCACTATCTGATAGATGTCCTACCGCGCCAAGGTGTGAAAGCGATCATCGTGAGCATTGGAGGATTCAACAAACTGGTTTATATTGTAATGGAAAGAGCAAGACCCAGTGGAACAGGGTTGGCATGTGAGATAGAGGCAGCAGTGGACTTCTCCTTCCTTGTGTTTGGCTTGGTACGACTAGCCACCAACTCCTCCTTTTGAATCTCCACCTCATAGTCCCCATAATCTTTCTCGGCGCGATGAGACGTCCATTTGGAAGGATGCACACGCTCCTCAAAGTCCTAAGAACCCCGAAGACTAACGAGTCCAATTTACGTGATGTTTTTCCTTATATTTTGTGCCTACAAGGTGGGCTTTGTGGAATTTTATCGCGTTCGTGCACTTCTTTTTGTTGATGATCCTTCAGGTGACATCTTTTGGAGCAATATTCATTTAATGGAGTAAACACTCAAAAATAGCACGGGAATCATGTATTAAAGGTGATACATACATTCCATAGAAGACCAAGAAAGAAGGCCAAAGAAACAGTCGTCGTTGTGCTTCTAGAGCGAACAACGACGTTCCATGTGATCGTGCGCGCTCGCATGAGTGGTCGTTTGGCGCGCCGCCGCCTCCACGGGATCAGCTATGTTTACCCCATGGAAACGGATCATGTAGAGGGCAAAGAGAGACTCTAGAAACTCATCCAGAAGGCAGAACCCTAGCCTCCGAAACCCATCCGGAGGGAGGATTGACCAAGAGAAGAGGGAGATTCCTCTCACCACGCGAGGAACGACATTGTCATCAACACCTACATCATCATCACCTTCACCTTCATCATCATCCACATCCTTATAATCTGCAACATCAAGAACCCTAGTGGATCCTTTGGTGTATCGGTTGAATCATCCCCCCATGTATTCCATTACCATCTCCATGATGATTGTTGTTCTCATGTGTGAGTAGACCCCTGGATCTCGGGGATATGGATGAACCTTGGTGAATGTTTTGAAGGGGCCCCACTCAGCATTTGTGCCTTTATTGGCCATGAAGTATATCACTATCTTTGCATATGTTTAGGATGTGGAGGTAATTCGAGGTGTCAGTAAAAGCCTACCGCTCCTAACCTTTACAAGTGACCGGGGATTGATCTCTACTACACACTTATTCTTATAGATTCGTGTTGGGCCTCCAAGTGCAGAGTTTTGTAGGACAACAACAAATTTCCCTCAAGTGGATGACCTAAGGTTTATCAATCTGTGGGAGGCATAGGATGAATATGGTCTCTCTCAAACAACCCTACAATCAAATACAAGAAATCTCTTGTGTCCCCAACACACTCAATACAATAGTAAATTGTATAGGTGCACTAGTTCAGTGAAGAGATGGTGATACAAGTGTAGTATGGATAGTAGATATAGGTTTTTGTAATCTAAAAATATAAAAATAGCAAGGTAGCGAGTGATAAAATGAAGCACACACGGTATTCAATGCTTAGAAACAAGGCCTAGGGTTCATATACTTTCACTAGTGAAATCTCTCAACAGTGCTAACATAACTGAATCATATAACAATCCCTCAACATGCGACAAAGAATCACTCCAAAGTTCTTATCTAGTGGAGAACATAAGATGAAATTGTTGTAGGGTATGAAACCACCTCAAAGTTATGTTTTTCGATCAATCTATTGAGCCATCCCTATAAGTGTCGCAAATAGTCCTATAGCTCATACTAAAATAACACCATATGATACACATCAACCAACTCTAATGTCACCTAGATACTCCAATGTCACCACAAGTATCCGTGAGCTGATTATTCGATATGCATCAAACAATCTTAGATTCATAATATTCAATCCAACACAAAGGACTCCAAAGAGTTCCCCAAAGTTTCTACCAGAGAAAGTAGGACAAAAACATGTATCAACCCCTATGCATAGATTACCCCAATGTCACGATAATCCGCAAGTTGAATACCAAAACATATACCAAGTGAATCAATAGAACACACCATTGTCACCACGGGTATCCACATGCAAGACATACATCAAGTGTTCTCAAATCCAAAAAGTATTCAATTCGATAATAGTGAAATCTCAAAGTTAAAAACTCAATTCATCACAACAAGATAGAGAGGGAGAAACACCATATGATCCAACTATATTAACAAAGCTTGTAATACATCAAGATCGTGCCGGATTAAGAACATGAGAGAGAGAGAGATCAAACACATAGCTACTGGTACATACCCTCAGCTCCGAGGGTGAACTACTCCCTCCTTGTCACGGAGACCGCCGGGATGATGAAGATGGCCTCCGGTGATGATTTCCCCCTTCGGCAGGATGCCGGAATAGGGCTCCAGATGAGACCGCTTCGGTACATAGGCTTGCGGCGGCGGAGCGGAAGTCCTTGGTTTCTTTTTGGGGGTTTTGGTATTTATAGGAATTATTGGCGTTGGTTCCATATCAAGAGGGCCCACGAGGGAGCGATAAGCTTGGTGGGCGCACCCCAAGCTTGTCGCTTTCTCATGAGTCTTCTGGTCCTTCCTCGAAGCTTCGGGGGTCTCTTTTAGTCCATAAAAAATCATCATAAATTTTCATCCCATTTCGAGAACTTTTATTTCAGCACAAAAAACAACACCACGGTAGTTCTACTGAAAACAACGTCAGTCCGGATTAGTTCCATTCAAATCATACCAAAACCATATAAAATTGTTATAAATATGGCATGAATACTTCATAAACTATAGATACATTAGATACGTTAGATACGTTAGATACGTTAGTCACCAAACAATTTTAGTTCAACTTATTTTCAGCAAAGTCTAAGTAAGAGCTAAACATACTCAATTATCATATAGTCTTCTATGATTGCTGGTACTCAAAGCATATTTTTAAAACAAATAGCATCCATCAAACACAGAGAAATATAGGGGCTTAATGTTTTTCCTCCCAACATTCATTTATCATAGAAATAATTGTCAACAATAAAAATTCATAATCAAATATATTTGAATGGCCATATATGCCTGGATCTTTCCCCATGACATGGTGCTTGCCAACTAAAGAATAGGTTGGAATAAGAAATTGACTCATCAAAAATAAAAATGACAAAAAAGTAAAAGATAAACCCTTCGCAGAGGGAAACATTGATTCACAGAGGTGCCAAAGCTCATTGCGTAAAACAGATAAGAATACATTTTGAGTGGTGTGCCTTTCCTATCAACGTCACGACTAAGGTATTCAATATCTTCCATGCTAAACACATTACTGACAGTTCCCATGCGGAAATGAGAAGTTACTCCCCCTCAACCATACATACACAAGCCATGGCTAGCCGAATTCACGGGTGCCCTCGAAACTTCAAACTTTCGGGGGGGGGGGGGTTATTTTATTTTATATTTTTTCTTTTTGATTGACGGGATTGGGTATCCCTTATACCAGCCTCTCTCGTGCAAGGACAAGTGAATAAGCACCCTCATGAGAATAACCTACTTAATGGAAGATGCTGACCGCCCCGTCGCTCCATGCCTGAGTGGTACGGTCACACAAAATAGATGTTTATTTGAAGGTTTTAGAGATAGCACATGCAAATTAACTTGGAACGGTAGGGTAATACCTTATATAGGTAGGTATGATGGACACTCATGGAAGAAATTTGGCTCAAGGATTTTGGATGCACAAGCAGTATTCCCGCTTAGTACAAAATTTTTGGCTAGCAAAAGATGCTAAACAAGCACCACATGTTGGAGGATCCATAACAATATAACTTTGATACGAATGTACCCAAACATAACTCATCATGTTGTTTTCCTTGTCCAACTTCAACTAATTTGCTCAAATTTGAAAATAATCAATCTGTATTTACAATTGATACGTCCATTTTGCATCATGTTTTCGTACTGTTATTTATGATGTTTTTATGCATAATAATGCTTTTTTGGAGTAATTCTAATACCTTTCTCTCATAATTTGCAAGGTACACACAAAGAGGGAGAATTCCGGTAGCTGGAAATCTAGACATGGAAAAGCTACATCAGGCTACCTATTCTGCACAACTCCAAACAAGCTGAAACTTTACGGAGAATTTTTATGGAATATATGAGGAATATTGGAGCCAATAAGTACCAGAGGGGGCCCAACAGGTGGGCACAACCCACCTCGCCCACCTGGGCGCGCCAAGGAGCCCAGGCGCACCCTGGTGGGTTGTTCTCCCCTCGGCCCACCTCTAGTGCCCATCTTTTGGTATATAAGTCATTTTGACCTAGAAAAAATAAGTAGAGGACTTTCGGGATGGAGCGCCGCCGTCTCGAGGTGGAACTTGGGCAGAAGCACTTTTTCCCTCCGGCGAAGCGATTCCGCCCGGGAAACTTCCCTCCTGGACGGGGAAATCATCGTCGTCATCATCACCAACAACTCTCCCATCTTGGGGAGGGCAATATCCATCAACATCTTCAACATCACCATCTCATCTTAAACCCTAGTTCATCTCTTGTGTTCAATCTTTGTACCAGAACTATAGATTGGTGCTTGTGGGTGACTAGCAGTGTTGATTACATCTTCTAGTTGATTACTATATGGTTTGTGGAAGATTATATGTTCAGATCCAATATGCTATTTAATACTCCTCTGATCTTGAGCATGATTATCACTTGTGAGTAGTTACTTTTGTTCTTGAGGTCACGGGAGAAATCATGTTGCAAGTAATCATGTGAACTTGATATGTGTTCGATATTTTGATAGTATGTATGTTGTGATTCCGTTAGTGGTGTCATGTGAACGTCAACTACATGACACTTCACCATATTTGGTCCTAAGGGAATGCATTGTGGAGTAGTTATTAGATGATGGGTTGCGAGAGTGGCAGAAGCTTAAACCCTAGTTTATGCGCTATTCTGTAAGGGACCGATTGGATCCAAAAGTTTAATGTTATGGTTACAATTTATTCTTAATACTTTTCTCGTAGTTGCGGATGCTTGCGAGGGGGTTAAGAAATGCCTATGAGTTATTCACTTGCTGTTGAACAATTTGATGTTTGGGGATTTGATTACATGGTACCTTTTCCTTCCTCTAATGGGTATACACATATCAGTGAGCGTCAAGAAATGCCTATGAATTATTCACTTGCTGTTGAACCATTTGATGTTTGGGGATTTGATTACATGGGACCTTTTCCTTCCTCTACTGGGTATACACATATTTTGGTTGTTGTTGATTATGTTACTAAATGGGTACAAGCTATTTCAACCTGTAGTGCTGATCACAAAACCTCTATTAAAATGCTTAAGGAAGTTATTTTCCCAAGGTTTGGAGTCCCTAGATATTTAATGACTGATGGTGGTTCACACTGTATTCATGGTGCTTCCCATAAAATGCTTGCCAAGTATGATGTTAACCATAGAATTGCATCACCCTATCATCCTCGGTCTAGTGGTCAAGTTGAACTTAGTAATAGAGAAATAAAATTAATTTTGCAAAAGACTGTTAATAGGTCCCGGAAAAATTGGTCTAAGAAATTAGATGATGTACTTTGTGAAGGAAATATGCCATAGAGGCAATAATAAAGTTATTATTTATTTCCTTATATCATGATAAATGTTGATTGTTCATGCTAGAGTTGTATTAACCGGAAACACGATACATGTGTGAATACATAGACAAACAGAGTGTCACTAGTATGCCTCTACTTGACTAGCTCATTGATCAAAGATGGTTATGTTTCCTAGCCATAGACATGAGTTGTCATTTGATTAACGGGATCACATCATTAGGAGAATGATGTGATTGACTTGACCCATTCCGTTAGCTTAGCACTTCATCGTTTAGTATGTTACTATTGCTTTCTTCATGACTTATACATGTTCCTATGACTATGAGATTATGCAACTCCTGTTTACTAGAGGAACACTTTGTGTGCTACCAAACGTCACAACGTAACTGGGTGATTATAAAGATGCTCTACAGGTGTCTCCAAAGGTACTTGTTGAGTTGGCGTATTTCGAGATTAGGATTTGTCACTCTGATTGTCGGAGAGGTATCTCTAGGCCCGCTCGGTAATGCACATCACTATAAGCCTTGCAAGCATTGTAACTAATGAGTTAGTTGCGGGATGATGTATTACGGAACGAGTAAAGAGACTTTCCGGTAACGAGATTGAACTAGGTATTGAGATATCGACGATCGAATCTCGGGCAAGTAACATACCGATGACAAAGGGAACAACGTATAGTGTTATGCGGTTTGACCGATAAAGATCTTCGTAGAATATGTGGGAGCCAATATGAACATCCAGGTTCCGCTATTGGTTATTGACCGGAGACATGTCTCGGTCATGTTGTAAGGGCATATTTATCCCTAAGTGTTTTGGTGATTGATGACAACGCATTTGCGGACTAATCGTGTGCCTTTAGTATTCAAGACACTTCATTGCTAGGCACAAGACGGTTGGGTGCCCCTCGAAGACTGATGAAGACGTTGTCTTTTCTATGTTTCTTTTTGGTGGATTTGAGTCATAGGGAAGCCGTACTATTAAGAGGGGGTCCGCGTTGGAAAGGTTTGGGTGGAATCATCACGTACACGTCTCCTTCTTGTCCCGTCCTTTTTCCTTGGAGCTTCCTCCATTTTCTTGCCTCCCTTGTCTGGCTGCTGTGGTTGGTCGCGGTAGTACTGCTCCCAGGAAAATGGTAGTTCCGTAGGCATCCGCGGTAGTACCACGCGGTGGCGCGGTAGTACCACAGGTGCCCACGGTAGTACCGCTCCCCTGGAGCCGCACTACCGCTGCCCACCAGGCTAGTGCCGCCCCTTTGCGATAGTAGGGGCGGATGTAATTTTTTACATCCGCACCTACCGCGGTAGTACCGTTTTCGCCGAGCGGTAGTACCGCGCTATGCAGTCAGGCAGTAGTACCGCCCCTCGGCAGTACTACTGTGTCGGGTTTTTGCTACTTCCGTTTCTTTGCGGAAGTAGGCACGGAAGTTCCCTTCCCCCTGGCTGGGGGTTTTTGCCTTGCGGTAGTACTGCATGGGGGGCGCGGTAGTATCGCGCGTGCGGAAGTTCCGCCCCCATCTCCTGTGCGTTTGTTTATCTTTACTGTCGCTGGGGTTGCGGCAGTACCGTGGGTCGGTACGGTAGTACCGCACAGCCGTGCGGTAGTACCGCTTGGTTGCAAGCAGTAGTACCGCGCGGCCTTGCGGTAGTACCGCTGGCCAGGCGCGATAGTACCGCTGGCCGCAGGCTGGTTGGTGGGTAACGGTTGGATCCTTGTCCCACTCTATATAAGGGGTCCCCTTCTTCCCCGTTGACTTACCTCTTCCACCCCTAAGCTCCATTATTGCTCTAAGCTCCATTTTCGCCCGATCTCACTCCCTAGCCGACCAAACTTGTTGATTTGCTCGGGAGTGGTTGAGAAGGCCTCGATCTACACTTCCACCAAGAGATATTTGATTCCCCCCACTAATCCCTTGCGGATCTTGTTACTCTTGGGTGTTTGAGCATCCTAGACGGTTGATGTCACCGCGAAGCCATAGTCCATTGTGGTGAAGCTTCGTGGTGTCGTTGGGAGCCTCCAATTGAGTTTTGGAGATTGCCCCAACCTACTTTGTAAAGGTTCGGTCGCCGCCTCCAAGGGCACCAATAGTGGAATCACGACATCTCGCATTGTGTGAGGGCGTGGGGAGAATACGGTGGCCCTAGTGGCTTCTTGGGGAGCATTGTGCCTCCACACCGCTCCAACGGAGACATACTTCCTCTCAAAGGGAAGGAACTTCGGCAACAGATCCTCGTCTCCACCATCTCCACTCTTGGTTATCTCGTGCCTTTACTTGTGCAAGCTTATTTGTTTCATATATCTTGCTTGCTTGTGTTCCTATCCTTGTTGCATCATATAGGTTGCTCACCTAGTTGCATATCTAGACAACCTACTTTGATGCAAAGTTTAAATTGTTAAAGAAAAGCTAAAAATTGTTAGTTGCCTATTCACCCCCTCTAGTCAACCATATCGATCCTTTCACATGTCTACATAGTTCTCGAACCCATAGGGTCCGCACGCTTAAAGTTCAGTGACGATCGGTATTATGAGTTTTTGTGTTTTGATGTACCGAAGGTAGTTCAGAGTCCCGGATATGATCACGGACATGACGAGGAGTCTCGAAATGGTCGAGACGTAAAGATCGATATATTGGACGACTATATTCGGACAGCGGAAGTGTTCCGGGTGATTTCGGAGAAAACCGAAGTGCTGGAGGGTTACCGGAACCCCCCCCCCGGAGAAATAATGGGCCTTATGGGCGTTAGTGGGGAGAGAGAGAGAGGGATGGCCTAGGGCAGGCCGCGCGCCCCTTCCCCTCTGGTCCGAATTGGACTAGGAGAGGGGGGGGCGGCGCCCCCGTTTCCTTCTCCCTCTCCCCCCTTCCTTTCCCCCTCCTAGTAGGAGTAGGAAAGAGGGGAGTCCTACTCATACTAGGAGGAGGACTCCTCCTCCTGGTGCGCCATAGAGGGACGGCCGGCCTCCCCCTTGCTCCTTTGTATACGGGGGCAGGGGGGCACCTCTAGACACACAAGTTGATCAGTTGATCTATTCCAGCCGTGTGCGGTGCCCCCCTCCACCATATTCCACCTCGGTTATATTGTAGCGGTGCTTAGGCGAAGCCCTGCGTCGGTAGCATCATCATCATCCTCACCACGCCGTCGTGCTGATGAAACTCTCCTGTGAAGCTTGGCTGGATCGGAGCTTGCAGGACGTCATCGAGTTGAATGTGTGTAGAACTTGGAGGTGTCGTGCGTTCGGTACTTGGATCGGTCAAATCATGAAGACGTATGACTACATAAACCGCGTTGTGCTAACTCTTCCGCATTCGGTCTATGAGGGTACGTGGACATACTCTCCCCTCTCGTTGCTATGCATCACCATGATCCTGTATGTGCGTAGGATTTTTTTGAAATTACTACGTTCCCCAACACTTTGGGCTTATAGAACAGCATATAAAAATCCTATGGGTATGTCTCCTTATAAAATGGTTTATGGAAAGACTTGTCATTTACCTCTTGAGTTAGAACATAAAGCATATTGGGCAATCAAGGAACTCAACTATGATTGCAAACTTGCCGGTGAAAAGAGGTTATTTGATATTAGCTCATTAGGTGAATGGAGAACCCAAGCTTATGAAAATGCCAAGTTATTTAAAGAAAAAGTTAAAATATGGCATGATAAAAGAATCCAAAAGCGTGAGTTTAAAGTTGGAGAATATGTTCTTTTGTACAACTCTCGTTTCAGATTCTTTGCAGGAAAACTTCTCTCCAAATGGGAAAGTGACCCTGGTGGGTTGTGCCACCTGGGGCACCTTCCGGACTCCGTTTTTCTTCCGTTTGCTTGTTTCCCAAGATAAAAAATCTTTATATACCCCCCGAAACCATTGACCACCGTATCGCGGAGAAATCTTTTGTTCTCTTTCCTTGTTGTTTTGGTCAGATCTGTTAAGACAGGTATCATGTCTTCTTCCTCCTCCAACAACGTAGAAGAGGATCCTTGGTTGATGAAGATCGAGCTGAAGAGAGAAGAGCCTGTAGAAGCCGTCAAGGGAGACAAGAGCAAGGAGACTACCGTAGATCAACCTCCGGCGGTCGAGCAAGCACTGCCAGCCAAGGAGGAAGAAGAAGATATCCTTAAACCTTACTATGCTCATCTTACTCCTACTGAGATTGAAGCCTTTCACATCATTGAAACGGTTCATGTGCAAAATAAATCTCTCGCCCGTGAAAATATTCTGCATCAATAGCACATCATCTTCCTCCGGAGCGTCATCCATCGATTGGATAATCTCTTGATCCTGAAGGACAGGATCGCCTCTACTTCATCATCACGGCCACCTTCTTCTTCATCACCAAAACAAAATTGAGTATCGGGTATGGCCACTCCCCTTGGCTTCCTCCAAGCTTGGGGGAAGTGCCCCGGTATTGTATCATCCCCACTATCTTTTGCCTTTACTTATTTTAGTTTGATCTTTTGCTTTAGATGAATAAAAGTTTAGTTCAATCCTTTCTTTTCGAGAGCTTGCTTAGTGATCTATCCTTGTAATCGTGTGCGAGATATATAATAAAGTCTAGTTTGAGTTTTTGCTTTCTTTACTTTGATGTTGCAATAAAAAGAAAGGAAATAAATGAAAATGTTCATACGCTAATCTTATGGTAGGTGATGGCACCACATAAGCAAAAGTATAAGTAGAAAATTTTATTAGAGATTGACAAACATAACATTGGTCAATGATGCAACTCATGAAAGAATTAATAAGGAAGAGAAGATTCACATATAAATACACTATCCTAGAAATCTTTTGTGATTGTGAGCCCCAATCAAAATATTATATGCCAAAATTGTTGACGTTGGACAAGGAAGACAACATAATGACTTATGTTTGTTCATATTCACTTAGAAGTTATATTGTCATAGATCCTTCAACATGTGGTGTTTGCCCCCCATCTTTGCTAGCCAAAAATTATGCACTAAGTAGAGATACTACTTGTGCATCCAAAAACCCTTAAACCCAAACCTTATTTTCGAGAGTCCACCATACCCACCTAGGGATTGAGCAAGATCCCTCAAGTAAGTTGTCATCGGTGCAATAAGGCAATAAAGACTGCTTCTAAAAGTGTGAGATCATTTAGTGTAAGAGAAAATTGAGCGTTGTACGAACTTGTGATGGTGAAGAATAAAAGTGATAGACTACATAATAAAGATCGGCATCACAAGGGGCAATACAACCTAACGTTCTTTTGCACTAAGGGGTTGAGCATACAAACAAATAAGTGCATGACAACCTCTGCTTCCCTCTGCGAAGGGCCTATCTTTTACTTTTATGCAAGAGTCAAAGTTTCTTCTCTCTATTCCCTTTTATTTTTCTCCTTTGGCAAGCATCATGTGGTGAGGAAAGATCTAGGCACATATGTTCAGTTGAATATGGGTAGCATGAGTTATTATTGTTGACATCACCCTTGAGGTGAATACGTTGGGAGGCTAAACTATAAGCCCCCATCTTTCTATGCGTCCGGTTGAAATGTTTTGGTCATGTGTATACGGTGAGTGTCAGCAATTGTAGAATACTATATGATGGTTGAGTATGTGGACTTTCCTAAAGGCTCCGATACGTGACCCTTCCTGAAAAGATGATGAATTGTAGTTGCAAACTTGACTGAGAACATAGTTTGTTGGTTTTAAATAGAGTTTATGCTTTATACTTCGATAGTGTGATGAACTGTTACTTATTCATGAGAAGTCTATGATAAAAGTTCTATGATAAAAGTCTTATGTTTAAATTTTTTGCTGTTACAATAATATACATGATGCTTCTATGTATGTATTTTGTTTTTATCGACACCTCTCTCACTCTAAGCATGTGGACATGTTTTTCGATTTTGGTTTTCGCTTGAGGACAAGCGAGATCTAAGCTTGGGGGAGTTGATACGTCCATTTTGCATCATGTTTTCCTACTGTTATTTATGATGTTTTTATGCATAATAATGCTTTTTGGAGTAATTCTAATGCCTTTTCTCTCATAATTTGCAAGGTACACACAAAGAGGGAGAATTCCGGCAGCTGGAAATCTGGACCTGGAAAAGCTACGTCAGGCTACCTATTTTGCACAACTCCAAACAAGCTGAAAATTTATGGAGAATTTTTATGGAATATATGAGGAATATTGGAGCCAATAAGTACCAGAGGAGGCCCACCAGGTGGGCACAACCCACCTAGGCGCGCCAGGGAGCCCAGGCACACCCTGGTGGGTTGTGCTCCCCTCGGCCCACCTCCGGTGCCCATCTTCTGGTATATAAGTAATTTTGACCTAGAAAAAATAAGGAGAGGACTTTCGGTGTGGAGCGCCACCATCTCGAGGAGGAACTTGGGCAGGAGCACTTTTGCCCTCTAGCGAAGCGATTCCGCTGGGGGAATTTCCCTCCCGGAGGGGGAAATCATCGTCATCATCATCACCAACAACTCTCCCATCTTCGGGAGGGCAATCTTGATATGTTTCTTCCGTATCTACTTTTCCAAACACTTTTGCCCTTGTTTTGGAATCTAACTTGCATGATTTGAATGGAACTAACCCGGACTGACGTTGTTTTCAGCAGAATTGCCATGGTGTTATTTTTGTGCAGAAATAAAAGTTCTCGGAATGACCTGAAAATCAACGGAGATTATTTTTGGATTATATAAAAAATACTGGCGAAAGAATCAACGTCAGGGGGGCCCACACCCTGTCCACGAGGGTGGGGGCGCCCCCTGCCTCATGGGCCCCCTAACGCTCCACCGACGTCCATCCTGACTCCATATATTCATGTTCGGGGAGAAAAATTAGAGAGAAGGATTTATCGCATTTTACGATACGGAGCCGCCGCCAAGCCCTAAACTCTCTCGGGAGGGCTGATCTGGAGTCTGTTCGGGGCTCCGGGGAGGGGAATCCGTCGCCATCGTCATCATCAACCTTCCTCCATCACCAATTTCATGATACTCACCATCGTGCGTGAGTAATTCCATCGTAGGCTTGCTGGACGGTGATGGGTTGGATGAGATTTATCATATAATTGAGTTAGTTTTGTTAGGGTTTGATCCCTAGTATCCATTATTGTAAGTGCATCTAGTGCCACCCCTAGTTGGTTTTGGAGTATTGACGACAAACCTAGTTGAGGGACTAATGTGTTTGTGAGAATTGTAGGATAACACAGGTAGAAGTCCCTCATTGATTCGGTTTTCCTACCAGAGATGACCCCTAAAAATGTAAGAAGACATTGAAGTCAAAGGTGGTATGTGAAGACATTCACATTGAAGACTATGACAAGAGAAGACATCGCATGAAGACTATGGAGCACGAAGACTTAGTTCTTTCGTCGTTCTTTTTCTTCTTTGTTGAGTCATAGGAACCACCGTACTGTTAAGTGGGGTCCAAGTGAACCAGTCAGAATGACTGAAGTGATGCTTAACCAAAATCCTATGTCTTCGAGTGAAGACTATGAGAGCAAATCTTTTCTAGAGTTGGATAAGTCAGCTTTGCTTGTAGCTCAAGTAAAGTTGCCATGTGTGTTTGAAATCTGACCATTGGAACACGTGTCAGTTCCTTAGTGACCAAGGGTTATTTCGGACAAATCAGGTCGGGTTGCCTAGTGGCTATAAATAGCCCACCCCCTACAACCATAAACGGTTGGCTGCTCAGAGTTAGTGCACGGCTTTTGTCGTTTGAGAGCAACCCACCTCGAAGCCTTTGAGAGAGCATTCCTTGCGAGGATAAAGCCCTAAACACCCAGAGCCAAAGAGTGTTAGGCATCACTTAAGTCTTCCTGTCTGTGTGATCTGAAGACTTATTACACTTGAGGACTGTGAATCCTCCAGCCGGTTAGGCGTCGCGTTCTGAGCATCCAAGAGTCATTGTGGATCGCCGGTGAACGAAGTCTGTGAAGGTTTGGAAGTCTACCTTGAAGACTTACCAGAGTGATTGGGCGAGGTCTGTGTGACCTTAGCTCAAGGGGAATACGGTGAGGACTGAGTGTCCTGAGCTGCGTGTTCAGGACTGGGTGTCCGGGACTGTGTGTCCTCAGGTTTAAATACCTAGCCGCCCTAAGCAGACGTACAACTGTCACCGCAGTTGGAACTGGTCTACCAAACCTTTGTCTTCACCAAGCTCACTGGTTCTATCCTTCCCATCTCTTTATTTACAGTTGGTCCTTGTGAAGTCATTGCCTATTTGCATTGTCCATTTGTCTTCACTGTGTGACTGTTTGTTCAGATTGGTTTCATATTATCTTCCATCCTGATCCGTACTGCCTAGCTGCTGTTAGTCTTTATGCTTTCACTTCATTGAATACTTGACTATGGCTTTTCTAGGGTAGTCTACCTTCCGCTGCATGGTTATAGGTTCATTTCTATCGTTTGTCTTCAAAACTCCCATGTTTTGAAGACTTTCATAAAAATCGCCTATTCACCCCCCCTCTAGTCGATATAACACACTTTCAATTATGTTCTGAGATTGATGTTGCTATGACTTTGCTAAGCTTAATGCTTGTCACTAGGTCCTGAGTGCCATGATTTCAGATCTGAACCTATTATGTTTTCATGAATATATATGAGTTCTTGATCCTATCTTCTAAGTCTATAGTCACCTATTATGTGTTATGATCTGTTAACCCCGAAGTGACAATAATCGGGATACTTTCCGGTGATGAACATAGTTTGAGGAGTTCATGTATTCACTATGTGTTAATGCTTTGGTCCGGTACTCTATTAAAAGGAGGCCTTAATATCCCTTAGTTTCCAATAGGACCCCGCTGCCACGAGAGGGTAGGACAAAAGATAGCATGCAAGTTCTTTTCCATAAGCACGCATGACTATATTCGAAATACATGCCTACATTACATTGATGAACTGGAGCTAGTTCTGTGTCACCCTATGTTATGAATGTTGCATGATTGATCGCATCCGACATAATTATCCATCACTGGTCCATTGCCTACGAGCTTTTCACATATTGTTCTTCGCTTATTTACTTTTCCGTTGCTACTATTACAATCACTATAAAAGCAAAACTGCTATCGTTACTTTTGTCACCGTTACCACTACTATCATATTACTTTGCTACTAAATACCTTGTTGTAGATATTAAGTTATCCAGGTGTGATTGAATTGACAACTCAGCTGCTAATACTTGAGAATATTCTTTGGCTCCCCTTGTGTCGAATCAATAAATTTGGGTTGAATACTCTACCCTCGAAAACTGTTGCGATCCCCTATACTTGTGGGTTATCAAGACTATTTTCTGGTGCTGTTGCTGGGGAGCATAGCTCTATTCTTTAAGTCACTTGGGATTTATATCTGCTGATCACTATGAAGAACTTGAAAGATCAAAGAACCAAGATTTTTTTCCCAACTACGAGGGGAGGTAAGGAACTGCCATCTAGCTCTGCACTTGATTCACCTTCTGTTTTGAGTAAACTTGCGACACCTACACCTGCTATTCATTCTGATATGTCGCATGTTATTGATGATGCCACTTCTGCTTTGCATGATACTTATGATGAAACTACTTCTATGCTTGATACTACTGTGCCACTAGGTGAATTTCTTGATGAACAACTTGCTAGGGTTAGAGAGAATGAAATTATTGAAACTGATAATATTGTTGAAAGTGATGATGAAGATTCTCCCCCTAGATATGAATTTCCTGTTGTGCCTGAGGGTTATGTTATGGATGAAGAAACTGCTAGAGACTTCTTAGCTTGAAATGATAGATCTGATCTTAAGAAATTATTAGCTAAGCTTAAAGAAAAGTCTTTGAATGCTAGAATGAAATATGACCCTGCTTTTGCTACTTCACCTATCTTTATTACTGATAAGGATTATGATTTCCCTGTCGATCCTGAGTTAATTACTTTGCTTGAATCTGATCCTTTCTATGGCTATGAATCTGAAACTTTTGTGGCACATCTTACTAAATTAAATGATATAGCCACCTTGTTTACTCATGATCAGAAAACTCGCTATTACTTTATCCTTAAGTTGTTTCCGTTCTCATTAAAGGGTGATGCTAAAACATGGTTTAATTCTCTTGATCCTGGTTGTGTGCGTAGTCCCCAGGATATGATTTATTACTTCTCTGCTAAATATTTCCCCGCTCATAAGAAACAAGCTGCTTTAAGGGAAATATATAATTTTGTGTAAATTGAAGAAGAGAGTCTCCCACAAGCTTGGGGAAGGCTTCTCCAATTACTTAATGCTTTGCCTGGTCATCCTCTCAAGAAAAATGAAATACTTGATATCTTTTATAATGGACTAACCGATGCTTCCAGAGACTACCTGGATAGTTGTGCTGGTTGTGTTTTCAGGGAAAGAATAGTTGATCAAGCTGAATTGCTATTGAATAATATGTTGAGTAATGAAAATGATTGGACACTTCCTGAACCAACTCCTAAGCCAACTCCGAAGAAAAGGGGTATTCTATTTCTCAGTCCTGAAGATATGCAAGAGGCAAAGAAATCTATGAAAGAAAAAGGTATTAAAGCTGAAGATGTTAAGAATTTACCACCTATTGAAGAAATACATGGTCTTGATAACCCGACATAGGTAGTGAAGGTAAATTCTCTCTATAGATTTGATGAAGGTGATATTCCTCGTTACAAGTCTGCTAACCAATGCTTAGATGAGTTTGATAATTTTATTGTTAAGCAAGAAAACTTCAATGCTTATGTTGGTAGACAATTGAAACGCAATGCTGATATGCTTGAACACTTGAGTGATTATATGGCTAGTGTTAAAGGTGAACTTAAACTTATTAGTAAACATGCTTCTATGGTTACCACTCAAGTAGAACAAGTACTTAAGGCTCAGAATGATTTGCTCAATGAATTAAATAATAAGAAAAATGATAATGTTGTTAGAGCTGTGACTAGAGGGGGTAAAATGACTCAGGAACCTTTGTATCCTGAGGGCCACCCTAAGAGAATTGAGCAAGATTCTCAGAGCACTAATGTTGATGCACCTAGTTCTTCTATGAAGAAGAAAAAGAAAAATGATAGGACTTTGCATGTTTCTAGTGAACCTATTGTTGACACACCTGAGAATACCAGTGATATTTCTATTTCTGATGCTGAAACACAATCTAGTAATGAACATGAACCTAGTGATAATGTTAATGATGATGTTCACGTTGATGCTCATCCTAGCAATGACAATCATGTAGAGATTGAACCTACTGTTGATCTTGATAACCCACAATCAAAGAATCAACGTTATGATAAAAGATATTTTATTGCTAGAAAGCACGGTAAGGAAAGAGAACCATGATTTCAGAAACCCATGCCTTTTCCTCCTAAACCATCCAAGAAAAAGGATGATGAGGATTTTGAGCGCTTTGCTGAAATGATTAGACTTATATTTTTGCGTATGCGTTTGACTGATATGCTTAAAATGAATCCTTATGCTAAGTACATGAAAGAAATTGTTACAAATAAAAGAAAGATACCGAAAGCTGAAATTTCCACCATGCTTGCTAATTACACTTTTAAGGGTGGAATACCAAAGAAACTTGGAAATCCAGGAGTACCAACTATACCATGCTCCATCAAAAGAAACTATGTTAAAACTGCTTTATGTGATCTTGGAGCCGGTGTTAGTGTTATGCCTCTCTCTTTATATCATAGACTTGATTTGAATAAGTTGACACCTACTGAAATATCTTTGCAAATGGCTGACAAATCAGATGGAGTCGAAGAAGGGGGAAGCAACTCATGCTGCCAAAGAGTGACCCCACTGCCGCCGCCACCGCTGCCACCACCGCCGGTTGGGTAGATCTGAGTCGCTTCCACCCTCGGTGCCAAGAACAGAGGAAGGACTTGTTCTAGAGCTAGGGGCGAGCGAGTAAATGGGGAGTGAGGCTATATTTCGCGCTATCCCATCTCCACTGATTTCCCTCTCCCACCATCTCTGCCCCAATTCCCCCTACATTGCGGCGTACGCCGTGCTCCACTCTTGCGCCCGACTCAGCCTGGCTCACCGAAAACGATCAATTCAAGCGTTCCCAACAAGCCAGACTCTGGGCTGCTTTAAGGTTCATGCCCATGCGAGCTAGACCTCCCTGTATGGAATCAAACAGACTTTTTTTTCTTTCCACACAAGACAGGTTGGGCTATATGCAGGTAACCAAACGCATCTTTAGATGTGCAATGACTAAGAGCATCTCCAACAGCGGCGGCAAAAACCCCACGCACGCAGTAAATTGTCATTTTAGCGCGCGTGGGACGTTTTCGCGCGCTCCAGCGGAGGCAGGAACCAATTGTGCGCGCGCGGGGGGGGGGGGGGAGGTCGCGCGCTAGATTTGACGCACCGCTTCCGGCGCGCCTATAAATTGATGCGCCCGCCACACGGCCTCCCATCGCTATCCACATTGCCACGCGCGCTCTCCCCGCTTCTTCTGCCACTTCCTCGCCCCGCCACCGACGCGCCACAACCACGCCACCATGCCGCCGCGCCGCCTGGGATCTTCGAGCTACCCCGGTGTCTGCCAGCGACCCTCCGACGCCTTCGACTCGGGCGATCCTCGTTGGGAAGACGCGTGGCTCGATACCTCGGACGACACCAGCGAGAATGACAATGACGACTCAGAGTAGGTTCTAGTTGCACCGTAGTTTTTATCTAGTTGCACCATAGTTTTTATCTATCTATGCTATGATGAACTATGTGCGCATTGTGAAATATCTATGTATCATTTTTTATCTATTTTAATCTATGCATATGTTTTTTTATTAGTTCGGGGTGCATATGTTTCTGCGAGAGCGCGCACAATATGTTTATAGTCGCCGCTGGAGCCAGCGCTCCGCGTCGCGCAAAAGTAGGCGTTCGGCGCGCTGCAAACGCTTTTAGCACGCCGCGCGTTGGGCGACTGTTAGAGATACTCTAAGAGCATCTCCAACAGAAGCACGATGTAAGCGACGCACGGTATAAAAACTACTTTTAGCGCACGCGGATCCAATTTGGAGTCTTCAGCAGCCGCACAAAAAGCTTGTGCGCGCTATAACTAATGCACAGCGTGCGCGCTATAAGTATTGCAACGCGCGCATTAAAAAGACATCACGCGCAGCATATTTAGTGCGTCCAGTCACGCGCGCTGCAAACTCTGTGCTGCTGCAGATGGGACCGCTTGATTGGGACCGCTGGACTCGTGCGCGCAGTATATTTTACAGCGCGTGTTGGAGCAAACGTCTTCTAGCTTCCTAAAAACCTACTTGCATGATGTAAATCCGTTTTTTGGGCGCCGCGTATTGGGCGGCTGTTGAAGATGCTCTAATGCACATCTAGATATGTCCTATAAATTAACACGACGGCTAGATAGAGGCCAAACCATCCCAAGTGGGTGTACTCCTACTCTCTTCCTTCTCCTCGTGTACCGTACCGGCATATGTAGCATCTTGAATCTTGTTTCTTGATCATGGACAATGGTATCGGATCGGTGGAACGGCCCAAGGCGGTAGGAAACGACATGGTGGCATGCCCTGCGGCCTTCCACACGTCATCACTGGCGCCCACGATCCCCTCCGCCGAGGCCACGTTGGGCAGTCACCTTGCACGGCGGCTGGTGGAGGTGGGCGTCAGCGACGTGTTTGCGGTGCTGGGCGACTTCAACCTGACCCTCCTCGACCACCTCATCGCCGAGCCCGGCCCGCGCCTCATCAGCTGCTGCAACGAGCTCAATGCGGGCTACGCCACCGACGGGTACGCGCGCGCCAAGGGCGTGGGCACCTGCGTCGTCACCTTCACCGCTGGCGGCCTCAGCGTGCTCAACGCCATCGCCGGCGCCTAGAGCGAGAACCTTCCTGTGATCTGCGTCGTTGGCGGGCCCAACTCCAATGACCACAGCAGCAACCGCATCCTCCACCACACCATCGGCCTCCCCGACTTCTCCCAGGAGCTCCGCTGCTTCCAGCTCGTGACATGCCACCAGGTCGTCATCAACAACCTGGACGACGCTCACGAGCAGGTCGATAAGGCCATCGCGACGGCTCTCAGGGAGAGCAAGCCCGTCTACATCAGCGTCGCCTGCAACCTCCCCGGCGTCTCCCACCCCACCTTCTTCGGCAACCCCATCCCCTACTGCATCGTCCCGAGGCAGAGCAGCCAGATGGGACTCGAGGCGGCGCTGGATGCGATGGTGGAGTTCCTCAGCAAGGCAGTGAAGCCGGTCATGGTGGCGGGGCCGAAGCTCCGGGTGGCCAAGGTGGCCACGGCGTTCGCGGAGCTGGCGGACGCGAGCGGGTACACGGTGGCGATGATGCCGTCGGCGAAGGGGCTGGTGCCGGAGACGCTGCCACGGTTCATCGGGACCTACTGGGGCGCGGTCAGCACGTCCTTATGCGTGGAGATGGTGGAGTCGGCGGACGCGTACCTCATCGCCGGCCCCATCTTCAACGACCAGAGCTTCGTGGGGTACTCATTCCTGCTCAAGAAGGAGAAGGCGGTGATTGTGCAGCCCGAGCGCGTCACCATCGGCAACGGCCCGACGTTCGGGTGCGTCATGATGAAGGACTTCCTGTCGGGGCTAGCCAAGTGCGTGAGCATGAAGAGGAACACCACGGCATTCGACAACTACAAGAGGATCTTTGTACCGCAGGGGCAGCCGCTGGAGACTGAGCCCGGCGAGCCGCTGCGCATCAACGTGCTGTTCAAGCACATCCAGCAGATGCTCACCGGTGACAGCGCCGTGGTCGCCAAGGCCGGCGACTCATGGTTCAACTGCCAGAAGCTCAAAAGCTCCCTGACGGCTGCGTGTAAGCATGCACGTTCTCCATCTGACTGACTGACACATCTCCACTGCCCGCTGAATTAACATGAGCTGTAGGTATGAGTTCCAGATGCAGTACGGGTCCATCGGGTGGTCCGTCGGGGCGTTGCTAGGGTACGCGCAGGCCGCCATGGACAAGCGCGTGATCGCCTGCATCGGTGACGGGAGCTTCCAGATGACGGCGCAGGAAGTGTCGACGATGCTGCGGTGCCAGCAGAAGAGCATCATCTTCCTCTCAAAGCAATGACATTCGAACCAAAATCATCATCTTCTGCATCATGCCTTATGGCAAAAGATGCTATGGTAACTGAATGCTATCTATCTGAATCCAGTGATGATGAATTTGGTGATGAATTTGGACCCAGCTATGCAAAACTTGCTTCCCTTGCCACTAAACAACAGAAAGCTATGGAACATATTCAAAAACTGTTAGACAAAAGCGATGACCTGTTGGACGCTGAAATGACTCGATCTCAGTCCTTAATTGAAGACATAAAAAATCTTCATGTTAAGTATGAGGAACTTGAAAGTCGTCATGAAACGCTCTCAACAACTAATGAAAAGATCTCCTACGATTATCTTCAAAGGAAACAAGAACTCGAGAAATTGAGAGCGGCTCATGAAGATCTTCAAAAGGAAAACGAGTCACTTCACGCTGAACAGATCAGTCCCGCTCAGGAAGGATTTGAACCACCCTGTCTTAAATGCCTTGGGCGTGATGACGATACTTCTATTGCTGAATGTTCTACTGCTGCTACTGTTGCAATATCTTCAACTGTTGATATAACTAACCCCTCTGCTGAGGATGCCACTTCTATTGCTGATGAGAATGCTAGGTTGAAGACATTGCTTGAAATAGGGATGTTCAAAAGTCTCAAAGGGCATCAGACACTATGTGATGTCCTCAAAAGGCAGATCCTGAACCGAAACCCTAGGAAAGAGGGTGTTGGGTTCGAAAGGAAAATGAATGCTGATGGCTCTTACTGGAAACCTGAGCAGTACCCCAAAACCACATGGGTTGCTGCAAAGGGACCTTCAGTGGATCCATCCACCCTATCTGGCTTCACTTGTGCTAATCCCATTGTTATTGATGAATCCTTTGATGCAAACTATAAACTATTTAAGAATCAGAAGGGTGAAGTGTTTGCCAGGTATATTGGTACTAACTGCAGGAATGGACCGCCTATGAAGAAGGTCTGGGTGCCGAAAAGGTGTTTGGAGAATCTTCCTGTGAATGTCATGATGACACCACAGGTGAAGAAGACAAACCCCAGACCACAGGCTTCATACGGTCCAAAGGCTTCATATAGACAGAGGACTCACCTGAGTCGCACTAACGCAAATGTTTTGCAGGGAAGCCATACTCAGGCCTGTGAATATGAGCGTGTTTCATCAAACCGCCATGTTCATAAGACCAAGAACTATTTTGCTTATTCTTATGAGTACTATTGTCCACCTGCAAGACTTTTTGCTAGGGTTCCAAAGCCAAAGTTCTCAGATGCTGCACTAGACTCATTGCTTCGAAGCCACCCTTGAAGATGTGGGTGGCTAAGAAAGCTTGACTCTCTTTTGCAGGAAAAGGTCTCCAGCCGAAAACCAAAATCCTCTGAAGCTATTGCTGGGGACCTTAAACATCTTGTAGGGCGCAAGATCAAATGCCCAAATGATCTTATTATGTACTTTGTTCCTGAGTCACTTGCTACTTTCCCTATCAGTCCTAATCTCGATCTAAGCTTTCATAATCCACTGGCTCGTCAAATGTTTTTGCTTCACAATTCTCTTCGTGAAGCCTATCCCCCTAACTGCACTGTAGGGTACGACACCAGCTGCTTCAGAATGGATTATTGATAGTGGGTGTACCAATCACATGATTGGCAAGCGAAGCCTTCTTATGGGCTCAACCTTACGTCCATCTGACAAAAGTCACATCACATTTGCTGACACTGGTAAAAGTAAGGTATTGGGTCTAGGTAGAGTTGCAACCTCAAAGGATCAACACATGGATAAAGTCATGCTTGTTGAATCCCTTGGTTTCAACTTAATGTCTGTCTCAATGCTTTGCGATTTAAACATGATTGTGATGTTTGGAAAATATCGTTGCCTTGTTTTAATGGAATCTGACAAGTCTCTAGTGTTTGAAGGGTATCAGAAAGATGATTTGTACGTGGTAGATTTCTCAGCAGGACCATAGCTTGCCGTATGTCTTCTAGCAAAAGCTTCAGAATGCTGGCTCTGGCATCGGAGGCTAGGCATGCTGGCATGAGGAACTTGCACACTCTTGCAAGAAAGAAGCATGTCATAGGCATCGAGGGCGTCAAGTTCAAGAAGGATCACTTATGCGGTGCCTGTGAAGCAGGAAAGATGACGAGGGCCAAGCATCTCTCGAAGACAATCATGACAACGACTCAACCCTTCGAACTGCTCCACATGGATCTTTTCAGTCCCACTCGTTACTCAACTCTTACTACTACTGCTTGTCTCTATGGCTTTGTCATTGTTCATGATTATTCAAGATATACTTGGGTGCATATAATCCTCTACAAGACTGAAGTGCAGGATGTCTTCAGACGCTTCGCTAATCGAGCAATGAACAACTATGGCGTCAAGATAAAGCACATCAGAAGTGACAATGGCACTGAATTCAAGAACACTGGCCTAGATACATATCTTGATACTTTAGGCATCACACATGAATTCTCCGCTCCGTACACGCCATAGCAGAATGGCGTCGTCGAACGCAAGAATAGAACACTTATTGAGATGGCTCGGACGATGCTTGATGAATACAAGACTCCAAGAAAATTCTGGCCTGAAGCCATTGATACTGCATGCCATATCATCAACCGTGTTTATCTTCACAAGCTTCTGAACAAGACATCCTATGAGCTCCTTACTGCCAAGAAGCCAAATGTCAGTTACTTCAGAGTATTTAGTGCCAGGTGCTGGATTAAGGATCCACATCACACTTCAAAATTTGCACCAAAATCACATGAAGGTTTTATGCTTGGATATGGAAAGGATTCACACTCCTATAGAGTCTTCAACCTCTTTCACTATAAAGTGGTTGAAACTGTGGATGTGCGGTTCAATGAGACTAACGGCTCACAAAGAGAGCACCTGCCAAATGTGCTAGATGAAGTTCCATCCAGTGAATCAATCAAACTTATGGCAACTGGAGAAATCATACCTTCTGAAGCTCAGCCTGAAGAGGAACTTATCATCTCCGCACCTGATCAACCTGAAGACAATGCTCAGCCTGAAGACAATCCTTCTAACGATGACAATGATCAGCAAGAGAAAAATCTTTGTCTTGTACATCCTCGTGTTGCAAATGAAGTACAGATTGAGAGAATAATTGATAGCATCAATGCACCAGGTCCACTCACTCGTTCAAGGGCAACACAGCTAGCAAATTTCTGTGGGCACTTCGCATTTGTCTCAATATCTGAACCCAAGAAAGTTGATGAAGTCTTCATGGAACCTGAATGGTTTCAAGCTATGCAAGAAGAGCTTCAATAGTTTGAGCTGAATAATGTATGGGAACTGGTTAAGCGTCCTGATCCTCGCAAGCACAATATAATAGGCACCAAATGGATATATCGCAACAAGCAAGATGAGCATGGTCAAGTTGTCAGAAACAAAGCCCGTCTAGTTGCTCAAGGATATACTCAAGTTGAAGGGATTGACTTCGATGAGACATTTGCTCCTATGGCTAGACTTGAAGCCATACGCATACTGCTGGCCTATGCAAATCATCATAACATTCTTCTGCATCAAATGGATGTGAAGAGCGCTTTTCTCAATGGCAAGATTGACGAAGAAGTGTATGTTGCACAACCGCCTGGCTTTGAAGATCCAAAACATCCTGATATGGTGTACAATCTCAACAAGGCACTGTATGGCCTCAAACAAGCCCCTAGGGCTTGGTATGACACACTCAAAGACTTCCTGAAGAGCAAAGGCTTCAAACCTGGTTCCCTCGACCCCACTCTCTTCACGAAGACATATGATGGTGAACTATTTGTGTGCCAAATATATGTGGATGACATTATCTTCGGCTGCACCAATCAGAAATACACTGACGAGTTTGGATATATGATGCAAGAGCAATATCAGATGTCCATGATGGGTGAGCTGAAGTTCTTCCTTGGTCTTCAAATACGTCAGCAACGCAACAACATCTGTATATCTCAAGAGAAATACCTCAAAGATTGCCTGAAGAAATTTGGAATGCAAGATTGCAAAGGCTACACGACGCCAATGCCAGCCAAACATCATCTGGGTCCCGACGACAATGGTAAAGAGTTCGATCAAAAGGTATACCGCTCCATGATTGGTTCCTTACTTTATTTATGTGCATCTAGGCCAGATATCATGCTTAGTGTTTGCATGTGTGCCCGGTTCCAAGCGGCACCAAAGGAATCGCATCACTTAGCTGTGAAGCGAATTCTCAGATATTTGGCTCACACCCCAACACTAGGATTATGGTATCCAAAGGGCTCAGAGTTTGATCTAGTTGGATTCTCGGATGCCGATTATGCTGGTGACAAGGTGGATCGCAAGTCTACATCAGGCACATGTCATTTTCTGGGACGATCACTTGTATGTTGGTCTTCAAAGAAGCAGAACTGTGTATCTCTCTCCACTGCTGAATCTGAATACATTGCTGCTGGATCTTGTTGCGCTCAGCTTCTATGGATGAAGCAAACACTCAAAGACTATGGCATTCACCTGAAGCAAGTACCACTCTACTGCGACAACGAAAGCGCCATCAAGATTGCCAACAACCCAGTTCAACACTCGAAGACAAAGCACATTGAAATTCGTCATCACTTTCTCAGAGATCATGTTGTGAAGGAAGATATTGATATCATACACGTCAACACTGAAGAGCAATTGGCAGATATCTTCACCAAGCCCTTGGATGAGAAGAGGTTTTGCAAGTTACGGTGTGAGCTAAATATCTTGGAATCCTCAAATGTCCTATGATCAGGCACACATCCTAACACTTATGCACGTTGATTACTTAGATGTGCAACACACGAAGTAAAGTATATCTTCAATCAATGAAGACTTACATTCTGAGTGTGAATACATTAACGTGGAATTTGACTTCGGAGCGCCACAATAATTGTGCGCCGTGTCTGGGTCTAATACTTCCTATACGGTGGGTAACGCCACCACCAAATTCTTCTGTTTGAAGTGTTTTACCCATGGCGTTACATGTGCTATGTCTTCACATTTTGTTTGTCTTCATTTTCAACTTGTCTTCATGATTATCTTCACTATGTTGACTTGATTATCTTCTGATATATACATACTAGTGTTCTGTCCTCTACAGCATTCACTTATAGCTACGTCTTCCTTGTTGAATCTTTTGAACTAAGTGAATCTGATCGGACCCTAATTTCTCTATGCTTTCTATATCAAACTCAATCTGTCCAAATCATATGCATTCGATTGAAACTGTCGAATATCTTCTCTACGTCCTAGTCAGCAGAAGATACAGAGACAAACATTAAGTCCTTCACCTGAAACCCGGAGAAGTGGGAACGACCACCCGACAATCCAGGCATGCGTGGGAACGTGGAACAACCTCCGATATGTTGCATGATGGCCACGTGTCCTTCAGATGTGAATCGCCAGGGGCACCTGTGTAATAACACTGTGCCATCCCTGTCCCTATAAATACACGCCTTACCACAGTCATTATCCTTTCTTCCACTCTCGCACAAACCCTAGCGCCACCGCTAGCCCTCGACAACGCCGGCGACGAAGCGCTTAGCTGCCGTGACCTCACCGACACCGTCTTCACGCCGGCCGCGGACATCTTCTTCTCCGCCGTCTCCGTAGGTGTCCTCCGTCGCCAAGTTAGGGCATGGACGATCGAACTGCTCGGCCTCCTCTCCCACTCCGTCTAGCAGTTCTTCGTGTGGTAAATAAAACTTCCTTTTTACGGCCCCTTTGATCCTATAGATTCATCACTTTCTACCACAAGAAGTTTCTATTCACACAAGTTGGATCTATTTCATACTGCATCTCATAATATGCCTAGTATGTTCACTTATGCTTCACAAAGAAGTTAGATTCCTCACTTGTACTTATTCGTGGATTCGTACAAATTTGGAACCAACTCTCTATCTATGAGTGAATGTCTTCGCACTATGAGGTCAATGTCTTCTAAACTGATTTATCTTCAAAATCTTCTGAGAATGCATATGACCTCTTCCCCTTCCCTCGCACCTTAATGCTGTCACAGGTACATGTCCGTGGGAGAATCCCTTGGTTCTCATAGTCTGCATTCGTTTGCAGAATTCTTACAGCATCACATTAACTCTCGCGAAGCCAGTTCCTGTTTGACCAGAAAGTGGAAGCCTTTGAAGCCTTTAAACATGTTGAAACCCTTCAGTTTAAGCTTCATGGCACCAGAGAAACCTACAAGAAAGGGTGGCAGATAGCGTTGTGGCAACACCTCAAGAGATTTGCCTCCTGACCTCTATGAGTTGTACAAGACAGATCCAGAGGAGGACTACAATCAGCGAAAAACTCGAATCCAATGGATTCGAAGATATTGGGCAGAACAGTGGTTCAAGTACAGGTTCGTGACCTAGGAGTATGCTGAGAAGAATGCCATCAAACGACTATGGGGAGACATTCTATACAGAAATCTTCAACCCAAGTCCAGAGCTGAAGCCATTGAACAAGGCTTCTATCCTTGCATGGTCCATGGACCGCAGCCTGCGGATGCAGACCCATCTTCATTACTGTGGTGCCGCGATGATAATCTGTTCAAGCGCAACCTTTAGTTTGCCAGGAACTCGGCCAAAGAGAACAAGAAGTCACGAGGCTTAGACTTCAATCCAGGCCCCTTTGCTCCTCGTGCTGATGGCACACGCGAAGCTGAACCCAATCTTGTTGGGCCCTTCTACAACCTGGAAGGTCTCATCACTCATATCATGGTTCAAGGGACAGTCGTGGATGAGCCTGCAGATGACGCTGAATCTGATGAAGCGCCTGCACCGCCGAAGCCAAAGAAACTGAAGAAGCCTAAAGCTTCAAAGCCTGCTCCTGCACCAAAGGTCTTACAGGCGAAGCCTCTGGCCACTGCACCTCCTGAACACAGTGTGCAGTCTGAAGATTTGTCACGCATCTCCAAGCCCTCGAGAGTAAAGATGCCCTTGCAACCCACCAGCCAAGAACTGACTGCTGCTGCTATTCTGCGCAACGACGCCATTGATCTGTCCAGCGATGAAGATCTTGCAGATAACGCTCTTGAGCAACTGATCAAGAGCAAAGAAGAAGCAGAAATCTTCAATGAGTTGCCTCTCTTTGACGTAGCAATCCTTCACAACTTCATTGATGAGTGGTTTGAAACTCCCAATCTCAGCTTTGATGATCTGCAACTTCCAATTGGCCTCAGCGTCGCTTTCACTGGCGCCATTGCTTCTGAGCTAGCTCTAGCTCAGCGCATCATTGAACTGAAGCAAAAGATCGACTATGAGAAAGCTCAGTTCAAGCAGCACATGGCAAAGCTCAGCGTGCAAGATGTCAAGAACTTCAAGACTATCCTGCACGAGCTCAAGGAAGCCTTTCTCAAGAAACATGAAGAAGCTAAAGGTTCTCGTGAGCGCATGAAGAGTCTGGCTGACAAGTGCGTGCAAGCCTACAATGAAGCTGAAAAGCGCAAGGCTCTTGGGCGTCCTGGCATCGATCCCAGGATGGCTGCAACGAAGAAGAAGAAGCCAGTTGTGGCCGAACCCGAAGAAACAAGGCAAGAAGCACATCCCATTGTCTTCCCAGCCAGTATGACAGGCTCGAAGCCTAAGGTCCCCATAGTGGCTTCAGAATTAAAGAATACAAGGGCTACCGAGGCTGAAGCCAGAAAGAGGAAACAGCCTGGAGCTTCTGATGTCGCTCCCTCCAAGAAGAAGCGCAAAACCAAGAAAGATCAGGCTGCTCCCACAGAGCCCCTTATTGTTGAGCCCATCTCGGTTGCTCGTCCTGCCTCTTCGCATCAAGAACGACAGATGGTAATTCATGAGCCTGCTTCCACAGAGGCTCCTGAAGACATTCCAGCAGTTGACCACACCGCTGTTGAAGACATTGGTCACCATGACAATGTTGAAGATGATGAAGTCCTTCCTCAGATCGAGCACCAACTGGTATCATTGCCTGTGCTCACGCACAGTGAACTCATCAGCATTGGTCGTCCTCTGATGCCAACTGCTCAGGATGCATCGTGGGCTGATCACCCACAGAGACAAGACACTCCAAGCTCTCCCCAACCGCAAACTACCCCAACAGTGCAAGATGATGATGACTTTGTGGCCCAGCACACTCCATCTCCACAAGCATCGTCCGCATTACGCAGGCTTCGCAAAGGACCAAGGCCCCAAGTCACTCCCACAATGCACGTGTCTGAATCCGAAACCAAAATGGCTGAAGATGTTCCGGCTGCATCAGCCGATGAAGAAGAAGCCCCAAGAGTTGCTACACCCCCGTCTCACCAAGATGTTGTTCTCGAGGAGAACATGACCGACACTCCAGCTTCTAAAGTGGAGGTCAACAACCCTGAGGCGGCCACCAATATCGCCGCTGACGCCAATGACGTTGTCATGGCCGAAGCCAGTACGGTGCCAGAAGCCAATGTGGCACCAGAAGTCAATGCAGCACCTGAAGTCCACGCACCTGAAGCACATGTGGCCCCTGAAGCCCATGAAGACAATACCAATGCCCCGGTTCCCCCTCCAAGACCTCACACAATGGAACTGGCATTTGATCGTGGTCAGCCAGTTATGGTTCGATGGCCCATTATGACTCCTCCGCCTGCTGCTGGTCCACAATTTGAGTACCACGTCGAGCACAGGCCTCAACTCCAAAAGCCCAAGCCAAGACTTCCACGTTTCCCAGGCACTGCCACTTCACCTGGGGTCTTCAATGCAAATGGTTTCGTGGCACATAATACCTTCTTCAACAGCTCCAAGAACCCTTATACCAGACCGCGCATTTCCTCAGATCGGTTCTGGAGCTATCAGCAGCGCATCTACTATTCATGTGTCCTATACAATCAAGGGTGCATATTTCCACATATGCGCCTCGACTCTGAAGCTATAGCTGGTCTGCCCTGCCTCGAAGAAGCATTGGACTGTTTCAGAGATGCTGGTCTGTTGCAGTTCATCACTGACAAGAAGCACTGAAATGAAGAATTGCTACTTCAATTCTATGCCACTCTTCATATTAAAGGCTACAACAGGGATCCGAAGACTTGGGTCCTTGAGTGGATGACAGGCAATGTCCATCATAAAGCTAAAGCTCTTGATATCATTGAGCTCACAGGACTGCACACTCCTGGTGAATACTATGAACCAGGTTGTCAACAACATCAAAATGCCTTGGAAAGCATCTTTCAGAAGCCAGAACCCAACATGAGTCAAATACTGAGCATGATGAAGCCTCTGCCTCACGACGCTGAATACCCATCTGAGTTCTTTGTTGAAGACCTAGAGTACCTGCCTCGCACCATTTACCACATCATTAGGAAGACTCTCTGGCCTGTCAAAGGACACTCATCTGCAGCAAAGCTTGAAGGAGCAATGAAGACTTTGGTTTTCTATATCCTCAATGGCATCAGCTTCAATGCTCAAGACTTCTTCATCATGCAGTTGGCTGCGTCTGGCTCTGACATCTTTGGGTTGAAATTCTATGCTCCATGGGTCATGCGTTTGATCAAGCGTCACTCAGCCTTCAACTATCAGCCGTCTGCGCGCAATCATCTTATATTCTTGCCCGAGGTTGATCTGTTAGTTGAAGCCATTTACCCAGAGCCTGCTAAGGATCCCATTTATCTTCACAATGTTGATCACCAAAGCTTCACCCAGCCCATTGAAGGAATTCCAGCAGTGTCTCGTGTTTATCCCCTTGCTGGAAACACACGTGCCCCTCGTGCTCAAACTGATGCCACTGGTAGCACCATTGCGAAAAGGCCTCAAAGACGATCTCGTGTCCTCAATGACCGAGAGCTTCTCGTCGTGCTGCATCAGAAACATGACAAACATCACGACTGGCTTAAGCGTAGCCTCTTGGTGGGTGTCAACCGCATTCGAAATCTTGCCACCAAGAATGCCTTTGTCACTCATGAAACCTGTCGGAGGTC
Source organism: Triticum aestivum (assembly GCF_018294505.1). Lineage (NCBI taxonomy): Eukaryota > Viridiplantae > Streptophyta > Magnoliopsida > Poales > Poaceae > Triticum > Triticum aestivum. The sequence goes on along the minus strand of NC_057797.1, from coordinate 762,618,474 downwards.
GTGGAAGAGTTTGACCCTACTGAGTGCTGAAGCTGATCTGCACGACGATGGCTTCACCGAATGCTTCAAGTTTGACTCAACTCCTCTCAGAAATGCTCACTTGCGTCGGACTCCCTCACTTCAAGACTCTGAATACTCATCCTCAGCTGCGACCATAAATGCCAGAGTCATCAATGACCAAGATGATGCAACTTCACCTCCTCCAACTTCAGCGCGTGACGACACTACACCAAGTTCCTCTACACCATCGGATCTCACTGACGACCCTGCTGCCTCGCCTACACCTCATGGGAACGAGTAGGCGCTCTATGTCTTCAAACCTTTTTGGTCCTCACTGACAAAAGGGGGAGAAGCATATGAGTTGATAGTCTTCAAGCGGGTCCATATGGGTGGTTGCTTTACTTTTTGCTACTTTTGCCAAGTGCTTACAACTCTCGTTTTCGATACATTTGGTTCTTTGAGTTGTAACACTTAAACTCGATGGTCGTCTGCTACTTATTTGCTATTCTGTGATGTGATGATAAATTCTGCATGTGCGACCATAAATTTTGCACTTAGATCATTTTGCAGACGTCCATTTTTCATTATGCATGTCATTATCTTCACATACTTTTCTTGCATGATGAATTGTCATCATAAGTTGAAGAGGATCTCCACAAGTACAACCTGCCATGTGCATTTTCATACCAAAAGCAAATTACTTATATGCACATCTTCAGGGGGAGCCTTTGCCACTTATGATGACAATCCCCTATCCTTTACAATTTCACATATTTTATTCCCCGTTGAAAAGTTCAACTAGTTTGTCATCAATCACCAAAAAGGGGAAGATTGTAAGTGCATCTAGTGCCACCCCTAGTTGGTTTTGGAGTATTGACGACAAACCTAGTTGAGGGACTAATGTGTTTGTGAGAATTGCAGGATAACACAGGTAGAAGTCCCTCATTGATTTGGTTTTCCTACCAGAGATGACCCCTAAAAATGTAAGAAGACATTGAAGTCAAAGGTGGTATGTGAAGACATTCACATTGAAGACTATGACAAGAGAAGACATCGCATGAAGACTATGGAGCGCGAAGACTTAGTTCTTTCGTCGTTCTTTTTCTTCTTTGTTGAGTCATAGGAACCACCGTACTGTTAAGTGGGGTCCAAGTGAACCAGTCAGAATGACTGAAGTGATGCTTAACCAAAATGCTATATATTCGAGTGAAGACTATGAGAGCAAATCTTGTCCAGAGTTGGATAAGTCAGCTTTGCTTGTAGCTCAAGTAAAGTTGTCGTGTGTGTTTGAAATCTGACCGTTGGAACACGTGTCAGTTCCTTAGTGACCAAGGGTCATTTCGGACAAATCAGGTCGGGTTGCCTAGTGGCTATAAATAGCCCACCCCCTACAACCATAAACGGTTGGCTGCTCAGAGTTAGTGCACGACTTTTGTCGTTTGAGAGCAACCCACCTCGAAGCCTTTGAGAGAGAATTCCTTGCGAGGATAAAGCCCTAAGCACCCAGAGCCAAAGAGTGTTAGGCATCACTTAAGTCTTCCTGTCTATGTGATCTGAAGACTTATTACACTTGAGGACTGTGAATCCTCCAGCCGGTTAGGCGTCGCATTCTGAGCATCCAAGAGTCATTGTGGATTGCCGGTGAATGAAGTCTATGAAGGTTTGGAAGTCTACCTTGAAGACTTACCAGAGTGATTGGGCGAGGTCTGTGTGACCTTAGGGGTTAGGCATTAGAGACAACCACATTCACTTTAAATAGGGCACCACGTAATTCCGATGAGATGACACCGTATGAACTATGGTTTAGAGAAACCTAAGCTGTCATTTCTTAAAAGTTTGGGGCTGCGACGCTTATGTGAAAAAGGTTTCAGGCTGATAAGCTCGAACCCAAAGCGGATAAATGCATCTTCATAGGACACCCAAAACAGTTGGGTATACCTCCTATCTCAGATCCGAAAGCAATAAGGGATTGTTTCTAGAATCGGGTCCTTTCTCGAGGAAAAGTTTCTCTCGAAAGAATTGAGTGGGAGGATGGTGGAGACTTGATGAGGTTATTAAACCGTCTCTTCAACTGGTGTGTGGCAGGGCACAGGGAGTTGTTCCTGTGGCACCTACACCAATTGAAGTGGAAGCTTATGATAGTGATCATGAAACTTCAGATCAAGTCACTACCAAACCTCGTGGGATGAAAAGGATGCATACTACTTCAGAGTGGTACGTAATCCTGTCTTGGAAGTCATGTTGCTAGACAACAATGAACCTACGAGCTATGGAGAAGCGATGGTGGGCCTGGATTCCAAAATGGCTCAAGGCCATATAATCCGAGAGAGGATCCATATATGAAAACAAAGTGTAGACTTTGGAAGAACTACTTGATGGTCGTAAGGCTGTTAGGTACATATAGATTTTAAAAGGAAGACGGACAATGATGGTAAGTATCACCATTAAGAAAGCTCGACTTGTCGTTAAGATGTTTTTTGACAAGTTCAAGGAGTTGACTACGATGAGACTTTCTCACTTGTAGCGATGCTAAGAGTCTGTTGGAATTAAATTAGAGATTACTGCATTATTTATGAAATCTTGCAGATAGGATGTCAAAACATTGTTTCCTCGACGATTTTCTTGAGAGTTTTGTCAATCCTGAAAGATACTAATAAGTATGCAAAGCTCCAGCAATCCTTCTAAGGACTGGAGTAAGCATCTTGGAGTTGGAATGTATGCTTTGATGAGATGATCAAAGATTTTGGGTGTATACAAAGTTTGTGAGAAACTTGTATTTCCAAAGAAGTGAGTGGGAGCACTATAGAATTTCTGATGAATATATGTTGTTGACATATTGTTGATCAGAAATGACGTAGAATTTCTAGAAAGCATATAGGGTTATTTGGAAAGTGTTTTTCAATGGAAAGCCTGGATTAAGATACTTGAACATTGAGCATCAAGATCTATAAGGATAGATCAAAACGCTTAATGGTACTTTCAAATGAGCACATACCTTGACATGATCTTGAAGGTGTTCAAGATGGATCAGTCAAAGAAGGAGTTCTTGCCTGAGTTCTAAGGTATGAAGTTAAGACTTAAAGCTCGACCACGGCAGAAGAAAGAGGAAGGACAAAGGTCGTCCCCTATGCTTTTGTCATAGGCTCTATACGGTATGCCATGCTGAGTACCGCACCTGATGTGTGCCTTCCCACATATCTGGTAAGAGGGTACAAAGGTAATCTAGGAGTAGATCACCAGATAGCGGTCTAAATTATCCTTAGAGGAATAAGGATATGTTTCTCGGTTATGGAGGTGATAAAGAGTTCGACGTAAAGAGTTACGTCGATGCAAGCTTAACACCTATCCGGATAGCTCTGAGTAGAGATACCGGATACGTATAATGGAGCAACAATTTAGAATAGCTCCAAGTAGAACAGTTATTTGAAATGACTCCAAATGTAGCGTAGTAGTTGCATCTACAAGATGACATAGAAATTTGCGAAGAACATACGGATCTGAATGTTGTAGACCCGTTGACTAAAACCTCTCTCACAAGCATAACATGATCAAACCCAGAACTCTTTGGGTGTTAGTCACATGGGGATGTGACCTTGAGTGTTAATCACATATCGATGTGAACTGGATTATTAACTCTAGTGCAAGTGGGAGACTGTTTTAAAATATGCCCTAGAGGCAATAATAAATTGGTTATTATTATATTTCCTTGTTCATGATAATCGTTTATTATCCATGCTAGAATTGTATCGATAGGAAACTCAGATACATGTGTGGATACATAGACAACACCATGTCCCTAGTAAGCCTCTAGTTGACTAGCTCGTTGATCATTAGATGGTTACGGTTTCCTAACCATGGACATTGGATGTCGTTGATAACGGAATCACATCATTAGGAGAATGATGTGATGGACAAGACCCAATCCTAAGCCTAGCACAAAGATCGTGTAGTTCGTTTGCTAAAGCTTTTCTAATGTCAAGTATCATTTCCTTAGACCATGAGATTGTGCAACTCCCGGATACCGTAGGAGTGCTTTGGGTGTGCCAAACGTCACAACATAACTGGGTGGCTATAAAGGTTCACTACAGGTATCTCCAAAAGTGTCTGTTGGGTTGGCATGAATCGAGACTGGGATTTGTCACTCCGTGTGATGTAGAGGTATCTCTGGGCCCACTTGGTAGGACATCATCATAATGTGCACAATGTGATCAAGGAGTTGATCACGGGATGATGTGTTACGGAACGAGTAAAGAGACTTACCGGTAACGAGATTGAACAAGGTATCGGGATACCGATGATCGAATCTCGGGCAAGTACAATACCGCTAGACAAAGGGAATTGTATACGGGATTGATCGAATCCTCGACATCGTGGTTCATCCGATGAGATCATCATGGAACATGTGGGAACCAACATGGGTATCCAGATCCCGCTGTTGGTTATTGACCGGATGACGTCTCGGTCATGTCTGCATGGTTCCTGAACCCATAGGGTCTACACACTTAAGGTTTGATGATGCTAGGGTTATAAAGGAAGTTTGTATGTGGTTACCGAATGTTGTTCGGAGTCCCGGATGAGATCCCGGACGTCACGAGGAGTTCTAGAATGGTCCGGAGGTAAAGATTTATATATGGGAAGTCCTGTTTTGGTCATCGGAAAAGTTTCGGGTTTTATCGGTAACGTACCGGGACCACCAGGAGGGTCCCGGGGGTCCACCAAGTGGGGCCACCGGCCCCGGAGGGCTGCATGGGCCAAGTGTGGGAGGGGACCAGCCCCAGGTGGGCTGGTGCGCCCCCCCCCCCACAAGGGCCCAAGGCGCCTAGGGTTTGGGGAGGGGGCGCCCCACCTAGCTTGGGGGGCAAGTTTCCCCTCTCCCCCCCCCTTGGCCGCCCCACCAGATGGGATCTGGGCTGGCCGCTGCCCCTAGGGTGGAACCATAGGTGGGGGCGCAGCCCCCTCCCTCTCCCCTATATATAGTTGAGGTCTTTGGGGCTGCCAACAGATGAGTTTTGACCTCTCCCTAGCGCAGCCCTACCTCTCTCCCTCCTCGTCTCTTGCGGTGCTTGGCGAAGCCCTGCTGGAGTACCACGCTCCTCCACCACCACCACGTCGTCGTGCTGCTGCTGGATGGAGTCTTCCCCAACCTCTCCTTCTCCCCTTGCTGGATCAAGGCGTAGGAGACGTCACCGGGCTGTATGTGTGTTGAACACGAAGGTGCCGTCTGTTCGGCACTAGGATCATCGGTGATTTGGATCACGACGAGTACGACTCCATCAACCCCGTTCACTTGAACGCTTCCGCTTAGCGATCTACAAGGGTATGTAGATGCACTCTCCTTCCCTCGTTGCTAGATTACTCCATAGATTGATCTTGGTGATGCGTAGAAAATTTTGAATTTCAGCTACGTTCCCCAACAACTGTGCCACTACGTGAATTTCTTGATGAACAACTTGCTAGGGTTAGAGAGAATGAAATTATTGAAACTGATAATATTGTTGAAAGTGATGATGAAGATTCTCCCCCTAGATATGAATTTCCTGTTGTGCCTGAGGATTATGTTATGGATGAAGAAACTGCTAGAGACTTCTTAGCTTGAAATGATAGATCTGATCTTAAGAAATTATTAGCTAAGCTTAAAGAAAAGTCTTTGAATGCTAGAATGAAATATGACCCTGCTTTTGCTACTTCACCTATCTTTATTACTGATAAGGATTATGATTTCTCTGTCGATCCTGAGTTAATTACTTTGCTTGAATCTGATCCTTTCTATGGCTATGAATCTGAAACTTTTGTGGCACATCTTACTAAATTAAATGATATAGCCACCTTGTTTACTCATGATGAGAAAACTTGCTATTACTTTATCCTTAAGTTGTTTCCGTTCTCATTAAAGAGTGATGCTAAAACATGGTTTAATTCTCTTGATCCTGGTTGTGTGCGTAGTCCCCAGGATATGATTTATTACTTCTCTGCTAAATATTTTCCCGCTCATAAGAAACAAGATGCTTTAAGGGAAATATATAATTTTGTGTAAATTGAAGAAGAGAGTCTCCCACAAGCTTGGGGGAGGCTTCTCCGATTACTTAATGCTTTGCCTGGTCATCCTCTCAAGATAAATGAAATACTTGATATCTTTTATAATGGACTAACCGATGCTTCCAGAGACTACCTGGATAGTTGTGCTGGTTGTGTTTTTAGGGAAAGAATAGTTGATCAAGCTGAATTGCTATTGAATAATATGTTGAGTAATGAAAATGATTGGACACTTCCTGAACCAACTCCTAAGCCAACTCCGAAGAAAAGGGGTATTCTATTTATCAGTCCTGAAGATATGCAAGAGGCAAAGAAATCTATGAAAGAAAAAGGTATTAAAGCTGAAGATGTTAAGAATTTACCACCTATTGAAGAAATATATGGTCTTGATAACCCGACATAGGTAGTGAAGGTAAATTCTCTCTATAGATTTGATGAAGGTGATATTCCTCGTTACAAGTCTGCTAACCAATGCTTAGATGAGTTTGATAATTTTATTGTTAAGCAAGAAAACTTCAATGCTTATGTTGGTAGACAATTGAAACGCAATGCTGATATGCTTGAACACTTGAGTGATTATATGGCTAGTGTTAAAGGTGAACTTAAACTTATTAGTAAACATGCTTCTATGGTTACCACTCAAGTAGAACAAGTACTTAAGGCTCAGAATGATTTGCTCAATGAATTAAATAATAAGAAAAATGATAATGTTGTTAGAGCTGTGACTAGAGGGGGTAAAATGACTCAGGAACCTTTGTATCCTGAGGGCCACCCTAAGAGAATTGAGCAAGATTCTCAGAGAACTAATGTTGATGCACCTAGTTCTTCTATGAAGAAGAAAAAGAAAAATGATAGGACTTTGCATGCTTCTAGTGAACCTATTATTGACACACCTGAGAATACCAGTGATATTTCTATTTCTGATGCTGAAACACAATCTAGTAATGAACATGAACCTAGTGATAATGTTAATGATGATGTTCACGTTGATGCTCAACCTAGCAATGACAATCATGTAGAGATTGAACCTGCTGTTGATCTTGATAACCCACAATTAAACAATCAACGTTATGATAAAAGATATTTTATTGCTAGAAAGCACGGTAAGGAAAGAGAACCATGGGTTCAGAAACCCATGCCTTTTCCTCCTAAACCATCCAAGAAAAAGGATGATGAGGATTTTGAGCGCTTTGCTGAAATGATTAGACCTATATTTTTGCGTAAGCGTTTGACTGATATGCTTAAAATGAATCCTTATGCTAAGTACATGAAAGAAATTGTTACAAATAAAAGAAAGATACCGAAAGCTGAAATTTCCACCATGCTTGCTAATTGCACTTTTAAGGGTGGAATACCAAAGAAACTTGGAAATCCAGGAGTACCAACTATATCATGCTCCATTAAAAGAAACTATGTTAAAACTGCTTTATGTGATCTTGGAGCCGGTATTAGTGTTATGCCTCTCTCTTTATATTATAGACTTGATTTGAATAAGTTGACACCTACTGAAATATCTTTGCAAATGGCTGACAAATCAGATGGAGTCGAAGAAGGGGGAAGCAACTCATGCTGCCAAAGAGTGACCCCACTGCCGCCGCCACCACCGCCAGTTGGGCAGTTCTGAGTCGCTTCCACCCTCGGTGCCAAGAACAGAGGAAGGGCTTGTTCTAGAGCTAGGGGCGAGCGAGTAAATGAGGAGTGAGGCCATATTTCGCACTATCCCGTCTCCACTGATTTCCCTCTCCCACCATCTCTGCCCCGATTCCCCCTGCATTGCGGCGTACACCGTGCTCCACTCTTGCGCCCGACTCAGCCTGGCTCACCGGAAACGACCGATTCGAGCGTTCCCAACAAGCCAGACTCTGGGCTGCTTTAAGGTTCATGCCCATGCGAGCTAGACCTCCCTGTATGGAATCAAACAGACTTTTTTCTTTCCACACATGACTGGTTGGGCTATATGCAGGTGACCAAACGCATCTTTAGATGTGCAATGACTAAGAGCATCTCCAACAGCGGCGGCAAAAACCCCGCGCACGCGGTAAATTGCCATTTTAGCGCGCGTGGGACGTTTTCGCACGCTCCAGCGGAGGCAGGAACCGATTGTGCGCGCGCGTGGGGGGGGGGAGCGGGAGGTCGCGCGCTAGATTTGACGCACCGCTTCTGGCGCGCCCATAAATTGATGCGCCCGCCACACGGCCTCCCATCGCTATCCACATTGCCACGCGCTCTCTCCCCGCTTCCTCTGCCACTTCCTCGCCCCGCCACCGACGCGCCACAACCACGCCACCATGCCGCCGCGCCGCCTGGGATCTTCGAGCTACCCCGGCGTCCGCCAGTGCCCCTCCGACGCCTTCGACTCGGGCGATCCTCGTTGGGAACACGCGTGGCTCGATACCTCAGACGACACCAGCGAGAATGACAATGACGACTCGGAGTAGGTTCTAGTTGCACCGTAGTTTTTATCTAGTTGCACCATAGTTTTTATCTATCTATGCTATGATGAACTATGTGCTAATTGTGAAATATCTATGTATCATTTTTTTATCTATTTTAATCTATGCATATGTTTTTTTATTAGTTCGGGGTGCATATGTTTGTGAGAGAGCGCGCGCAGTATGTTTACAGTGGCCGCTGGAGCCAGCGCTCCGCGCCGCGCAAAAATAGGCGTTCGGCGCGCTGCAAACGCTTTTTTAGTGTGCCGCGCGTTGGGCGGCTGTTAGAGATAGTCTAAGAGCATCTCCAACAGAAGCACGATGTAAGTGACGCACGGTATAAAAACTACTTTTAGCGCACACGGATCCAATTTGGAGTCTCCAGCAGCCGCACAAAAAGCGTGTGCGCGCTATAACTAATGCACAGCGTGCGCGCTATAAGTAATGCAGCGCGCGCATTAAAAAGACATCACGTGCAGCATATTTAGTGCGTCCGGTCGCGCGCGCTGCAAACTCTGTGCTGCCGCAGATGGGACCGCTTGATTGGGACCGCTGGACTCCTGCGCGCAGTATAGTTTACAGCGCGTGTTGAAGCAAATGTCTTCTAGCATCCTAAAAACCTACTTGCACGATGTAAATTCGTTTTTTGGGCGCCGCGTATTGAGCGACTGTTGAAGATGCTCTAATGCACATCTAGATATGTCCTATAAATTAACACGACGGCTAGATAGAGGCCAAACCATCCCAAGAGGGTGTACTCCTACTCTCTTCCTTCTCCTCGCGTACCGTACCGGCGTATGTAGCATCTTGAATCTTGTTTCTTGATCATGGACAATGGTATCGGATCGGTGGACCGGCCCAAGGCGGTACGAAACGGCGTGGTGGCGTGCCCCGCGGCCTTCCACACGTCATCACCGGCGCCCACGATCCCCTCCGCCGAGGCCACGCTGGGCAGTCACCTTGCGCGGCGGCTGGTGGAGGTGGGCGTCAGCGACGTGTTCGCGGTGCCGGGCGACTTCAACCTGACCCTCCTCGACCACCTCATCGCCGAGCCCGGCCTGCGCCTCGTCAGCTGCTGCAACGAGCTCAACGCGGGCTACGCCGCCGACGGGTACGCGCGCGCCAAGGGCGTGGGCGCCTGCGCCGTCACCTTCACCGTTGGCGGCCTCAGCGTGCTCAACGCCATCGCCGGCGCCTACAGCGAGAACCTTCCCGTGATCTGCGTCGTCGGCGGGCCCAACTCCAACGACCACGGCAGCAACCGCATCCTCCACCACACCATCGGCCTCCCCGACTTCTCCCAGGAGCTCCGCTGCTTCCAGCCCGTGACATGCCACCAGGTCGTCATCAACAACCTGGACGACGCTCACGAGCAGGTCGATAAGGCCATCGCGACGGCTCTCAGGGAGAGCAAGCCCGTCTACATCAGCGTCGCCTACAACCTCCCTGGCGTCTCCCACCCCACCTTCTTCGGCAACCCCATCCCCTACTGCATCGTCCCGAGGCAGAGCAGCCAGATGGGACTCGAGGCGGCGCTGGATGCGACGGTGGAGTTCCTCAGCAAGGCAGTGAAGCCGGTCATGGTGGCGGAGCCGAAGCTCCGGGTGGCCAAGGCGGCCGCGGCGTTCGCGAGCGGGTACGCGGTGGCGACGATGCCGTCGGCGAAGGGGCTGGTGCCGGAGACGCTGCCGCGGTTCATCGGGACCTACTGGGGCGCGGTCAGCACGTCCTTCTGCGTGGAGATGGTGGAGTCGGCGGACGCGTACCTCATCGCCGGCCCCATCTTCAACGACCAGAGCTCCGTGGGGTACTCGTTCCTGCTCAACAAGGAGAAGGCGGTGATTGTGCAGCCCGAGCGCGTCACCGTCGGCAACGGCCCGACGTTCGGGTGCGTCATGATGAAGGACTTCCTGTCGGGGCTAGCCAAGCGCGTGAGCATGAAGAGGAACACCACGGCATTCGACAACTACAAGAGGATCTTTGTACCGCAGGGGCAGCCGCTGGAGACTGAGCCCGGCGAGCAGCTGCGCGTCAACGTGCTGTTCAAGCACATCCAGCAGATGTTCACCGGTGACAGCGCCGTGATCGCCGAGGCCGGCGACTCATGGTTCAACTGCCAGAAGCTCAAAAGCTCCCTGACGGCTGCGGGTAAGCATGCACGTTCTCCATCTGACTGACTGACACATCTCCACTGCCCGCTGAATTAACATGAGCTGCAGGTGCGAGTTCCAGATGCAGTACGGGTCCATCGGGTGGTCCGTCGGGGCGTTGCTAGGGTACGCGCAGGCCGCCATGGACAAGCGCGTGATCGCCTGCATCGGCGACGGGAGCTTCCAGATGACGGCGCAGGAAGTGTCGACGATGCTGCGGTGCCAGCAGAAGAGCATCATCTTCCTCATCAACAACGGCGGGTACAGCATTGAGGTGGCGATCCACGACGGGCCCTACAACGTCATCAAAAACTGGAACTACACGGGGCTCGTCGACGCCATCCACAACGGCGAGGGCTCGTGCTGGACCGCCAAGGTACGTATTCCAACGTTCGTGCATGGCAGCAGCATGCACATGCATTGCATGAGAAAACTACTCCCTCCTTCCATCTATATAGGGCCTAATGCGTTTTTCAAGACCGCCTTTGACTATTGACAAAATTAATAATGCTTGAGATGTATAATGTGAAAATTATATCAATGAAACCTCCTTTCAAATACGAATTTGACGGTATGTTTTGTGTAAGTTGCATGTCATATACTATTGTTCTAACATCCGGTCAAAGTTAGCATTGAAAAACGCATTAGGCCCTATATAGATGGAAGGAGGGAGTAGCTAGCTTGGTTGCTGATCAATCGATGCATGGATATGATGCTGTGGCATATGCGCAATACAGGTGACTTGCGAGGAGGAGCTGACAGCCGCGATAGAGACGGCGAAGGGGAAGCACGACTGCCTGTGCTTCATTGAGGTGGTCGTGCACAAGGACGACACCAGCACGACGGTTTTGGTTACAGATCGATCACTAAATTCGGTTACTCACGGGTAACCGTGTTTCCCTAGCCCCATCGGAAAATAGAATTAGCAAATCCGTCGAATTATTGCACGAAAAATCTCAGATGATTCCAAATAGAAGTTTGAGTACAAATTTGTAAATGGCTGTTAAGGCTACTCATAGTGGGGAGTGTCATATACTAATATCATGCATATGATACTAGTGTATGATATTACCTCCATAATGCATAGTATCATAAAATAGCATCATAAATGATTATATTTATTATCATACATGATACGGTATCTACCTATGTTACTCTAACCCTCTCTCTCTTCTTTAATTCTTTACCACATCAGCATGTTTCTTATTCCCGTGTGCATGATATCAACTATGATACCACCACTATGGCCAGCCTAAATACGGTCAGCACTAAAGTTGGTGCCTAACCATGTTTCCCAGCCCTCATCGGTGAATCAGTGGTGGAGCCAGGAAAAGAATGAATTAGGGGGGCCAAATGAGTGATAGTATTGATGAGGGCGGCGCGTCTTCGGCTCCCTCCGATGCTTGTAGCCGTCGCTGGGTGGTCAATGAATATTGATGCAATTTTTTGTTATTTCTAACACTACCAGGAAAAGGCCTACTAGTGGCGCACCTGTTTTGCCTACTAATGGTGCACTACAGGTGTGCCACTAGTACCACGCCATTAGAATTTTTTTACTAATGGCGCACCACTGGTGCGCCATTAGTATAGACCACGGTGCACCATTAGTATGCCTCCCAGAGGCCATATTTACCCATGTGCTTTGGCATACTAATGGCGCACTAGTGGATGATGCGCCATTAGAGTCCTTTTTGCAGTGCGCCATTAATGTGCTGAGTGGTGCGCCACTAGTATGAATATTAGGGATTTTTTTTTTCTTTTCTGATATTTGCACAGGTTACAAAACATATTACTGCACATAATATAGAGAGCACAACATATAAACAGCAGATTCATCGAATACAATAAAAAATTAGTCTCCGAATACAATTCATCATGTTAGTCTCCGAATTCAAAAGACCGAACAAAGATAGAAGATTACAAGTCTCGAGACCGCGAGTAGCGAGTTTGTTGGAAGTAATACTAATCCTAACAAGTCCTACTAATCATCATCATACAACTTCTACTCGTTATTAATAACAAGTCATACGATCATCATCTTGATAGTCATCGAACCAACCCTACTTAATTGTTCTTAGCACATGATCATCAGTATTAGGCAGGACCTAAATACCCTATTTAAGGTAAAATAGCATAAAACAATATAGACCCTGACTCTCCATTATGGAGAATGGAGATCATCCTGTCTCCAATTCTTGCATTTCGCTTCCTTTTGCTTCCAAGAACCTCCTTACGACTGTCCATACATTTTTTCCATCCTTTGATTTGCATGTCTCCACTTCTTTTAGAAATCTGGTATGGACAGTTGAGATTCGTAGGATGACCTGACTGTATGTTCAAAACATTAAGGCTACCTTTCTGATACATCAAATGAGGCACACAATTCTCTGGGATTATCTATTGAAAAACATAGTAATAACTTCATAGTTAGCAATGATGTACTAGTTTTAGAAGTATGCAAAAGATGCACGAATGTTGTAATAGTAAAAAATCTTACCAGGGTATCTCCATGGTAGTTACCGTAGTTGAACACATGCACTAGTGGCACGTATTGACCATAATGTTGAGGAGTTTGATTGTAGATATTGTAATTCTCAATGTCAGTACAAAATCCGACCAGATGATTTTTCTCCTTGTAAGTTGTTAATTCGGAGCCATCGGTGTAGTGGGTTTTGTCTACCATCTCCCGTCACATTCTTTGAACAATGAAAATAAGCTGTCAATGGAAATAAGCTGTCAACTATTTTGAAATAAACAATATAAATTAGCTAATAACTATGTTTGAGAAACTCACATAGCGGTAGAATTGGAGGCGTATCAACAAGGACCCAAATGTCCATATTGTCTTGCTCGATTTTAGGATCACCAAGATCCATGGTGACAAGCATACCCTCATCAAAACCATACATCTTGCAAAATGCTTTCCAATTTTTCCAACCAAAATGGCTTACGCTCCCAGAATTATACAGATTTATTTCAAAATCCACATCGTGATGAGTCCTTAGGTGAATTTTCTTTGTTTCAGAAATTTCATGGTCTTCAAAATCCATCCTCTCCAAGACATAGCGTCTTGCATGGCATGGGATAAGCTATACTCGAATTGTAAAAGATGAAAATTACACGTTGAAATAGTTGAAGTCATGCTTAATTATGAAAATAACACTTGTCGTCGTTGTGTACCATTTCAACTTCGAAGGTCTCCTCGAGCTTAATGCTGAAGCGCCGATCATCGTCCAGGTGAGGCATGTCGCACAGACCTCGATCGTCGTGGCACCAGCCGCACTCCCCCGGGAGACTTTCGTCGTCCGATGACGACATATCCTACGTTCATAATTCAAAACTACATCATCTCTTGTGTTGGGTCCAGTAAGATAATCCACAATGTGGTGAAAACACGCCCTTCGAACTGGTTTGAGCTATTGGTGAATGGAGATGGTCTAAGATTTTCAGTAGTAAGAAGTGAAGTGGTAATTTTGAGAGCAAATGGTTAGGATGAGTGGTTCCTCTTTCCTGTTTAGCTTTACAATAGAATATTGTTAGTCATGCACACTTGTGCATTTTCAGCCAGGCCCAGTGGAGTTGGCCTAAAACATTTCTTTCTTTAAGCCTGCTACATCCATCTCAAGTATTTATGGTCAAGGGTTAGCAGGGCCATCCAAATAGAATATGTGGTATGGGCTTTTTTAGTAGGTCATCCTACCAGATTAGAGTTTATCGATGACGAGCAACTAACATTAGTAATAACTATGAGTTGATATCACACTTCTATATGTATAACACAAGAGGCAGTTGATCCTACTTAATTAAGTACTAAGATACCCCGGCCCATGCATTAGTCGCAAGTGCCCCATATGTCCTATTTTTAGCAAAGTCATGCTAAAATTCACGGAAAATTACAACATGATCTTTGCTGAAAATAGGACATATGGAGTACCCGAATTTGCCGGAACGGAAGTTAATCGACATTCCGGCAAACTCAAGGGCCTCTCGGGGTACCTGCAAAATCATCACGACACGATGGTCGGAGACAAAACCTAGCAAACTAGCACCACAATGTGCCTCTACTTTCATATAGATGAAAAGGCCACAGACCATATGGTCCTCTGCTTTCATATGGACAAAAATCAGCTCAACTTATGTGAGCTTCCATTCCAGATCTAATAGGTCACCCAACAAAAAAATCATCAATAGTTTAGCAAGTCTGTACCCTCAAGAATGAACATATAGCAATATCTGTTGTCCCCCCATAACATACGGAAATCAAAATCAGCTCAACTTAGATGAAAATTGCCTTTGCTGCATGGAATAGAACATAACATAAGGACCCTAATTCGTATACAGTATTAGTGTGATGTATTCCAATGCAGGACAACAAATTATGCTATTATATGTTGACTGTGAGCAAACTACCTATTGAAGCAAAGGCAAATATCTCTGAAGTCTGAACTAAAGCACGGTTTCCTTGCTAATGATCCACAGTCCCACACTACTGAATGGATTTTTGCAGAACCAAAACAGACATCACAGGAGAGAAGTCCCAGTGGACAAGTCAGAATGGCATAAAAACATGATTGCATACATTAGGGCAGATGTGATTTTGGTACAGCTACACTGCTGCAGGCTGCATACATTCAGTCATTCTAAAATTTATTTTACTCTACTCCTAAAATTCAGCACTAGCTGATCTTCAACACTCCTAAAATACATACATTAGGGCAGATGTGAATAAGAACTCTGTCTAGCATGGCCACTGACCTGTGGATGGCATCTAGACAAAACACACACACACACACAGATACAGTTTACTTATCATCTTCTTTTAAACTTAACAAGGTTCATGATTCAGAAATTCCAATGGTTCAGAACTTAAATGATTCAGAACATGATTTAGTTACAAGGTTCAGAACTTAAATGTTGTCTCCAACTTAAATCCAGTAACAAGGGAGAGCAAAAACCTTTTGCTGCTGCTGGAGGAGAACGGAGAAGGCCGGTTGTTCGGTTGCAGAACGTGACCAAATCTCCAGGCCCGTGCTGCTGCAACTGCAACCGCAACTTCAATTTTCCAGTTTTACTCAAATTTTCAGTCAAACATTACAGTTTGGATCCTCACCTTTGTTGGGTGGCGAAGGCGGGGATGGTTGCTCCTGCCGACGGGGGAAAGTAGAGAGCTTCTGATGGCTCGAGGGAGGTGCGCCGGAGAGAGAGGTGGACGAGGTTGGCGGCGAGGCAGGGCCGGCGGCGGCGCTGGAACCCTAGCTCGGGGAGGAAATGCACGATTCGGGGCGACGACGATAGTGGCCTGCGGTCCAGTGGAGGGTGGTGGATGGTTGGGAGGAGGGGGAGGGGGCGGCGCTGGTGGATGGTTGGTTGGGGGCGGCGGCGGTGGTGGTGGATGCTTGGGAGCGGCGGCGGCGGTGGATGCTCGGGGGTGACGGCGGGCTAGGGATTTGATCTGGCGCGGGGGCGAGGGGAAAGGGATAGAGGGGGAAAGGCATAGCAATAACGCACCTCCAAGGGGTGCGCCATAAGTACATCCATAGCAATGGCGCACCACCGAGGGGTGCGCCATAAGTAACTTTTTTTATTGATAACAATGGCGCACCCTCTCCTGGTGCGCCATTAGTAACTTTTTTTTATTTTTTCATTGATAACAATGGCGCACCTCATTTGTGAATTGGTAAAACATTTATGAATGTGAAAAAATATTAACAAATTTAATACTTTTTGTGAGTTAGAAATTCAATACCAGAATAAACACATAAATAAATATTCATGAGTTCAAAAATATAATTGTTACTAGTGGCGCACCTAGGTTGTCGTCGGCGGCGGTGGAACGGGGGAGGGTGCGGTGGATCGTCGGCGGCGGTGGAGCGAGGGAGGGTGCAGGGGGGTGCTCGGCGGCGAGGGGATCTGACGAGGGGGGATAGCGATCGAGATGGAGGGGGATCTGGTGCTCCAAGTCTCCGGCGGGGCGGCGCAGTGGGTCTGGGCTCCGAGGCTCCAAGTCTCCGGCGGGGCGGCGCAGTGGGTCTGGGCGCCGCGGGTTTCTAGGGTTTGGAGGGCTGGGAAGGCGAGGGATGGGGTGGGTGGGGGCGGCGGAGCCCGGGAGCGAGGTCGCCGGTGGGTGGAAGGGGATCGGCGGCGGTGGCGAGAGGCGAGGGGCGAGATGGGTCGGCGCAGTATGAGTGGGGGTGAGGGGATGGGGGAAGAAAGGGGGTTGGCGAGGGGGAGGCTTAGCAATGGCGCATCCCCTAGCGGTGCGCCATTAGAATTTATTTATTTTTGGATAGCAATGGCGCACCTCGGTAATCTTTTTTTGATAGCAATGGGGCACTACCTTGTGATGCGCCATTAGTAGTTTTGTAAAAAAAAAAGTAGTGGCGCACGTGGTGAGTGGTGCGCCATTACTAGTTTAACTAGTAATGGCGCACTGTTACTGGTGCGTCATTATTATTTTTGGAAAAAAATTATGTTAGTAGTGGCGCATCATTAGTGTAGTGCATCATTAGTGTGATAGATACTAATGACGCACCAGCACATGGTGCACCACTGCTATATAGTAGTGGCGCACCACATATCTGGTGCATCATTAGTGTCCATATTATCTATAGCCCTTTTTCTAGTAGTGTAATTTTCTTCGTAGTGCCATGATGTTTGATGAAATAGATCGAAAGTCTTCACAATTTTTTTTGAGAACTTAAAGAAAACATGGATATTATACTATACTTGTTGGGTCATGGGGGGAGCCATGTCTCCCACACACACACATCCGGCACTTCGGTAAATAGGTTTATCGAAAAGAAAAATACTCAACATATTTGAATAGAAGTTCAAGTACAAATTTGTAACAGGTAGCTAAGGATTGTAAATCCCAATAGTTCTGCAAAAATGCATTATGCGGATGTGACATGGTTCTTGATTATTATTTTATTTTTTGCTTCATCTCAAAAAAAATCTGAGTTCAAAATTGATCTGAATTTTTCAGGTAGTAGCTATCGGTATATTCTTGGCCCCTTGTGGTAACAGAGAATGCTATTCAGTAAGGAAATTTCTTCCACACAAAAATTGTAAGGAAATTTCTTTAACAATATTATAGGCTTTGATGTTGTAAAGATTTTATTATAGCCGCCTGTCAATCTGAATCTGTGATACTAATTTACGGAATCATCTGCTAGCCACCGGCGCATCGCGCCACGCCCATCTACCATCCATTTATTGTCCACCATCTAACAGCTAGTGTTTAAACACCATTAGCAAGCGTACTGCTCACTGGGAAACAAGTACAGGCGGCAAAAAATAAATAAATGGAAGTAGATGGAGATATCGGAGAATCTGTCGGAGATAGAGCCGACAGAGGTGCCGGAGGATCCGAGATCATGCTTGCCCGAAAGATCAGCTCTGCTACGCAGCAAACTCGTCACATCAAAGCCTAGTCATGTAGGGCCTTAGCACGACGATTTCCTGACTGACTACTACAACAAGGTTTGTCCTGTTCCCGTGGGGGAGGGGCGATGCCGACGGCGCGCATTCGGCTCGCTTCAGTGCTTTTAGTCGTCGCTAGGTGGTCTACGGACCTAGATGAATTTTTATTTTTGATATTCTTTACACTACTTTCACAACTGATGAATAGATCAAAAGTTTTTTCAAAAAAAAAATAAGAAACATCTCATAGCTTCAAAATTTTATTCCCTGAGACCCCCCGCCTGTATCACTATTCAATAGTCATTTTCTTGCTTTTGGAAGAAGAACTCGTTCTTGTCATTATTATTATCTTGATTGTTACTTCCTAACTGGACTAGTTAGGACCTGTCATCCGATAGAGACAATATTCAGCCGATTGTTTGGCAAATTGGACTCGCAGCGTTGCCGGTATTTTGGCAAATTTATTTGGTTAAATTGATTTGTGAAATTAAATTCTCAAAATATGCAGGGAGCTTATAAATTAAAACTGACCAAGTAAAAAACTTAAGTATGTAGAGAGCTTATAAATTAAAACTGACGGAGTACCCCTTCGCTCCTCCCTCCTGCAACCTCCGAGTTAGGGTTTCCCTGCCTCTCGCTGGCGCCGCTGCCGGTCCGCCTCGTCTCCTATGGTCCTTCGATCATGGAGACGCGGTGGATCCCGGCCCTTGCCGGCGGGAGGGCTCCGTTTTTGGAATTTTTTTTGGGGGGGGGGGGGTGGAAATATGCCCTAGAGGCAATAATAAAATGGTTATTATTATATTTCTTTGTTCATGATAATTGTCTATTGTTCATGCTATAACTGTGTTATCCGAAAATCGTAATACATGTGTGAATATATAGACCACAACACGTCCCTAGTGAGCCTCTAGTTGACTAGCTCGTTGATCAAAAGATAGTCATGGTTTCCTATGGACATTCGATGTCATTGATAACGGGATCACATCATTAGGAGAATGATATGATGGACAAGACCCAATCCTAAGCATAGCTCAAAGATCGTGTAGTTCGTTTGCTATAGCTTTTCCGAATGTCAAGTATCATTTCCTTAGACCATGAGATTGTGCAACTCCCGGATACCGTAGGGGTGCTTTGGGTGTGCCAAACGTCACAACATAACTGGGTGACTATAAAGGTACACTACAGGTATCTTCGAAAGTGTCTATTGGGTTGGCACGAATCGAGACTGGGATTTGTCACTCCGTATGACGGAGAGGTATCTCTGGGCCCACTCGGTAATGCATCATCATAATGAGCTCAATGTGACCAAGTGGTTGATCACGGGATCATGCATTACGGTACGAGTAAAGTGACTTGCCGGTAACGAGATTGAACGAGGTATTGGGATACCGACGATCGAGTCTCGGGCAAGTAACGTACCGATTGACAAAGGGAATTGTATACGGATTGATTGAATCCTCGACATCGTGGTTCATCCGATGAGATCATCGAGGAGCATGTGGGAGCCAACATGGGTATCCAGATCCCGCTGTTGGTTATTGACCGGAGAGTCGTCTCGGTCATGTCTGCGTGTCTCCCGAACCCGTAGGGTCTACACACTTAAGGTTCGGTGACGCTAGGGTTGTTGAGATATTAGTATACGGTAACCCGAAAGTTGTTCGGAGTCCCGGATGAGATCCCGGACGTCACGAGGAGTTCCGGAATGGTCCGGAGGTGAAGATTTATATATAGGAAGTCAAGTTTCGGCCATCGGGAAAGTTTTGGGGGTAATCGGTATTGTACCGGGACCACCGGAAGGGTCCCGGGGGTCCACCGGGTGGGGCCACCTATCCCGGAGGGGCCCATGGGCTGAAGTGGGAGGGGAACCAGCCCCTAGTGGGCTGGTGCGCCCCCCTTGGGCCTCCCCCTGCGCCTAGGGTTGGAAACCCTAGGGGTGGGGGCGCCCCACTTGGCTTGCGGGGCAAGCCACCCCCTTGGCCGCCGCCCCCCCTTGGAGATTGGATCTCCTAGGGCCGCCCCCCCCCCCCTAGGGACCCTATATATAGTGGGCGGGAGGGAGGGCAGCCGCACCCTAGCCCCTGGCATCTCCCTCTCCCTCCCGTGACACTCCTCCCTCTCCCTGTGCTTGGCGAAACCCTGTCGAGATCACCATTGCTTCCACCACCACGCCGTCGTGCTGCTGGATCTTCATCAACCTCTCCTTCCCCCTTGCTGGATCAAGTTGGAGGAGACGTCTTCCCAACCGTACGTGTGTTGAACGCGGAGGCGCCGTCCGTTCGGCGCTAGGTCATCGGTGATTTGGATCACGACGAGTACGACTCCATCAACCTCGTTCTCTTGAACGCTTCCGCGCGCGATCTACAAGGGTATGTAGATGCACTCCCCTCTCCCTCGTTGCTAGATGACTCCATAGATTGATCTTGGTGATGCGTAGAAAAATTTAAAATTCTGCTACGTTACCCAACAGTGGCATCATGAGCTAGGTCTATGTGTAGTTTCTATGCACGAGTAGAACACAAAGCAGTTGTGGGCGTGGATATTGTCAATTTGCTTGCCGTTACTAGTCTTATCTTGATTCGGCGGCATCGTGGGCTGAAGCGGCCCGGACCGACCTTACACGTACGCTTATGTGAGACTGGTTTCACCGATTGACATGCACTAGTTGCATAAGGTGGCTGGCGGGTGTCTGTCTCTCCCACTTTAGTTGGATCGGATTCGATGAAAAGGGTTCTTATGAAGGGTAAATAGAAATTGGCATATCACGTTGTGGTTTTAGCGTAGGTAAGAAACGTTCTTGCTAGAAACCTATAGTAGCCACGTAAAAACTTGCAACAACAATTAGAGGACGTCTAACTTGTTTTTGCAGCATGTGCTGTGTGATGTGATATGGCCAAAAGGATGTGATGAATGATATATGTGATGTATGAGATTGATCATGTTCTTGTAATAGGAATCACGACTTGCATGTCGATGAGTATGACAACCGGCAGGAGCCACAGGAGTTGTCTTTATTTATTTATGACTTGCGTGTCAACATAAACGTCATGTAATTACTTTAATTTATTGCTAAAGCGTTAGCCATAGTAGTAGAAGTAATAGATGACGAGACAACTTCAAGAAGACACGATGATGGTGATCATGGTGTCATGCCGGTGACAACGATGATCATGGAGCCCCAAAGATGGAGATCAAAAGGAGCAAATGATATTGGCCATATCATGTCACTATTTGATTGCATGTCATGTTTATCATGTTTTACATCTTATTTTCTTAGAACGACGGTAGCTTAAATAAGATGATCCCTCGTAATAATTTCAAGAAAGTATTCCCCCTAACTGTGCACCGTTGCGAAGGTTCGCTGTTTCAAAGCACCACGTGATGATCGGGTGTGATAGATTCTAATGTTCGAATACAACGGGTGTAAGCCAGATTTACACACGCAATACACTTAGGTTGACTTGACGAGCCTAGCATGTACAGACATGGCCTCGGAACACGGAAGACCGAAAGGTCGAGCATGTGTCGTATAGAAGATACGATCAACATGAAGATGTTCACCGATGTTGGCTAGTCCGTCTCACGTGATGATCGGACACGGCCTAGTTAACTCGGATCATGTTTCACTTAGATAACTAGAGGGATGTCTATCTAAGTGGGAGTTCATTGAGTAATTTGATTAGATGAACTTAATTATCATGAACTTAGTCTAAAATCTTTACACTATGTCTTGTAGATCAAATGGCCCACGCTAATGTTGCCCTCAACTTCAACGCGTTCCTAGAGAAAACCAAGCTGAAAGACGATGGCAGCAACTATACGGACTAGGTCCGGAACCTGAGGATCATCATCATAGCTGCCAAGAAAGATTATGTCCTAGAAGCACCGCTAGGTGACGCACCCATCCCAGAGAACCAAGACGTTATGAATGCTTGGCAGTCACGTGCTGATGATTACTCCCTCGTTCAGTGCGGCATGCTTTACAGCTTAGAACCGGGGCTCCAAAAGCGTTTGGAGAGACACGGAGCATATGAGATGTTCGAAGAGCTGAAAATGGTTTTCCAAGCTCATGCCCGGGTCGAGAGATATGAAGTCTCCGACAAGTTCTTCAGCTGTAAGATGGAGGAAAATAGTTCTGTCAGTGAGCACATACTCAAAATGTCTGGGTTGCATAATCGCTTGACTCAGCTGGGAGTTAACCTCCCGGATGACGTGGTCATTGACAGAATCCTTCAGTCGCTTCCACCGAGCTACAAGAGCTTTGTGATAAACTTCAATATGCAGGGGATGGAAAAGACCATTCCTGAGGTATATTCAATACTGAAATCAGCAGAGGTGGAAATCAAAAAGGAACATAAAGTGTTGATGGTGAGTAAAACCACTAAGTTCAAGAAAGGCAAGGGTAAGAAGAACTTCAAGAAGTACGGCAAGGGAGTTGCCGCGCCCGGTAAGCAAGCTGCCGGGAAGAAGCCAAAGAATGGACCCAAGCCCGAGACTGAGTGTTTTTATTGCAAGGGAAGTGGTCACTGGAAGCGGAACTGCCCCAAATACTTGGCGGACAAGAAGGCCGACAACACTAAAGGTATATGTGATACACATGTAATTGATGTGTACCTTACCAGTACTCGTAGTAGCTCCTGGGTATTTGATACCGGCGCGGTTGCTCACATTTGTAACTCAAAGCAGGAGCTGTGGAATAAGCGGAGACTGGCGAAGGACGAGGTGACGATGCGCGTCGGGAATGGTTCCAAGGTCGATGTGATCGCCGTCGGCACGCTACCTCTACATTTACCTACGGGATTAGTTTTAAACCTCAATAATTGTTATTTAGTGCCAGCTTTGAGCATGAACATTGTATCAGGATCTCGTTTAATTCGAGATGGCTACTCATTTAAATCCGAGAATAATGGTTGTTCTATTTATATGAGAGATATGTTTTATGGTCATGCTCCGCTGGTGAATGGTTTATTCTTAATGAATCTCGAGCGTAATGTTACACATATTCATAGTATGAATACCAAAAGATGTAAGGTTGATAATGATAGTCCCACATACTTGTGGCACTGCCGCCTTGGTCACATAGGTGTCAAACGCATGAAGAAGCTCCATGCTGATGGACTTTTGGAGTCTCTTGATTACGAATCATTTGACACGTGCGAACCATGCCTCATGGGTAAAATGACCAAGACTCCGTTCTCAGGAACAATGGAGCGAGCAACCAACTTATTGGAAATCATACATACTGATGTGTGTGGTCCAATGAGTGTTGAGGCTCACGGTGGCTATCGTTATGTTCTCACCATCACTGATGACTTGAGTAGATATGGGTATGTCTACTTAATGAAACACAAGTCTGAGACCTTTGAAAAGTCCAAAGAATTTCAGAGTGAGGTTGAGAATCAACGTGACAGGAAAATCAAGTTCTTGCGATCAGATCATGGGGGAGAATACTTGAGTCACGAATTTGGCACACACTTAAGAAAATGTGGAATAGTTTCACAACTCACGCCGCCTGGAACACCTTAGTGTAATGGTGTGTCTGAACGTCGTAATCGCACTCTATTGGATATGGTACGAACTATGATGTCTCTTACCGATCTACTGCTGTCATTTTGGGGCTATGCTTTAGAGACTGCCGCGTTCACTTTAAATAGGGCTCCGTCGAAATCCGTTGAGACGACACCGTATGAATTATGGTTTGGGAAGAAACCTAAGCTGTCGTTTCTAAAAGTTTGGGGATGCGATGCTTATGTCAAGAAACTTCAACCTGAAAAGCTTGAACCCAAATCGAAAAAATGTGTCTTCATAGAATACCCTAAAGAAACTATTGGGTATACCTTCTACCTCAGATCCGAAGGCAAGATCTTTGTTGCCAAGAATGGGTCCTTTCTAGAGAAAGAGTTTCTCTCGAAAGAAATAAGTGGGAGGAAAGTATAACTTGATGAAGTATTACCTCTTGAACCGGTAACTGGCGCAGCTCAAGAAAATGTTCCTGAGGTGCCTGCACCGACTAGAGAGGAAGTTAATGATGATGATCATGAAACTTCAGATCAAGTTGCTACTGAACTTCGTAGGTCCACAAGGACACGTTCCGCACCAGAGTGGTACGGCAACCCTATCTTGGAAATCATGTTGTTAGACAACGGTGAACCTTCGAACTATGAAGAAGTGATGGCGGGCCCAGATTCCGACAAATGGCTGGAAGCCATGAAATCCGAGATAGGATCCATGTATGAAAACGAAGTATGGACTTTGAGCCATAGAAAATAAATGAATCTTTAAGAAGAAGACATACGCGGATGGTAACGTAACCATCTATAAAGCTCGGCTTGTCGCTAAGGGTTATCGACAAGTTCAAGGGGTTGATTACGATGAGACTTTCTCACCCGTAGCGAAGCTGAAGTGCGTCTGAATCATGTTAGCAATTGCCGCATTCTATGATTATGAGATATGGCAAATGGACGTCAAAACGGCATTCCTTAATGGTTTCCTTAAGGAAGAATTATATATGATGCAGCCGGAAGGTTTTGTCGATCCTAAGAATGTTGACAAGGTGTGCAAGCTCCAACGCTCGATTTATAGGCTGGTGCAAGCATCTCGGAGTTGGAACATTCGTTTTGATGAGATGATCAAAGCGTTTGGGTTTACGCAGACTTATGGAGAAGTCTGCATTTACAAGAAAGTGAGTGGGAGCTCTGTAGCATTTCTCATATTGTATGTGGATGACATACTGTTGATGGGAAATGATATAGAATTCTTGGAAAGCATAAAGGCCTACTTGAACAAGTGTTTTTCAATGAAGGATCTTGGAGAAGCTGCTTATATATTAGGCATCAAGATCTACAGAGATAGATCGAGACGCCTCATTGGTCTTTCACAGAGTATGTACCTTGACAAGATATTGAAGAAGTTCAAAATGGATCAGTCAAAGAAGGGGTTCTTGCCTGTATTGCAAGGTACGAGATTGAGCACGGCTCAATGCCCGACCACGGCAGAAGATAGATAAAAGATGAGTGTCGTCCCCTATGCCTCGGCCATAGGGTCTATCATGTATGCTATGTTGTGTACCAGACCTGATGTAAACCTTGCCGTAAGTTTGGTAGAAAGGTACCAAAGTAATGCCGGCATAGAACACTGGACAGCGGTCAAGAATATCCTGAAGTACCTGAAGAGGACTAAGGATATGTTTCTTGTTTATGAAGGTGACGAAGAGCTCGTCGTAAAGGGTTACGTCGATGCTAGCTTCGACACAGATCTGGATGACTCTAAGTCACAAACCGGATACGTGTATATTTTGAATGGTGGGGCAGTAAGCTGGTGCGGTTGCAAGCAAAGCGTTGTGGCGGGATCTACATGTAAAGCAGAGTACATGGCAACCTCGGAGGCAGCACAAGAGGCAATCTGGGTGAAGGAGTTCATTACCGACCTAGGAGTCATACCCAATGCGTCGGGCCCGATGACTCTCTTATGTGACAATACTGGAGCTATTGCCCTTGCCAAGGAGCCCAGGTTTCACAGGAAGACCAGGCATATCAAGCGTCGCTTCAACTCCATTCGTGAAAGTGTTCAAAATGGAGACATAGATATTTGTAAAGTACATACGGACCTGAATGTGGCAGATCCATTGACTAAACCTCTCCCTAGAGCAAAACATGATCAACACCAAAACTGCATGGGTGTTTGATTCATCACAATGTAACTAGACTATTGACTCTAGTGCAAGTGGGAGACTGTTGGAAATATGCCCTAGAGGCAATAATAAAATGGTTATTATTATATTTCTTTGTTCATGATAATTGTCTATTGTTCATGCTATAATTGTGTTATCCGGAAATCGTAATACATGTGTGAATACATAGACCACAACATGTCCCTAGTGAGCCTCTAGTTGACTAGCTCGTTGATCAAAAGATAGTCATGGTTTCCTGACTATGGACATTGGATGTCATTGATAACGGGATCACATCATTAGGAGAATGATATGATGGACAATACCCAATCCTAAGCATAGCTCAAAGATCGTGTAGTTCATTTGCTATAGCTTTTCTGAATGTCAAGTATCATTTCCTTAGACCATGAGATTGTGCAACTCCCGCATACCGTAGGAGTGCTTTGGGTGTGCCAAACATCACAACATAACTGGGTGACTATAAAGGTACACTATAGGTATTTCCGAAAGTGTCTGTTGGGTTGGCACGAATCGAGACTGGGATTTGTCACTCCGTATGACGGAGAGGTATCTCTGGGCCCACTCGGTAATGCATCATCATAATGAGCTCAATGTGACCAAGTGGTTGATCGCGGGATCATGCATTACGGTATGAGTAAAGTGACTTGCCGGTAATGAGATTGAACGAGGTATTGGGATACCGACGTTCGAGTCTCGGGCAAGTAACGTACTGATTGAGAAAGGGAATTATATACGGATTGATTGAATCCTCGACATCATGGTTCATCCGATGAGATCATCGAGGAGCATGTGGGAGCCAACATGGGTATCCAGATCCCACTGTTGGTTATTGACCGGAGAGTCGTCTCGATCATGTCTGCGTGTCTCCTGAACCCGTAGGGTCTACACACTTCAGGTTCGGTGACGCTAGGGTTGTTGAGATATTAGTATACGGTAACCCGAAAGTTGTTCAGAATCCCGGATGAGATCCCAAACATCACGAGGAGTTCCGAAATGGTCCGGAGGTGAAGATTATATATAGGAAGTCAAGTTTCGGCCATCGGGAAAGTTTCAGGGGTAATCGGTATTGTACCGGGACCACCGGAAGGGTCCCGGGGGTCCACCGGGTGGGGCCACCTATTCCGGAGGGCCCATGGGCTGAAGTGGGAGGGGAACCAGCCCCTAGTGGGCTGGTGCACCCCCCTTGGGCCTCCCCCTGCGCCTAGGGTTGGAAACCCTAGGGGTGGGGGCGCCCCACTTGGCTTGGGGGGCAAGCCACCCCCTTGGCCACTGCCCCCCCTTGGAGATTGGATCTCCTAGGGCCGGCGCCCCCCCCTAGGGACCCTATATATAGTGGGGGGAGGGAGGGCAGCCGCACCCTAGCCCCTGGCCTCTCCCTCTCCCTCCCGTGACACTCCTCCCTCTCCCTGTGCTTGGCGAAGCCCTACCGAGATCACCGTTACTTCCACCACCACGCCGTCGTGCTGCTGGATCTTCATCAACCTCTCCTTCCCCCTTGCTGGATCAAGTTGGAGGAGACGTCTTCCCAACCGTACGTGTGTTGAACGCGGAGGTGCCGTCCGTTCGGCGCTAGGTCATCGGTGATTTGGATCACGACGAGTGCGACTCCATCAACCCCGTTCTCTTGAACGCTTCCGCGCGCGATCTACAAGGGTATGTAGATGCACTCCCCTCTCCCTCGTTGCTAGATGACTCCATAGATTGATCTTGGTGATGCGTAGAAAATTTTAAAATTCTGCTACGTTACCCAACAGGGGGGGGGGAGGGGGAGTTTTGTTAGGGTTTGTGCCATGCTCAGGAAGACGAGGCGGAGGCGACTTCTCGAAGATGGAATAAGGTCCTCCCCGCCTAGCCCCGTCCCGGCGATGTTTCTAGCATTGTCGGAGGGCGTGTGGAGGTGTGTCTCTGGGGGATCTCATGGGATGCGATCGGCATTTGTCTTCAGTGGATCCGTTCGGATCCGGTCTTCGCTGATCTATGTGTCTACAGGTTGAATCCTTCCGATCTAGAAGTCTCTTCATTGGCGGCGGTTGCTGTTTTGGTGTGTTGGTCTTATGGGGCCTTAGTACGACGACTTCTCGACTGTCTACTGCAACAATGTTTGCCCGACTCCGATGAGGAAGGGTCGACTCAGATCTGAAATCATGGCACTCGGGCCCTAGTGACAAGCATTAAGCATAGCAAGTCTAGCAACATCAATCTCAGAACATAGTGGATACTAGGGATCAAACCCTAACAAATTGACTCAATTACATAATAAACCCCATCCAACTTCATCACCGTTCAGCAAGCCTACGAAGGAATTACTCACTTCCAGTGGTGAGCTTCATGGAATTGTTGATGAAGGAGGGATGATGATGATGACGACGACGAATCCCCCTCTCCGAAGCCCCGAACAGACTCCAGAACAGCCCTCCCGATGAAGAACGGAAGGTGGTGGCAGCTTCGTATCGTGAAATGTGATGAAACTTTTTTTCTTTTTTTTTCTCGGGGAAACAGAATTTATAGAGTTGGAATTAGGTTAGACAGCCGCTTGTGGAACCCACAAGGCATTTGGGCATGCCCTGGGGGGTAGGCGTGCCCTGTTGCCTTGTGAGCAACTGGTGGCCCCACTCCAGTGGATCTTCGTTCTAGTATTTTTTTTATATATATTCAATAAAAAATCTCCGCAAAGTTTTGTTCATTTCAGAGAACTTTTATTTCTGCACAAAACAACACCATGGTAGTTCTGCTGAAAACAACGACAGTCCGGGTTAATTTCATTCAAATTGTGCTAATTAGAGTCCAAAACAAGAGCAAAAGTGTTTAGAAAAGTAGATACTATGGAGATGTATCAACTCCCCCAAACATAACGCATTGCTTGTGCTCAAGCATTTTAGTTAACAAATTGGAAGTGAAAAAGAAAAACTTTTACAAACTCTTTTATTCTTCTATCTGTATATAAGTTTAAATAGTAACCAAGTTTTCAGCAAAGATCATAAACTAACCATGTAAATGATGACACTTAGAATTCACATTTACTCATATCAATGGCATAATCAACTAGCGAGCAATAATAACATATCTCATATGGGAACAATTTGTCAAAATAATCATGATATAATATGATAACATGGTATCTCG
This sequence comes from Triticum aestivum, assembly GCF_018294505.1. NCBI lineage: Eukaryota > Viridiplantae > Streptophyta > Magnoliopsida > Poales > Poaceae > Triticum > Triticum aestivum. Next base: position 762,589,627 of record NC_057797.1, on the reverse strand, counting down.
TCAGCCTATTCTGAGACCGCAAAACATAAATGTAGAGCACCTCTAAAGTTCAAGAAGCGACTAAACATTGTAATTCAGGATATAAGAGATACAGTCATGGCCACATCCAACATCAACTAGACTCAATGCATGTTAAACTAAGAATGGCAATAGCACTCTCGAGGTTGGTGCTTGAATGACAAGGTGGTGACTCAACAACAAAAGTAAATAACATGGAACTAAATAGAAAGCCCTTCGTAGAGGGAAGCAAAGATTTGCAGTGGTGCCAGAGCTTAGAGCTTAAATCACAGATGAATACAATTTTGAGTGGTGTGTCTTGTCAAGACGAGGGATTTCAATATCTTTCATGCTAAACACACTATTGGCGGTTCCCATGTGGAAATGAAAAGATACTTCCCCTCAACCATACAAACACAAGCCATGGCTAGCAGAATTCATGGGTGCCCTCCAAACGATCAACTTTCCAATGGGAGTTCGTTTTATTATATTTTCTTTATTTTTGGTTAGCAGGATTGGGCATCCCAGTTACCAGCCTCTCTCATGCAAGGACGGATGAATAAACACACATCATGAGAATAACCCACTTATCATGGAAGATATTGACCGTCACGACGCTCCATGAGCGGTACGGGCACACAAAATAGATGTTTATTTGAAAAGAGATGGCACATGCAAATTTACTTGAAACGGCAGGATAATAACGTATATAGGTAGATATGGTGGACTCTTTTAGAACAACTTTGGGTTTCAGGATTTTGGATACACAAGCAGTATTTCCATTTTAGTACAGGCGAAGGCTAGCAAATAGATTGAGAAGCGACCAACTAGAGAGCGACAACGATCATAATCATGCATTGCGGATATTTAACATTGAACACGAGTATAAGTAGATATAAACACCATCAACATAAATATCATGAATGCTGCATTGGTTCTGAATCAACTACATGTCTGATCATGTGCCATGTCAAGCCACTTGAATTATTCAGAGGAGAATATCATACTAACATACTACATCATAATCATTTTAATGCATGTTGACACTCAAGATAAATCATTATCCACTCCTTGCTACTTAAGCATGGCATGAGCAACTATAATCTCTAATTGTCATTACAAACATGTTTACTCATAATATGTTGAATCAAAGATACTGAGTTAAACATATTACAAAAACAAAAACAAGAAGAGTTCATACCAAATTTTCTTTTCCACAGTCACTTCATCAAACCATAGCTATTATGCCTTTCACTTGCACAACTGAATGATGTGAAAATAATAATAGTGCAAGAGTGCCGTGGACTAAGCTAAAATCTGCAAACAATTTATTCAAAGGAGAAGACAAGAAAATATTGGACCTTCATTAGATTAGACTTCTCCTTATGACGATTGAAATGTTTTTAGAGTTTTTAGGGTTTTTTTTTTTGAAGAAAGTGAGCTGAAGAAGAAAAATGGAACGCGAGAAAATTTATTCACATAGGAGAACTCCCAACAGAAAAAAGAAGAAACGAGAAATCTTTTTGGGTTTTCTTTTACCACTACGAACTAACTAAACAAGAAAGAAAACCAAAATGAAGCGAGCAATACTTTTGGATTTAAAAAATCAAACAAACTAAAGTGAAACATGGATATATAATGATAACGATGAGCAACGATGACTAGAATGAATGTGTGATACATGAATGTAATGTCGGTGAGAATACATACTCCACCAAGCTTAGGCTTTTGGCCTTTACTTGAGAATATTCATATTGGTATTAATGATATGTTGATGCTCAGCAAAACTCCTAAGGAACACAAAGAACACTTGAAAATAGTCCTGCAGTTTCTCCAGCAACATAAACTCTCTGCCAACATGCCCAAGTGTGTGTTTGAAGTACCTCAGGTGTCATACATAGGATATATTATTCTGGCATTGGTGTTTCCACTTATCCTTCTAAAATCTCTGCTGTTGTTGATTGGGCAGTGCCTACAACACCCACTCAACTTAGGGGTTTCCTTGGACTTTGTGGGTATTACGGAGGTTTGTTAAGAATTTTGGTGCTATTGCCAAGCCCCTTCATGATATCCTGAGAAAAGACAGCTTATTTTGGACTCTGTCTCAAACAACAGCTTCCCAACAACTTAAGGAAGCACTCATGTCTTGAACTCCTAGATTTCTCTGCATTTTTTGTCTTAGAGACTGATGCTTCATGAACTGGTTTAGGAGCAGTAATGATGCAGCAAGGTCGGCCCATTGCTTATTATAGCTCTGCACTTTTCCCCAAAAATGCAACTATGTCCACTTATGAGAAGGAAACTCTAGCACTAATTATAGCCCTTAAAAGATCTCCACTAGCATTCAACATAAGCTTATGTAAAAATTACTGGAATTCGATTTCTAGTTAGAATACAAAAAGGGCAAAGAGAATATAGTTGCAGATGCTCTTTCCAGGAAGCATTCTTGCATGGCCTTGTCCCTAGCAACTCCCAAATGGATTCCTGGAGTGGAACAATCATATACTGAAGATAGTCACTGTCAGAAATTACTAGAGCAAATGCTCCTCACTCCAACTCACACTGTCAACAAGAGCACACTCCAAGATGGAATTACCAGACACAATGGAAAGATTTATGTAAGGGGAGATACTACATTAAGGAATAGATTACTCCATGCCCTTCATTCATCTGTTGTAGGTGGACATCCAGGTATGAAGGCCTCTTAACAAAGGCTTAAACAAGTGTTTTATTGGCCAGGCATGAAGAAAGACATGGACATGTTTGTTCTGCTCTACCATGTTTGTCAGAAAAGCAAAGGGGAAAATTGCCCTTACCCTGGATTTCTGGACCCCTTCCACATTACTGATATGGTTTGGACACATGTTAGTATGGATTTTGTGGAGGGGCTTCCTAAATCCCAGGGCTATGATGTTATCTTTGTAGTGGTGGACAAACTCTCCAAATTTGCACATTTTATTCCATTAGCTCACCCATTTATTGTACAAACAGTAGCCAGAGCATTCATAGATAATGTTCTGAAACTACATGGTCCTCCTTTGGCAATTGTGTCTGGCAATTGTGTCTGACATGGACAAAATATCTACAAGCAAATCATGGCAGGACATCTTTACTGCTTTGGGAATTGAGCTGAGATACATTTCTGCTTATCATCCGTAATTAGATGGACAAACGGAGAGGATTAATCAGTGTATTGAAAACTACTTAAGGTGCATGATTTCAACTGAACCCAAGAAGTGGGCCCTGCACTTATCAATGGCAAAATATTGGTATAAGACCTCTTTCCATTCATCCTTGCAAAAGACACCCTTTGAGGCTATGTTCATAGTAACAACAGTGAGGCTACTGACTTTGTTACTGACAGAAATACAATGTGGCAATAACTCAAGGCCAATCTGGCTAGTTCACAAGCACGCATGAAGAAATATGCTGACCTAAAGAGAGTAGAGAGGACACTTACTGTGTGTGACATGGTCTATCTCAAAATGCAGCCCTACGGACTAAATGCCTTTGGCCTGCGCTCTCACATCAAACTACAAAGCAAGTTCTATGGCCCTTTCAGGGTAATAGCAAAAGTGGGCAATGTGGTGTACAAACTCCTCCTGACTTATACTGCAAGCATCCATCCAGTGTTTCATGTCGGCCAGTTGAAGAGACACCTGGGACCAACAGCGGTACCTTGCACTGATCCGCCACTAATTGGCCCTTATGGCCGCATTCGAACAGAGCCTAGTCTGGTACTGGAAACTAGACAAATTCCTCCCATGGGAAAACCTTCCTCCTGATGATGCTTCTTGGGAAGACGCCGACTTCATCAAGCGCACATTTTCAGCATTCTTCAAGCAAATGGTTCAAGGTTGGTTCAATCATTAAGCTCCTTGAGATCAAGTTCGCTTTCAGGAGGGAGTATTGTCAGTACCAAGCTTCGTCGGATCAGACTGTCGCGAGATTCGGTTAAGGAACGACTAAGATGGACTATCGCGAGAAGATCTAACGGCTCGCTTCGGTCTCCTGTTACCAAACCGTTATTTTACCGCTCTGTAGCGTTTCACTATGTCGTTACTGTTCCCTTTCATTCTGTTGCCAGCTGAGCTATGTAAGCCAGCGTCTCCGTCTGTAGTAGCTAGCTGTTTTTCCAGAGAATTCTCTATCAAACACTTCACAGCTAAAACAAACATACATCCTTGCGTATACTCTGGTGTTCTCCAAACCGTAGTCACTTTCCCCCAAAACTAGATATCGATCTGAATATGGAGCATGACAACGCTCCGCGTGCAAGGATCTTGCCGGGACTCTGGCAAGACACGCCGCAGCAGCGCCGTGGTCGCGGCCCCCAGCATCGGCGATTCTCGGGGGTTTATTGGGAGAACTCGGGTAGTTTTGTTCGAGAACCGCCCGCTCCTCCGAGCTCTCGACTCTGCGCTTCACAAGGAGCAGAACAGCCGCGCCGGTAACGAGCGAGGGAGCTGCCGCTGGCGTGGAAAATGGCCCAGGGGAGAGGGGGAGGGGGAGGAGGAGGGAACGAAGGAGTTTGTTTTTTTCAAACTTGCAAAACTTTATTTGACCAATTATGATGTTTTTTTAGCTCCACAAGTTATTTGACCAATTAATGTTCATAAGATCAACTTTGATGGTACTCGAATTTTCCAAAGTGAAGGCCAGCCGTAGAATCAGATGGTCCCTTGTTTCCCTCCAACCAGCTCTCGCTGCTGAACTTTGTTCTGACCAACATCTTATAAGCAGGTGGAGCAGAAAAAATGCCATCTTCATCTCCGTTGCCTATAGAACCCATGCTTATTTAGTGGGCTTACTTTGGAGATATATGCTCTCCATTAAGAATGGCACTAAACAAGAGAATTCTAACTAAATACTATTCCCAGGAACTGCTCCTGGTGTTGACTCTCTTTGCTCATAAACATGGAGTAGTCCAAAGAAAATTCTCAGATTGACCATTTTCATTTTTCCTGGACTACAAGGAGCTTAGTACTCCTTCTGTTTTTATTTACTTCGCATATTAGATTTGTCTCCAGTCAAACTTTGTAAACTTTGACCAAATGTATACAAAAAACTATTAAGAGCAACTCCAACGGGACGACCCAAACGGACGCGCGCTTTGTCCGCTTTTTGTCCGTTTGGGTCGGCCAGGCGGACGCCGGTGTCCGCATTTTAAAATGGGTCGGCTTGACCGCCCAACGGGGAGGCCGACCCAAATATGCCGGCGTGGGAAAAAAACAAATTGCACGAAGTAAACATAATTAAACATAAAAGTGGCCGGTCAAACGCCGGCCAAAGTCCACCTACATCTAATAAATATTAAATAAAACATTAAAAAAGTCTGCGCCCGCCTGCTGCCGCCCCGCACGCTGCCCTAGACGTCGTCAGCCTTGCCCTTGCCCTTGCCCTCGACGCCGCCGTCGTCGGTGAGGTCGATGAAGACCGGAGCAGGGCCAACCCACCCGAACGCCGCCTGGTACGCTGCCAGGGCAGCCTCCTCCGGCATCTGCTGGGGCGGCGGCATTGCGGCAAGCCGCGCGCGCTCCTCCTCCTCCTCCTCGAGCCGGAGCGCCTCCGCGTCGCGTTGGAGCATGGCCTCGTAGCGTATCTGCTCCTCGCCGTCGACCTGCTCCTGGCGGAGCCAGTGCTCCTTTCATTGCTCGAGGTGGGCCGCCTCTTCCTCCGGCGTCGCGGCGAAGTGGACGGGAGGCGCGCTCACCCACTCGCGGTACTGGCCCATCCATGAGTTGGCCTCCTCCGGCCAAGTGGGTGGAGGCGGGGAGCGCTTACGCGACGGCTCCGGCTCCGGCTCCGGCTTGGGCTGTACAGGCGGCGACGGCGGAGGCGGCGGCACGAAGAGCGGGGTGTGGACGGAGTCCCCCGCCGCCGACAGGGTAAGGGCTTGCTCTAGCCCATCCCAGTGCGCGTCCTCCTCGATGCGGCTAGCCTGCAGCGCGTGCTGCAGGGCCTCCTCAAGGGCGGCTTGGTACTCCGCCTCCGCCTCCATGTCCTCTGACTCTACCTGCGGGGGCGGCGGTGGAACAGCGGCGGGACGACGTCGACACCCGAGCGTCGTTGCTCCTCGTGTTCGAGGGCGAACCAAGCCTCCCAGTTAGGAGAGTTGGTGGCGTACTCGGGAAGCCGACGCTGCTCCGGCGTGAGCAGCGTGCGGCGCCGACGCACCTCGTCATCGTGCGCCCGTTGGGTCCACGGAACCGCCGGCACCGGGATCCGGTTTGGATCCAAATGCCAATGGTGCGGCAGCGTCATGTCGGGGTAGGGGAGGGGGTGCCTGTACTCCCAGTGCCACCGCGCTTGGTGCACCGGGATGTGTAGGCGCCGGCGTCCAGGGCGGAAACGCGCCGGCGGTGGAGGGGGAGGGGGAGCACGGGATGACGAGGCGCCGGGGGTGCCCTTCCTCTTGCCATTGCTTTTGCCGAAGAGGCCCATGGCGCGCGCTAGGGTTTGCGGTCGCCGGCGAGGAAGCAAAGGAAGTGGTGGGGGCAGATGTGAACGGGAGAAGTGGATGAGGCCGACCCCGCCGCACGCGTGGTTAAAAAAGAACGCGCGCCTGGCTGACGTGTGGGCCCGCTGTCGGTGGTCATCATAAATAAGACGACCGGTGGCGGTTGGGTGGTCGCCAGAGGGGGACGCGGCGGACGGCGAGGAGACGCGCGGCGCGTCCGCTTCGCGTCCGCGCCGACGCATTCCAGGCGCAATTTTGGGCCGGAACTGGGTCGGCGCGGACGCCGGACGGACACGATTTGAGTTTGGGTCGGCGCGTTGGGCCGCCACTTTTGTCCGCGCCGACCCAAACGGACGCGGGCGGACGAAATGGGTCGCCCCATTGGAGTTGCTCTAACATCCACAATACCAAATCAATACCATTAGAATCATCATTCAATATATTTTCATACCATATATATTTGTTATTGTGAAAGTTTAGATTGTTTTCGATAAGCTTGGTCAAAGTTTATAAAGTTTGACTAAGGTTAAATCTAATATGCGGAGTAAAAAAACCGAGGGAGTAGTCAATAACTAGGACATCAAAAATTAATGATTGCCATCTCATCTAGCCCACCAGGTTAATGGTATATAACCACAGCTGGTAGTTACATGTTTATCTCTCTCTCTCTCTCTCTCTCTCTCTCTCTCTCTCTCTCTGATTCCACAAGGACAAGGCTATATATGGCATGAAACTAAAGCGGAACTAAAGGCTATCAACATGGAACTGAAGGGCAAAAACATAGAGCCCATGCTCAGGCCATCAACGCCTAACAATTGCGCGCCTTTGCTTCTAGCCAGGTCTAGTCTCAATATATGGGATGGTTTTAGCCCTTGTGAAATTCGATAATAAACGATAATCAAGTTAGTTTGTCTACTATTATCACTATTATCAATATATTTCACATCAACTCTTCGGTGTTACAAGAACCAAGGAGATGATTGCAAATTTGCAATGCAGATCTTTCCATCTGCTTTCCAGAAAATCTACTTGTAGTACTGTTTCTTTTTACAAGGGTGTATGTAATTTTGTTTCGTTCCATTACTTGTGTTGACGAATATTTAGTCGGATTACACTTTAGAGATATACGCTCTCTTTAAGTATGGCACTAAACAAGAGAATTTCAACTAAATATTTCACGGGCACTGCTACTGGTGTTGACCCTCTTTGTTGATAAACATGTAGTCCACAGAAAATCCTCAGATTGCCCCTTAAAGTTAGTACAAAATTAAGACACTTATTTTGGGACGGATGGAATAGTTAGTAGCTTCAACATGAATAATTCTTGTTGCCATCTTCAACATGTATATAACCAGCTTGTAAGGAGAGTACATGTTTATCTCTGATGCCACAAGGGCAAGGCTATCAACATGAAACTAAAGGGGAACTAAAGACTATCAGCATGAAACTAAAGGGCAAAATCATAAAGCTCATGCTCAGGACATCAACGCCAAACAATTAAAGGGCGGGAAAGGTTGTTTCGACAACGGTGGGACGCAACAGCACGCCTTTGCTTCTAGCCAGGTCTAGTCTCAACCTGGTCTTCTTCCGTCCGGTGAATGATAGAGGATGGATTTGTTCTGCCTGCAGCTACATAGGTCCGGGACAGGGCATCACGAGCATCTGCGTCGAGGCACTCCAGCTTCTCAAGGCACGCGCAGAACGACTCCATCCCATCCACATCCTTCGCTTCCTCGAAATGCTTCAGAAATCTCTTCACAAACTCTGGCCGCGGTGCCCAGTTTGGGGTATTGACTATCTTCTCTGCGTCCCTCCAGACCTGGAGCGCTGCATCGGTCCTGGATTTCTCCAGATAGGACTCAGCGAATATGTAGAAGGTCATAGGATCAGAACGGCCTTGGGCCATGGCTGCCTGGCGGAGAGCCTCGGCTTCGTCTGTCATGTCCTTGGCAAGGTAAGCTCGAATCATCACGTTTGGTATCCTCATGTCAAAGCTCTGTTGAGTGAATTCCCACTCCTGGAAGACCTGCTGCATGGAGTCGAAATCGTCTAGCTTTTTCAGAGATGAAAGCATCACTAGGTAACTTCTGTTTGAACATATCTTCAATTCTGACTTCAGAGATACCCAAAGCCTCTTGACCTCGGACAAGTTGCCGGAACTGGCATAGAGGGAGAGAAGATTATGCCAAGCAAACATCTCACCCTTGTCCATGACTTCCTCAGCTTTCTTTAGGGCCAATTCCGCCTTGTCAAACTGCCCCACTTTATTGTAGTTGTTAGCCAGCACAGTGTACAGGGACCAGTGAACTGGAATTGACTTCTCCAAATCTTCCAGGAACTTCTTGGTGGATTCTAGGCCATTAACCATAATATGGCTTTCTGTCAGGATGCAGTATGTAAAATTATCTGTTTGTATGCCATTTCCTCGCATTTCTTCAAATGTTTTGAGGACTTTCTCTGGCTGGCCTGCCTTCAGGTACAAGGACATCAAATTCTTGTACACCAGTGTATTCGGAACGATGTTCATGGTTCTCATCTTTTCATACAGTTCCAGACCTTTCTCTGGCTTGTGTTCTGCATAGCAGTTAAGCAGAGAGGAATATGTTTTCACTGATTTATGCATATCCGGAAGACTCGAGAAGTATTCTTCGGCAGCTTCTAGCCCATTCACTTTGCATACAAGGTCAAGCCGCAGCGCATGATCCCCAGGAAGCAAGTATGCCCCACGAGCTTCCATCCAGTCTATCAGCTGTAAACATACAACATGGTCAATCGTAATACAGTGAACATAAGTTCCCTTTGCTAGAAAGGGGGCTTCAGATAAATACTTAGATGTAAAAAGAGAAAAGGTCCATATGGAACTATTATATACAGAAGTACACACAACTCCAAGAGAAACACAACTGGCGATTTCTGATGACATACAAAGTTTAGAGGGGTTAAATATAAATAAAAGTAGACTTTCGCGATAGTTGAAGACATGGGTATTTTTTTAATATAAAAATTCCGAATCCGATTTGCAGCATGATTCCGCATAAACCAAAGATGTAAAACTGATGCACTACTGGCATTTTTAACAACACGACCATAAAAATAATTTCCATCATACTAGTCAGAAGATATACTCACCAAACTAAACTAAATAGATAAAATTCACAGATGAGAACTTTTAGCAGCAACTTTTGGCAAGAGTCATTCCATATGGGAGGTATCAAGCTGCGGATGACCGCAACTTTCCATCCACAGTTGGACATTCAAACTGAGGTGGTTAATCGTGTGATGACGATGTGATTTCGCTGCCTAACTGGAGAGCGCCCTCAGCATTGTGCTAAGTGAACCACCGACTCTTTTATTCAATGAACGAGGAAAGGCAAAGGTAACTGCTATTCATAATCAGACGAGGGGTAGGGATGAGTTTATCATGGAAATAAGGGAAAGATTACTGCAAGTTCAGGCTGTTATGAAAGACCAATATGACCAGAACCACTGTCAGGTTGACTATGCTGTAGGCCAGCGGGTTTGGTAGGGGCAACCATAGCAGGTGTCAAGGAGACAGTGCAACCTTTTATGGACCCTTAAAATTTTGGAACGAACTGATTCAGTGGTCTGTCATTTTCGATTTCTGTCTGTGCCAAGATACATGATGCCTTTCACGTGGCTCTGCTCAAGGAGTACCAAGGAGACCGTGCTAAGGTGGTTGTGCCCCTCCCAGACATTCTGCATAGGCAAGTGCTTCCTACCCAGACAAGGTGGTGCATACAAAGTCGAACCATGGACAATGTGAGCTCCTGGTTCAGTGGAGAGGCACAGCAGCAGCTGACGCAATGCCGCTCCCAAACTCATTTCCCACTGAAACTGATAACACAACAAGATCCAGAGGGATACATTAGAGATGGCCTTACCCAAGCCTCCAGCTTGAAACCAAGGCTCTGCAACCAAAGCTACAAAAACATTACTTGCAACTTAAAAGTTCGTCTCCCAAACTTAAAAAAAAGCCAACAACTTACAGGGAAAACCGGCAGAACAAAGCAAGGTACCAAAGAAAGAAGGTAAAGACGCCGATCATAGCTCAGGATCCCCTGTTGCTCTCCACCAGTGGCACCCAACCCTGATGTCGCCCAAATCCCTCACTGAACAAAGCTGGGTATCGAATCAACAAGATAAAGGTGCAACGTGGGAACTGCTGGAAGAACTTTAATGTCAGTATCTGAACATCCAACTCGAGGATGAGTTGATTCAGAACGAGGGGACAAATGTTGTGGACACCTTTGGGGCAAGTCCTACCAGAGTCAGACTCATCAGCAAGGATCAGCGCTGGCAGCATCACAAGAATTGGAAGTGGCAGCAGGCGTGTAGCCATGTTAATTAGAGAGCGTGTCTTACTTAGAGTCCTAGTTAGAGTTTGCAAGTCTGACATATTGACTTGAGCCACCGAGTTGTACTAGTACTACTAGCTAGTCAGTTCCTACCCTTATTAGTGAAGGGTGTAGGTACTAATACAAATTCAAGTCCATATAATTGTAGGGCAAGAGAGAATAGTGTCCAAACACAGGAAAGTTTCAGAGCCTCCTAGATTAAGCCAGGACAACTCCCAAAAGCAGCCTGGAGGGTGAATCTTTGCCTCCATGCTACCCCCTGAGGTCTGATCCTCGTTCCCAAGATCATCGTCTACCTTCCTTTACCCAGTTTCGAAAGACATGCCATAACTGCGGGGTTGGGGTGGGGGTCAAGTGCCACAAAACAAGGCTTATCAGAAATCAGATTGAATTTTTATTGGGAGCATGTAAACTCAATGAAGTAGTGGTAACTGGATGAATAAATTACTGGGTACCTGCGCAGATTGCACAGGCAAAGAGACCAATGGTGAAGACAGACACTATAACCATTGTGATCCTCTCTGCAGTAAATGTTTGTTGTTGTTTATTGAACAGCACTTGAGCTAAAAGTAGCCCCGGGCATCAGCATTTTAAGGTAGCAGCTGAGAGACAGCTAATTTAGACTATCATCTTCAGAATCTATTTCCTATACTCTGTCAAGGTGGCAGCTGAACCAGCAGTAATAACAGAATAAAGTTTCAGGTTTTCTGTCGCCAAAATCTAAAACCACACTTGTAGTCAGTCAAAACCCTTGCATTTCAATCACCAATCCACCTGTAGATAGCCGCGTCGCCTGTCCTGGATCCAGGAACCGGATGGAGGCGCGGCCACATTGGAAACGGGAGGGGGGGTCGGTCGGTCAGGCAGGCTTACCTCGAGGGCGCGCCTGTGCTGTCTGAAGTTGCGGAGCTTGCGGACGTAGAAGAGGAGCTGGTGCTCGCAGAGCGGCTGTCTCTCGCGGAGCCACCGGTCGAGCTCCGCCGCCACGCATCCCAGCGGCGCCGCTGGGGGCAGCTTCGACAGGCGTCTGTACAGGGGGACCCACGCCACCCGCAGTTCCGGGCCCCGGCGAAACTGCGCGTGCACGGATCTTGCCGGGGCCGGCGAGACGCGCCGCAGCGCCGCCTCGGCCGCCGCCCGCAGCATCGGCGATTCGGGGGAGAACTCGGGGAGTTCCGTTCGGAAACCGACCGCTCCTCCGGATTCTCGACCCTGCGCCGCACGAGGAGCGGAGGAGCCGCCGCCGGGTGGGGCCAAGGGAGCCGCCGCCGGCGAGGAAAATGGGCGGACGCGGGGCGGCGGGAAGGAACGGAGGAGTGCGGCACGCGCCATGGGCTTTCGGCCCACCAACCGACGGAAAACCTAGCGACCTCCGCCGCACGCGCACGCGGACGGGAGGGGACGATATGTCTCGCTTCCTTGTTTTTTTAATTTAACCCAACCTAAATACCTAATCAAGCATGACGGTCAATCCCATATTTTACGAGGTTGTCATCTTCGAAATGCGAGATTTCAAACTCATGAACAATATTACAAATAGTAAACGCAAGGAGCGATATATAGTTTCATGTATAATAGCATCATACCTGGTTGAACTTCCCTGCTTCAAGCCATCCACCGCCACTTTGCAACCTGAGGCGGTATGAATCCGCTGAACATATAATCAGCAACGAGAGCAATGCTTCTCTAGCCGCAAGGGGGCGATACCTTACTCGTCATAAAATGCTGATTTATTGAAGCCTGCTATGAAACCTTCGGTTCATGAGGGCTTGCTTGGGCGCATCATAGACGGTGCATTCTAAATCTCAGCATCAGTTAGAGGAGCACACAATCTCTCATTCATAGCCTCAGTCACCTTAATCTCAATTGCACAAGTGACCACGTATGGTCTAATGTCATCTTGGGCGGTGAAAATATATTTTTTATAGAAGTCGATAGCCAAGACCTCCATCTCTTTATGATCTGTCAAAATACCTCCATCCTCCTGAGCCAGAGACTTTTGTTTGTTAATTCCATGACGTCCTTTTGCACGCGCATGAAAATATGCCATATTGCGATATCCTTTCCAATTTAAATTGGATAGGAGCACATTGCAGAGCTAATGCCTCTCCCCTCGAATAACTATGAGATTCTGCGCATCAAGCTTTTCTCCGTTCTCGACGGGCCACAAGCCACGGATTCTCCTCTTAAGTTTTCAAGCCTGGACCTCAAAGTTTTTAACTGTTTTGAGCCAGATCTCCAGTCCTAGGTACCCATGCATTTGCCACCAGACCATCATAACCATCATGTCTAGTCCATGCATTTTTTGGCTGGTTTGTTCTCTGTATGCCACCACTCTGAGCTCTAAACCGATATAAGCGTTCATACACAATGTCTCTGAATCCATCCATTTGCCATTCCTCACAACGATGACCTGCAAATTGTTCATGAGCCTCAAGAATCTCATTAAAACCCTGGGCACAAAGCCAATGATAACCATAATCTCACCTAAAAAACTTGAGCAATTCCCGGCTACTTTTCCCCTTATATCTTGCCGGCCTTCCATAGAAACCGGTGAACCTCTACCCCTTCTCCCATAGCTTTTCATTCCGGATCACTACATCGATGTGGGAGTTGCTAAACCATTTTAGGCCGACCAACCAGTCGTTGTTCCACAAGAGAACCACACACACCAAGTCCAACACTCTTAACAGCGAAATCGTTAGAAAAAACCGCAGATCTTGAGCTATTGCAGGAATGGCAGGGCGCGAAGCTCGACTCGGAGTCACCGGCCTCAACACTGACGTTCACCGGCCAGGTCTCTCTAGGACGAGGTCTTCTGCACATTTCGTTTTTTGTTTTCTTAGGATTTCCGCCAAATATGCATTGAATCATATACTAGTACCGTGAGGATGCAGTAAATAAACGGATACTGCTTTCTGCCAATGTCTCGTTATTATTGGTGTAAAAAGAACCGAGATGACTGTTGTGGACCTTTTTTCAGAAGAAATAAGGGAATTTTTTGCCTCATTTCAATACTGAGATCTACTAGGATTATTATTGAGTAAAAGTATGAGGTTTTTACCCCATTTTGATACAAATGTGCCAAAAATGAAGCAACGACAAAAAAATTATGGTTGCAGCATAATGTAGAAACCAACATGCAGAATTATACTGGGGTCTAGTGGCGTTTGTCAATGTCGAGCAAATGTAGAAACCATCATGCAGAATTATACTGGGGTCTAGTGGCGTTTGTCAGTGTCGAGCAAACGTAGAAACCATCATACAAAATTATACTGATTCATAGCTTAAAACCTAATAGATGAACATGTGTCAGCTCAGTGCAGTCTAGCTTTTGAAAAGAAAAGAGAGATGAACATGATTGCGGCTTTTGGATCTTTCTAACATCCCAACCCTAATGGCAGACCCAGATCGCTCATAACACGAGGCTGAGAATGATCCTGCCTGCAACCCATTCTCTGTTCTGAATTTCCTGTTGCATGACTGAATATCATCTTATACCTCCATCCCTCAAAAAAAGATATACCATCCATCCCTCCACTGCTCTAGTTTGAAATTTTATACCAAGTTTATAGAAAAAAGGTACTCCATGGAATGGTATTCTTTTTGCCAAGTTCACAGAGAAAAGATACTCCGTGGAGTATCATCAATGTTCAAAAATACCAAATCAATATCATTAGATCCATCATGGAATGGTATTCTTTTCATAGTGTTATATTTATCTGGTATAGTAGATGTTGAAAATTTTCAATGTAAATTTGGTCAAACTGTACAGGCAGGACTAACACGCGAAGTAAAAAAAGAACAGAGGGAGTACTAATTCCTTCCAGCGCTTGAAATCGTCAAGTAATAATAATACTTGCACTGCCGATCAGTCATCTCGCAACAGTTGCACAGGACGATAGAAGCAAACAGGGGGCAAACGGTGAAAGCTTGAAGTCCCAGCTCAGCTGCCAGTCTTGCTCGTAACCAGCGAGTGACCAACACGCAGCACAAACCAAGAGACCAGCACAACACATCAGGCAAATGAATGAACTTACAAAAGGATCTGAGACTAGCTATCACATCCAAAAAGGCAAGCAGCCCCTCCAGCTGAAGGACTTGTTGCCCTTGGCCGCAGCCGTCCTCCTCGACACCCTGGTACCGGCACGTCCCTCGCCTCCTTGCACGCCTTCTCGAGCTACGCCACCCGCCCCTGCACCCTCCGGAGGTCCATCCCCAGCGCCTCCTCGCCCACCACAACCCGCCTCGGCATCGTTGCCGCCGGCGAACAAGGGGTTTGGAGTTTGGGTGGCCGCTGCGAGGACGTGCGCTTCCACGCCTCCAGGGTCGGCTTCTTGTAGTTCAGGCACCCGCACAGCGCCCCCCTCTCCCCGGACGTCAGCATGGGGTTTGGCTGCATTGCACAGGGTCACACCATTACATTGACACAAGCCAATGCTATTTTTCACTTGTCTGACAGTTTCACTTAAAGTTGCACACTACCAAGGCTGAAATCACTCTATTTTATGGTGTACAACTATTAGTCTTTAGGTTAAAATATCTTATATATGAAGTGACCTTGAGATTCGAATGGTTCTATGTTGATTGAAAAACAATAGTAATGTGATCAAGGTTTAATAATGAAATTGCAGGTAACTTATGAATAGAGAACCTGGTATCAAATCCAGCAATTCTGTACTCACAAATTCAACCAAGTTCTGTAAAAAAAGAATCTTAATGGTCTCAATCATGCAGCAACCAAGGGCAATTGTGTAGTACTCTAATCTGTGTGTTTCCATGCTTCAAAGGAAGGACGCGCATGGGAAAGAAATTACAGGAAGCACAGACAAAAAGGATAGGAAGATGATTAAAGGAGGAAAAAATAAATAACATTTGCACATAGAAAGCACCAATGGCAATCCGGTAGAAGGTTACTAGGTTCCATTGCAACAGTAGGCTAAACAAAGGTGATATCTTGGTTGTAAAATTATCAGAGTTCAATACCAAAGAGGGTACATTCTAAAGACTAATGGCAGCATGAATCACAAAAGTGCACTGCCAACAGGGGAAGATGCAAAAAGGTTTACATTAGTGTGCAGGCAAACAAAGTTGGGTTTTTGACAGAAAGTACTGATGTAAATCACTACGGGTGAATTTGCTTTTTGTGCGGAACCTTAGTAACTTACTATAGATGAAATAAAGTGCCCCAACATGTGGAGCTACAACTCAAGATAGATGTCATGAAGAGGAGATAAACATATGCGTGAACTGAAAATAAATTGGGATTTCAAAGGAAAGGAGGTACGTATTATTTTGCATGACAAATATTTTGTTTAGAGGAGATAAATGTTGTGATCATTTGAACTGTAAGCTGTGTGACAGTGATATGAAGGGAAGCAGGTTTCTGGCATTCAACACAAAGCTTACCACTTGACACTGTCGGTGACGCTAAGGGCATCTACAATAGAGGCGCTTAGAGCAGACGCTAAGGAATAAAATCCTAGCCAATCTGGCAACCACCTGTTTCAATCCCAGCATCGGTCGGCATCAGGCTGGCATCGCTGCCATAAGAGGAGTCGGGCGCCTAGGCCAACTTGTTGTGCACTGTTGATTTTTTTTAATAATCCAAGCGTCTATTTTAAGCGGCTGCGTGTTGGAAGCTCAGGCTTTTGCGATAGGTGCTTAATGAGATCTCACTCTTTTCTCTCTTTAAAAAAAAAAAGAAACTCCATGGGCACTAGCACCCACGATTTATTGATATAGAAGAAGCATCCCTCATGAGAATTCCAGAAATTCGTCCCCGACGTGGATCGAACTCTGGTCGTTGGGTTTACAATCATGCGCCCCCAACCACTGGGCTATGCCCACGTCCTCTCTCTTTTCTCTCTTTAAGCGCCTGGTTAAGAGGCTGTGCAGTGTAGATGCCCTAATAACGACGATGGGAAGTTGCAATATATGTGCGATGGTTTGGGCAAAGAAGCGCACACCCTCTCACACTGTAATGTGTTGACGTCCAGCGTGAAACCACCTGACTTGACCAACGAGTTTCCACACTGATATAGGAGCAAGTGCCTCCCCACTGCACCCGTGAGCAAGGACCCGGAATCCAGCGCGAATGTCCTTTTCGCCAAACGTTATATTTAAGGCGAGATGTGTCGGGTTTAGAGCATCTCCAACAGCCGCGTTAAGCGCCGCGCGTAAAAAACCTGTTTACCGCGCGCGCCGCGGCTGGTTTTGCGCACCCGCCTGCGCTGGCTTCAGCAGCCGTGCTATAATGCAGCGCGCGCGCCGCTCCAGCTAAATCTGAGAATGGTTTCATACCTAAACCATACTTGAACCATACCCGTACATGTATCTCTCAAAACCATACTTGAACCATACCCGTTTAATGCCATTTTCAGCCCAACCAAAACTAAACCCTCTATTTTTTCCACCCAAACTAATTTAAACCCAATACATAATCGTGGGTTTAAACCCAATACGTAACTATGTGTTTGCTTCAATGTATATATGATTGCACAAATCGACATGTCAAGAAGCAAATGGCATAGAAAAGACATAAGTGCATCTACAATAGTTTGGGAACAAAGTTATCGTTGAGATATGGTCAACACACAACAAGTGTCAAAAAGACAACGTCCACGACTGAAAAGCTCACTGGCAAGTGCATTAAAACCAATTGCTTAGCTAAAGCACAAGCAGACACATTCAATTTGCATGTGTTGATTCCCCATAATATAGAATTACATAGTGCATCGCATCATGTACGCGGATCAAAGATACTCGTTGACGATGCGTCGTTGCTTATTGCACATAACCAATGCCCTAAAACCGGTTTGGACCCATAGTTTACAACCGTTAATAACCAAACTGTTTAAGCCCATAACCAACTATACCCAAATTGGATTCTTCACATACCCAAACCAAAACCAAACTAAAAAAGATTCGGCCCAATAAAATCTGAACCAATCAAACCCAAAGTAAGAACCGAACCGTTTCACCCAGTTTTTTAATAACCATTCCCAGGTTTAGCTCCAGCAGAGCGCAAAAATACAGCGCGCGCGACTCGCCGGGCATTTTGCATATATGATATTTTGGAAAAAAATGAACATGTGAAATTTGACACAAACAAGTTGATGAATAAAAGTTCATGCCCACAAGTTCAAAATCATGCCCACAAGTTCATCCAACCAAGTTCAAATGCAAACTAAAGTTCAAGACATGAAAGACATATCAATCTTCATCTTCCTCGTCTTCGTCTTCGTCCTCATCTTCCGAAGACGACTCTTCCGCCTCCGAAGATGAATCTTCCTCCCTCTTCTCATCACGCACCGCATCACGCACCGCATCATGTGAAGCTCCGACGGTGTTGACAAGATCTTCAATGGCATCTTCATGGAAATGTGTGTGAGAAGGCACATCGAAAGACATTGCACCCATGGCGGTCGGAGGTGCACCCATGCCTCCCATGAGAGAAGCAAAACTCATGCCTCCCATGGCGGCCATAGCGTCGGAGGGTGCTCCAAAGCCACCCATGCCTCCCATGGCGGCCGGAGGTGCACCCATGCCTCCCATGACGGCCGGAGGTGCACCCATGCCTCCCATGGCTCCGAAGCCACCCATGCCTCCCATGGCGCCGAGGCCACCGCCACCCATTGCACGAACCAAGGCTCTTTTTTGGATCAAGACTTCTTGTTGGGCAAGATTGACATACTCTTTTTGCGCCGCAGTGAGGTTAGATGTGTCCAAGAAGAATAAGTGCTTCTCCCATTCCAACAACTTAGCTCGCTCCTTGTTGCTCACTTTCCTCTCCTCCAAAGCCACCTTTCTCTCCTCGGCCGCCACCCTTCTCTCCTCGGCCGCCAACCTCCTCTACTCGGCCACGACATCTTGGTTCCTTGCCATTTTCCTCACCTCATTGGCTTCGACCCTTGCCTTCACAATAGCTTCCATAGCATTTCTGAGCTCATCATCTCCTTTCCACTTCTTCTTTTCGGTGTGTGCGTCCATGGGTGGGTGGCAGGGCGCCGGCGCCGGCGCGCGCGGGGCGTAGGACGAGGAGAGGAGAGAGTGCGGCGCGAGCGCTCGAGTGTGCCGCGCGCTGTAGCTGGCGCCCGAAATACGCCGCGCGGGTAAGTGTTTTCAACTGCACGCCCAACCCGTTATAGCGCGCGCGCCGTTTTTGCGCGCCCGCTGGAGCGACCCGCCGCGTTGCGCGCGCGCTAAAACGGCATAATTTGCGGCGCGGCGTTAGTTTAACGCGGCTATTGGAGATGCTCTTAGGCACAAACATCCGGATCATGCCTTGGCCTGCCTCCACGATGGCCACATCATCGCCCGAATGTCTGGCACCGGGTGGGTGGTCGGCCATGGAGAATTCCATCCTCTGAATGTCAAGCACCAGCAATTTTCAGTTGAACCTGAAACCCAGTAGAAGCAGCCATGGGCGTAATGGCGCGACACGAACCAAAACTTCCACGTCGATAACAAAAAGCCAGGTAACGGCTCGCTCCGACTCAGGGTTTGCCATTTCCCT
Source organism: Triticum aestivum (assembly GCF_018294505.1). Classification (NCBI taxonomy): domain Eukaryota; kingdom Viridiplantae; phylum Streptophyta; class Magnoliopsida; order Poales; family Poaceae; genus Triticum; species Triticum aestivum. Next base: position 762,570,276 of record NC_057797.1, on the reverse strand, counting down.
GTGCCGGAAGAGAAGACAGCGGCCACGAGTTTAGCTTCAAACAGCACCATCCAGATCACCCTGAATGATGTCCCCTCCTCCTCCGTGGCAGCTGCTGCCTCCTCGTCGTCGTTGCTGGGAGGGACGAGGAAGGTCTCGGCGAAGCAATGCCCTTCTATCAGGAGTTGGTCAACGACCGAAGCGGCTAGGTCATCGGGGATTGGGGGAAGCAGGAGACACCGCCGGTGCAAGGGGTCGCACAACACCATCTCCTTGAAGAGGGCTTCCAGCCCATCACCGGCGTCACGAAGGCGGGATCTGTCGAGGAGGACGCGGCCGTCGCGGACTTCCCGCACGGACCAGTTCCGGGCGGGGGCGGGGAGGAAGGCGAAGGAGAAGTCGGCCGCGAGCGCGACGGCGCTGGCCGCCGGCGCGGAGGGGTGAGGCCGGACGGCGGGGTGGAAGCGGTGCTGCCCTGGGTAGAGGAAGCCGAGGAAGGGCGGGGGGTGGATCTTGCGGAAGCGCCGGAGGAAGGAGCGGTCGGCGACGAGGCGACGGAAGGAGGCGCAGGCGGCGGAGGCGCGGATGAGGTCACCTGGGGTGGGGAGGCGGAGGAAGATGTCTACCAGGAGCTCGTCGGGGATCGCCGGCAAGGCCATCTTCCGGCCGCTCTCCGGCGTCGGTGCTGGCGGTGGCTGTGTCTCACGAGGCTGTGTGGGCTCAGCTTTTTTTTTTTTGAGGGATTGTGTGGGCTCAGCTCATCTGCTCGGTGTGTGCTGCTGGGGAAGTAAGCCCACGCACGGTACAAATGGGCTGCAGAATACTAGTTTGTCGCGGGCCGAAAGTAAATGGATTAGTTTATTTTTCAAAAAAACGTGAATAAACATAGAGGTGATTATTATTATTAATAATAATCAGAAAATATCGATAATAATAATTATTATTATTATTGGCACCAAAGATGCACACGTTTTCTATGTGTATGCAAAATTTCGTGGTGATTTGACAATGAAGGAGCTCTTGGCCAAAAAAGGGTTTTGAGAAAAGTTCAAGATTTTTGATTTTGGACCATTGATTTTGTTATTTACTCCCAAGATCCTCCGATGTCAAATCACCACTATATTTGCACGCCCATAGAAAACTTGTTCAATGTTTATGTAAAAAAAAATCAGATTTTTATATTTTGCTTTTTTTTTCTGATTTTACTATTCGCCCGAGAGCACATGAGCTTGTAATCAGCTATGGGTTACCAGTAAGTATAGCACTTCACTATTCATTTACCCAATTAGATAAAAAAACTACCATATATCTTCAATTAAGAATTAATTTTTTGGTTGCTTAACTATGACGTGATGAGGAGTGGAGCAGCAAAAACTTCGGGCATGTACCGCGTGATATTGAGAGGTTGCAAACTAAGGTATCAAGTTTGCAACAAGGTAATGCCAAAAGGTTGTTAATTAACCAGAAAATGAACGAGCTTGATGAGGGACGGAGAGAGGAAGGGAGGGAGGGACCTAGGAGAGAGGGAGAGCCGAAGAGGGGATACACCTAAGATACCCCACGCGACGTGGCTCCAGGATACGTGGTGCTGGGAAGCCGACAACGACGAAGAGGGAAGACCACACACGACCGTCGATAATATTGAGCCAGTCATGGCTAGATGCACCGGAACGCCCAGACTCGACGTCCATCTTTTGGAGTCCTCACGTCGTCGTCGTTGTATATGAGCGCGCAGCCCAAGCGCCGCCTGCGGCACCACGCCTTGATGGCTCATCATCAGTCACTTTCTCGGTGACGAGATAGCGACGTGGATGCCAAGGACAATGGAAAGGATCAAGGAGAAGATGGTTGTGCTGCCGGGTAACCAGGTGCGCTCTCTCTCGACGGCAGCGCACCTAGACCTAGATTACCCATGCTCACACTAGGAGGGGTGGGGTACTAGATTGTGCTTCTACATGGGCTGCATTCGGCTGCCAGGCCCGATTAACCAGAATCCTCGGGTTTTCCTACCGGAATAGCGTTCCTCAAGGACAGTCGGTCAGTTATCCATAGAACGACCAGTGATAGTCAGATCATTTGATCGAACGGTGGGAAAGTCACATGGCGTGAGATGACTCGACAGTGCTCCAGTTTTGCTGTCCTTAATTGGCATATTGGGGCTAGAATTGCCTAAACTAGCTCACCTTTTTTAAAATATGGATATATCCATTTCCATTTCTATATTTTTTTGTCTAAATCTCGTGCCATATTTGTTTTGCGTTTGCAAAATAAATTTGTATACCTTCTATTTCATTTTAGTTCAGATGCGGATGTTTTGAATGCAAACAGGCATTTTCTCGAATACGAATGTCAGATATTTCCTGATCATTCATCACGACTTTCTGCCATTTGTCTCGTGGGAGGTGCTTTTACAGCGGTGGTCATGTTGCAAATTTGAAAAAAAAAATCAGTGTCAAATAAGGAAGCAGATTTTAAGATAGTGTCAAATGAGAAATTCTCTATAAGAGATGATGGTGTTCTTCGTTGCTCCTCGTCCTGGCTTGGCTTGTGGGGTCCGTTTGGATGGTGCCTAAAACCCATACTCTGATTTAATAACGTGGTCAGCTCTTCTTTTACAAAGATCGTCGGATCGCGAGCCCGTTGGATTTACCGTGCGTGCAATAGACAACGTCCGACGCAAAATGACGAGTGTGCGACATGGGCCATGGCTGCCTCAGAAGTTTGCAGCATAAATAAATCATGTAGCTTGCGCCTCGAGGTTTGCAACATGACCTCATATTGCAACAAGCTTTTATGTACTAGCAACACAGATCATGTTTTGCTCCGTCTGAAATTGTCATGGCACTAGCGCATGGTAGCAGGATGGCCGACCACACGAGTCACGCAGCGGTGTACGTCGTCGGCGCCATAGCTCCACGACCCATATCACGCCAGCCACGCGTGTCCCCTCTCCCAGTTTCCCTTCGTTGACGTGATCGTGGGACAGAGACGCCTACCTCTCGCTTGCTTGAACACCCCGGGCATGGGACGAGACGCGGTCGTTGGAGCCTCCGTGGCCACGAGCAGCGACCGCGACGTGGCCTCCTTGTCGGCGCCCGCACCGCCCGGATCACGTATTACGTTTTAAAACGGTGGGCGGCCACGCGCGCGCCGCTGCCGGATGATGGGTGGAGCAGAGCAGGTTGTCCCGAGGCCGGGCCCAAGAGGAAGAAGCCGAACGCACAAGCGCGCGATTCCGCTCGACATAATCCAGCACCAATCATTTGAACAGTATTCATCACGGGGCCAGCGCCAGCGTGCGTCCGCGAGCTACAACAGACGGAGTAGTAATCAACCACAGCGCCGGTTACCAAAAGGGCATTGATCTGCGCCGGTGCACCGTCTAGCCCCAACCGTTAGATCCACTGCGTTCCAACCGTTTGATCTGCTTGTTGACTTCCATCTCCTTCGTCCTTTTCGTGCGCTGCGCAGGCGCCGCCCCCTGCTCGCGTGGATGTCATCCCGGCCGCCGATCGCCACCCCCTCGCCTGGAACTCCTCCCTCCGCCGGTCCCTGCCCTCGTCGCCGGTGCTCGCCGCCCTCGTTGCTGGTGCTCGTCGTCACAGCACACCGTCTTCGCTGGTTCCAGTAGGACGGCGTCGCCATCACGCCCAACGTCCTCTATCCTTGTAGCACCTAGCCGTCGCAGCCATATCACGCCCGTCGCAGCATCACCGTGTCGCGGGCTGCAACTCTGACCGCCGTCGTCGATGCTCACTGCCCCGAGGTTGCACGAACAAAGGCCGCCCAATCGACGCCATTTAGATGGATGTAGCGAAAACTTCGCCGCTGGTAGCAAAAAATAGCGACGGTTGCAGCAAAATCATTGTCGCCGTCGTCCAGCGTCACATCTACGCCATTAATGGATGTACCAAATTTTCTCGTTCGTCGTAGCAAAAGCCGATGACCGTTGCAGCAAAATAACCTCCGTCGTCGCGGGGACGTAGCTCCGTCAACGAAACATACAGCCGGATGCAGCTTTCCACGGTAGCAAAAATGTGTCGTTGAATGGATGTAGCAAAAAATGACAACGGTTGCAGCAAATCATCGTCGCCGCCGGCACGAGGTCACAGCTCCGCCATGATGGATGTAGCAAAAACCCTCGCCGGCAGTAGCAAAATCTATCTACTCCTATGGTTGAAGTTTTTTTAGTTGGGCAGTGTCTATTGAAGCTTTTCTATCTATGATTGAAGCTTTTTTCGACTATGGTTGAAGCTTTTTTAGATCACGGATGCAACACTGTATACACGCGGTTCCGGCCATGGCAACAGGTAGTTGTGGCATCTCTGCTCTCCTAGTAGCAGGCAGTCGTTGCAGTTTGATGACGACAGTAGTTTCAGCACCGCCAGTCATCTTTACGTCGGCCTTGATCCATGCCGTTTGAAGCACCGGTGCAAGCAGCTGGTAGCAAAAACATCAAAGCTTCATCATTCGTGGCGACCAAGAAAGAAGGCTGCAAGGGGAAGAAAGGAGAGGATGCAGGGAAGAAGATAAGGTTGTTTGAAAAATAATAATGTGTGGGCCCGTTTGTGTGGGAGATCGCTAGACCCACGATCGAAAGGGATCGCACGATCCGCACGGGTCCGGCCGAAGCTGCCGGCTGGAAACATTTCCCTTGCCAAAATGTATGTCGTCTTGTGTGTTAACGTTTCCCTTTTTTTTTAAAAAAAAGTTGAGTGTTAGCGTTTCCTAGTGTACGTCGATTCAGTCTAAAACATGGTCACGTTCAAATTTTGCTCCATCCGTATCAAAATATATAAGACATTTTGTAAGTTAGTTCAGCCTACCAAAACATCTTATAACCAATCACATACATTTGACTGGCGCAATTTAGAAAAGATATAGGGGACATGGTCGCATGCATGTACAAATAGAGACTCAAAATAGGCGTGCCCGATGTTCTGGCACACTCACGAATGTTTTAGATCAAAATTAGCCAATCCTGGTTGTACATGCTCTTAGGTGGCTGGCATTTCCTTTGGAGCTCTTTATTTCTTTCTTCTCCCTCGTTGTTTGGGCTGCCGGACGACTCCTTAAACCGTGCTCCCCCCCTCTAGTTCTACGTGCTTGTAGTGTGGCTTGTATTGTAAGCCATGTTCTCATCACCCTTGTATTTTTTTGGTTGCTGGTGTTTCTTTGTGCTTTGTCAGTGACATTGGATATTATCCCGTTGGCTGAATCCTACAGTTTCTTTAACTCAAATATGATTTCGTATCGAGTCTTTATTTCTAGAACATTCTCTTTTTTATTAACATCTCACAACTTCCTTCACTTTGGTCCACCTCGACAAATATGTTAGGGACAACCACTCTCTAGGCATTGATGGCAGATCCAGAGCTTGATGATTGCCGAGCGGTGAAGCTTGATCACGCCGTGCCCGCCTGTCACAAGGCAGGGGAAGCAGACTGCACCCTCGTAGACATGAGACGACTGTTGTGCTCGTGCTGGTAGTGGATTTGCCATTGCCTCTAATAACTTTTAGATTGATATTTGCATAAGTTACTCTTAGTCTCTTATGGCCTTCTCTCCTCTCTCCTGCCAACGTCGTCACTCTCGCTCTTGCTCCGCCGCCTCTCATCTCTCTTCCACTCCACCTCCTGCTCTTGCTTCGTTATCTCGTCACCTCACTCTTTGTTCATTCTTCCTCCTTCACTACCTGCAAAACTAGGCCAAAATCACTGTTTTGATCTTGTGGAAAACTTTAGCACTATGTGAACCCTTTAGGCCTTATACAATGCTAGATGCTTATAGAAAAGTAAACCGGATTTTCTTAAAAGTACGGATGCCTATTTCTACAGAAGAGACGCCTAACCAAACATTTATCCTGTACAAATAAGTATTGGTGCTTAAAAAAAAATCTAGTCTCTAAGCATCTTGCATTGTATAAGGCCTTAGGGCTCGACAGCTATGACGGCACTCTTACACATAAATAGGATCCATCCAACTAAACATCCAGGGTGAGTCGTAAGCAGGACACAGCTACAAGCCTGCCTGTCCGTGTCCATATCAGCGTATTAATTTCAGCCCGGATCGCCATCGCCAATGGCCACGCTTCCAATCTAGGAGTACTCCGAATCCACTGACCACTGGACGCGGCCCGAACTCGACACCGGCTCGAGCCCGACTCGACCGTTCTCCCTTTTTGTCTACCGGACCGCTTCGGTTCGGAACTTCGGATTATCGAAGTCAAGGCCGTAACGACAAGCCGATAGACGGACGCCAATCCAAGCACGAGCCAGCACTTTTTACGGTTTCAACCCTCACCTTTTCGCGAATTCCACCTCCCCGAACAAGGGATCTCGCCGCCGCCGTGATCCCCCCGCGCGGCGAGGAGGGAGGAGGATGTCGTCCGCCGCGCGGCGCGCCAGCCACCCGGCGCTGGTAAACGGGGACGGGGAGTACGGGCGGGAGGACGAGGATGAGGAGGAGGAGGAGGAGGGGGAGGAGGGGGACGAGCCGGAGGAGGAGCCGCGGCTCAAGTACCAGCGGCTGGGCGGGAGCGTGCCGGCGATCCTCTCCACCGACGCCGCCGCCGCCATCGCCGTCACCGACCGCGCCGTCCTGCTCGGCACCCACGACGGCACCCTCCACATCCTCGACTTCCAGGGCAACCAGGTACGCCACCGCTCGCTTGCTGTTGCGGAATTGGGGGCGTTCGTGGCGTGGCTCGCCATTGGATTGTCCCTGAGAGCCTGCTCTTAGCATCTATATGCGCTCATAGCATTGGCCTGCCTCTGCACAACTATACTAGCCAATTGGGCGAGAGACGTTTCGAGAGCGGAATTTTGGGGGGCGATTGTAAGCTTCCGCTGCGGAGATTTATGGATGCAGACAGCGTTTGGGCGGCGGAATTTTGAGGGATTACTTGTGATGACTATGCTGAAATCCTATCCTATGAGTCAGAGTCGACATGGTTAAATGAGCTAACTAAAAGAGTGAAAACTGTCTGCATCAAAAGCTTCTGCAACTTTTCATCAGATAACAAATACAGTAGCTGCTAGCTTCACCATGGGTTGTTATCTGAAAAAAAAAACATCATTACTGTTTGAATCCATGCTAGATAACATTGGTAGTAATGATCATGTTGCTGTAAGCGTGAATATAGCTTCACCGTTTCTGTCAAAAGAAAGGGTTCATGGAAATCATATAGGGAAAAAGTGGTATGCGATATGTGAAGTGAAGCCTGTGTTCTGATGCCTTCATCATCCACGTATATTCCGTCTCTACAAATGCCATATCCTTTATGTTGGCACCCCTACTAATCTATTGTCAAATGCCATATTCTTTATGTTGATACTAATCTATTGTCATCTATTTGTTTCAATATGTTTTTCAGTCAAAGGAGATCAAGGCTCACACAGCAACCATTAATGACATCAGTTTTGAAGATCGTGAATATATAGGAAGCTGCTCAGATGACGGCACAGTAGTAATAAGCAACCTCTTCACTGATGAGAAACTCAAGTTTGAGTACCATCGCCCCATGAAAGCAATTGCTTTAGACCCTCAGTACTCCCGGAGCAACAATAGATTTGCTACAGGTGGCTTAGCAGGTCAAGTACTTGTGCTGACAAAGAAGAGTTGGGTGTCAGGCTATAACAAAAAGGTGCACCTTCATTCTTGGGATAAAAATACGATCTGATTGATCAATTTGCTCTAATGGCTGTTATCTCGTATCCTTATCTTTAGGTTCTGCGTGAGGGTGAAGGGCCGATCCATTCTATGAAGTGGAGGACAGATCTTCTTGCCTGGGCTAATGATGCAGGGGTGAAAGTGCATGATATGAAAACGGACAGAGGAATTGCATTCATAGAGAAACCAAAAGGAATTCCTCGGCCAGAGGTTTTACTTCCTCACTTGGTCTGGCAGGTAAATAATGTTTTGATTCAAGATATATAGTTTATTTCAATCAGCTCAGTTTGAACATCTCAATCTGGTTAGCAGAAAAATACTACTACTTAGGTTGCAAAAGGAAAAGCAAACATTTAAATTTTTCGCTGATGTGTGCGATAAGGGGTCATAGTTTCCTTCCTCTGTAATCTGGGTCACACAGTGCAAGACAGAGGATGTTGACCAAAACAAGAGGAATAAGAATGTCTGGAACATACTGTTTGTTATGTTTAGGAGCATAATACATGCTTTGTTTTATTAGGAATAAGGATATATGCACCTTGCCACTCGGCATATGACTTGCACGACAGATTGCATGGAAACTGTACATACATGGTTGCATACTGATTGATTTTTCCATATGTAGGACGACACAGTTTTAGTTATTGGGTGGGGAACAAGTGTCAAGATTGCTGCAATTCGAACAGATTCATCTCAAGGACTCAATGGAATGCAAAGGAGTATTTCAGCAGCAAGTTCTGAGAAGTATGTTGATATTGTGGGCTCTTTCCAAACTGGCTACCACATATCTGGAATTGCTCCATTTGGCGATCTTTTGGTTATGCTTGCTTATATCCCCGAAGAGGATGATGGAGATAAAAAAATTAGTACTTCTGTTTCTTCACGCCAGGTAAACACCACTGCTTGTCCTCGTATTACCCTTTACCACATTGATATATTTCCATTATGTCTGAACATTTTGTAGGGAACAGCGCAGCGTCCAGAAATACATCTTGTATCATGGAAAAATGATGTGCTTACTACTGATGCTCTGCCCATTCATGGTTATGAGCACTATAAGGCAAAGGATTACACTCTCGCTCATGCACCTTTCTCAGGTTTGGTGGACTGCTGAACAGTGAATGGACATTTCTTCACTCTTCACTGGAATTTCTATAATGAGGGAACACTTGTTTTGTGATCCAGGAAGTAGCAATGCGGGTGGACAGTGGGCTGCTGGCGATGAACCGCTGTATTACATCGTCTCTCCTAAGGATATTGTGGTAGCAAAGCCAAGGTTCGTTAAAATGTTGCAGACCTAGAGTGCATATTAGCCCCTTGTTCTACAATTGTTAATTAAACAAGCCAATGGTTATTTATAAAGCGTTATGTTTTCTGAAATTGTGGTGATCTTCATTGGCAATTTTTCTCTGATTGCACGTGCCTTCTAATTAGAGATACTGAAGACCATATTGCGTGGCTTCTTCAACATGGTTGGCATGAAAAGGCATTGGCTGCAGTTGAAGCAGGACAAGGGAGGACTGAGCTTCTTGATGAGGTAAAATAGCAATGCCAAGTTTGATTAGTAAATGGAGTACAGTGCATCAGCATTATTTGTCTGATGACGAGGATGCTTTTATTTATTTATTAGGAACCTAGAAATTGGCATCTTTAAGGAGCCAGTATTACGTTGGTTGTGTTCACTCTATTGTTGACCTCATGTACAACTTAGCCATCCCATCTGAAAATAATGAGACCTCTGTCACTGAGCAATACGTGTTTCTATTCAAAATAATCCATCTTTAGACATTATTTTAGAAAACCTTTAGACCTTTGAGTGTCATGAGCTAAGGTGACCATAACATTGGAAATGATAAATGAGACGCTGAAATACATGTTCCCTTCTTAAATCCCATCTATATGCATTCTTCTTTTCAATTCATTTTTCAGAAAGTTGTAAGCGTGTTATGTTTAACCATGTAATTGGTCTATCGTATGTGGGGCAGTTTTTAGGAAGGGTGGCTCTAACTATGAAAAGGAGATCTAACCACACAAGGAATAGTTGAATTATTATTAAATTTTGTTCATTCAATTTTGTAGGTGGGCACAAGATACCTTGATCACTTGATCATTGAAAGAAAATATGCTGAAGCAGCGCAACTCTGTCCAAAGTTACTGCGAGGATCTCCTTCAGCATGGGAGAGGTGAGATAATTATGTAGACACATTTCTCACCCAGAGAAGGAGTTGTTTTCCATGGGCACTATCTGTGTTAATCATACATGTTTTACATCTAATAACAATAACTTACCTGCCACAGGTGGGTCTTTCACTTTGCTCATCTCCGCCAGCTTCCTGTGTTGATCCCTTACATACCCATAGAGAATCCACAGCTGAGTGATACCGCTTATGAGGTACCTGTACTAGTTTTTGTTAGTTGTAATCCTTGTGTTATATTTTACTTAGCTAGGGAGTAGTAGTACAGGTCAGCTAGAGCTTCCTTAGGGCTACTTTGATTCATAGGATTCTTACAGGATTTTCATAGGATTGTGATTCTATGGAATTGGAATTTTTTCTCTATAGATGTTGTTTGATTCATATGAATGCAATCCTTAGGAATCATTCCTATGGAACTTTCCCTTTTCTATTTGGTAGGAAATTTTGCATGAATTCTAAGCTCTTGGAAAATTCCTATGCTTCCATCAAACACACACTTGCTCCAATTCCTTTGTCTTGCAATTTCATTGGATTCAGATGGGCAGGGCATATTAATCCTCCATTTTTCCTATCCTCTGAATTAAAGGAGCCCTTAGTCAGTAAGATAGTGAATGCAGCTGCTCAGCTAGTAGTAGTCAATTTGCCTTTTGCATGTACTAGCAACTGCTAGAGCTGCATGGTCGGTTCAGCATTAGCAACCGACTTGCCCTGACTGTTTATATGCCTCAAGGCAACAATACAAGTAACAGCTCCAGAAAAACACTATCCTGTGTTCGGCCCCTGCTCATCTCTGCTTCTAACAGTTTTTTGCTTGTTCTTTCCAAACCTATCTATTTGTAATGATATTCTAATGTGGTCTATGTAGGTTGCTCTTGTAGCTTTAACTACCAATGCGTCTTTTCACGAACTTCTCTTGACTACAATAAAAAGTTGGCCAACTACATTATACTCTGCTTCACCAGTCATATCTGCTATTGAGCCACAGCTCAATTCCTCATCGATGACTGGCTCATTAAAAGAGGTGGGTCGGAATATTGTTTACTGGATGTCGAAAGACAGTAATTTATTTATTTGAGCTGGAGGTTGGTATCTTGATCTTGTCTGCTTTGTAGGCTTTAGCTGAGTTGTACGTGATCAACAGTCAATATGAAAAGGCCCTTTCTCTCTTCGCTGAAGTAAGTACATCCTAGATTGTAACAGTTAAGAGCTCCATTCTACATTTGAGTTATAAAAGGAGCAGTTCCTGCATTTTTGTTTCTAGGGCATGTTTTTATTGCTAAAACCTTATTTTGTTCAGCTGCTGAAGCCTGAAGTATTTGAGTTTATCGAGAAGCACAGTTTGCATGATGCCATTCATGATAAGGTACAGTGTAAGGATATTGGATGATAAAATTATCGCAAGCATTTGATATTTGTTCGTGACTGAATTTTGTGGAATTTAATGTGGCCATAACGTAGTCTGTGGTCTAATTTAAGTTCCTTATATATAGTTACATTCTACCAAGACATAACGTAGAAAGACAAAGTCTTTCACATACTCCATTTATTTATTGTTCTTTACGTTCTGCAGGTTGTCAATCTTATGCTATTGGATGGTAAAAGGGCAGTCCATCTATTGATCCAACATCGTGATATCATTCCCCCGTATGAAGTCGTGGAGCAACTGTTGCATGCGAGTAAAAGTTGCGACAGAAAATATCTGTTGCATCAGTATTTGCATGCTTTGTTTGAGGTAGACATACATGCTGGAAAAGATTACCATGATATGCAGGTATGTGGATTCTCATTGGACATACTATCCCTATATATTGTCTGCCCGCTCATTCTTCCCGTTTCCCCTATTTCTGTACCCCCTTATCTCGTGCTTTGACACAAACTAGTAACTCCAAACTATCTGTTTTGTAGCTGGAGCTTTATGCGGATTATGAGCCAAGGATGTTGCTACCCTTCCTTCGTACCAGCCAGCATTACAGGCTTGACAAGGTCCTAGTCCTAATACTTTTAAAAAAAGTTATTCATTCATTATAGTTAACAATGGCGTGTGGTATTTCAGGCATATGAAATATTTGCACAAAAAGAATTTGTCAAGGAGCAAGTTTTTGTTCTTGGTCGTATGGGAAATGCTAAGGAAGCGCTTTCTACAATTATAAACAAACTGGAAGACATACAGGAGGTCCTAACCTGGCTCTCCTCATTTTCTTATGATATCTTATGCTGTGTTACCCAACTTGAGTCTATGGGTTTGGATTAGAATAACATAATTTTTGAACTGTATGCAGGCCGTTGAATTTGTTACGGAGCAACATGATGATGAATTATGGGACGAACTGATAAGACAGTGCCTCCAAAAGCCTGAAATGGTAATCGAATGAGATGTCTGCTTACTCGTCATGAGATTGATACCATTATATTATATGTCTTACATTTTTTGTTGTGACTGTTGAGCAGGTTGGGATGCTGTTGGAACATACTGTCGGCAATCTTGACCCTCTGTACATTGTCAGTTTGGTTCCAGATGGGCTAGAAATACCCAAGTATGTTTCCCTGGAAGTCCATTTCGCCCAAAGATCACAAGATTGATCCTAGGAAATATTATATACATGACAAAAACCTTACAAAACCAATTTCTTTCGTCATAATTCACCAACAATTTGTGAAAAACTGACAAAGGCACCTCTTAACCCATTCCATTCCTGGTTAAAGTATTTACTGATTATTCACGCTTTGACAGATTGCGGGATCGCCTTGTGAAGATTGTGACAGACTATCGAACAGAAACTTCACTGCGACATGGATGCAACGATATACTAAAGGTCAGCCATCTCCATTTCACTATCCTGGTGTATCTGTCATCCATCTTACATGTTCGCTGACTCTGCCTTCTGTAGGCCGATTGTGTTAATCTTTTGGTCAAATACTACCATGAGGCTCGGCGTGGGGTCTGCATGGCAAGCATGGACGAGGAGGCACAAGGAGCCAGAGTCAATGAAGGATCTTCGCGAACAGGCGACAGATCATCGACTTTACGTAATCTAGAGATGAAATCCAGAACGAGATGTGGTGCTCGATGCTGCCTGTGCTTCGACCCTTTGTCCATCCAGGACATGTCATTCATCGTGTTCTATTGCTGCCATGCGTATCACCAGTCTTGCCTCGAAGGCGGACTGGACTCGATGAAATCAAACAGCAACGCCCGGGACAGCGACGATGGGTCGGAGGACGACGACGGTTCCCCCTCGGGCGAGTCTAGAATGCGGTGTGTGCTGTGCACCACAGCCGCCGCATAAGTTATACTCCCTCATTGAGCTGTCCATATTCTGATGTGTTGTGTTGTAAGTTTTGAGCCCTGTAATTATTGCATTGCGCTCTTCTGGGGTTGATGCATATGTAACAACAATAGGTTGTTGATTCTTTGAGGGGGAGCTGTGTGCGTCCTCCGCATGGGTTTTCTGTAAATTTGGCGCGCTACCTGAGTTTGAGCAAGGTTTTAACGGCATTTCTTTTTTCCTCAATGCCACGCTTGCCAGATCATGCAATGTTCATGAAGACTTGTTGTTTTGAAGAAAGTGGGATGAGCAATTTTATTTTTGGTGTAATATATATTTGTTTTCCTATTTGCAAACAACATCTTTCTCCTTGTTTCAAGCTGAAGTATGACTCTGGTGTATCTGAGATTCAGCCATTTTAATTGACACCGAGATTCCGCGATCAGAAGTGTAATACACTGATTCAAAATTACAATATAGAATATTATAAGTCGTTCGAGCAAACCGAGAAGATATACCATACAAGTAGTTTGTGGTCAACATTGCATATTACCTTACGAAGCAACATCCAACAGCTACCATACCCTATTTACTTGTTAACAAAGAGAAACTGACAACAAGCAAGGCTGAGAAACCAAAGATACAGACGTTTTTATGCAAAAATGCACTGGCCTAAAGTCTAAGCACTGCTCGTCACCTTGGGATCCGGGCATGGCACGATCCCCCAGTTCCTCCTCACCTCCTCCAGATCTTCATGGAAGTGCTTCTCATAGTACACGGACATCAGATCAGTAGCCTTGACACCTGCCTTGGTCGCCCATGGGAGATAGTGCTGGAAGAACAGCCTCCTCTGCTTCTCGCTGAACCTCGCGGAGCCCCCGACGACAGAGAGCATGCACATCGGGAGGAACATCTGCTCGAACTCGATCACCTTGAGAGCAGTCTCACCGATCAGGTTGGTCGGGAGGCCGAACAGCACGTGCCAGAAGTCATGCACCTCACGGGCACGGGTCGCGACAAAGGCAAGGTCGTCGGTTTCCATGAAGCGAACTGGTGGACGGTCGTCTGGCGAGAAGTTCCTTGATCCCATGAACTGAGCATAGGCAGCACCGAACGTGTTCTCAGGCATGTCCCAGGCGTGTGAAACCCGAGTGGATATAACCCGAGGACGCTCGAAAAGAATTTCCTGTAGGAGCATGCTATTTTAGTTAGACTGGAAAGAAGTCCACAGACAAATGGATATAACTGTATCTTCAGTTTGCCACGTATATACAAATTGCATCGAACTGGTAAAAGACAGTGTGCCTCAGATAACAGTAACAATGGATATTCAAGCTAAGAAGCTTAGACTCCAGCTAAATAGGAACATAATTTGGAAATTTAATCCAATGAAGAATGAACAGTATAGCCATAAAAGTAAAAGGAACCAATGTACAACAAATGCTTCATATGAACCCTGTATATCTATCAAATCCTTTGTAGATTATGTCCACTGTCCGAAAAAACCACATACTAACAGGAAAAGTACATATTCTACAACGAACCAATGTACAACAAGCTATTTTAGACATGAAGGAAGTCCATAGACAGAGGGATAGAACTGTATCTTCAGTTTGCCATGTATATGCAAATTGCATCAAACTGGTAAAAGACAGTGTGCAGCTGCCTCAGACAGTAATAACAATGGATATTCAAGTTGTTTAGAAAGTATCTAGAACAAATGGTAAACAGAATCCAGTGAACAACACAGCAACAAAAGGAATCAATCTAGAACAAATGCTTCATATAACCCTGTGTTCATATTCAATCTTCTGTGGATTATTTCCACTCTCTGAAACAAACGACATAAACAGGGAAAAACATATATTCTACAACAATAGCATGGGTGAATCAGCAGTTGGCAACCATTCTCAGTTTTGACATGACAAATTACGGTGTTTCAAGAATCGAGCAACCATACCTATAAAAATCTAGAAAACATGCTATAGCAAAGGCTCTAAAATGATGGTCTAAGACAGCAACAGAAGTCCAAACATAACAGCACATCCGATTATGATAAGGGAGAGTGTGGGCTTACCCTGCCTTCGGCGCTGTTCTTCATGCGCTGGAGCACACGCTCGAACGCTGGCTTCCCGGTGGTCTCCCCAAGCGCAGCTATCAGATCAGCTCTCTTTGGATCAAGCAAGGCCCCGAATGCCGAACCAACTGCAACAGCCGCCTGCTGCCAGCCCTTGAGGTTCACACGCGCCGCCAACATGACGCTGCAAACACCAAGACACAGAAGATAAGAACTCTACAACAGCATCATACGAGTACCGCAGCCACATAGTGAGAGGCGTTTCATCAAACAGCTAGAGGGCGTGATCACAAACGCCGGCGCGCCAACACCGCGTGGCCTGCGGAGGCGGTCGGGCTCAGCGACGATCCGAGCTGAGAAGCGCGCGCGCGAAGAAGAAGAAGAAGACGCCGCATCGCGGCGGAGCAAGCAGTCGAACCGATCACAGCTCCTCCGTTCCGTTCATCACGCTCGACATCCCACGAAACCGCGGAGAGAAAAGTCCCGATGGGAGCCGAGAGGAATGTGAGCACAGGGGTGGATACCTTGCGGGAAAACGCCGCGGGCCGGAGAGGGATTCGCCGGAGGAGGCGGCGGCGGCGGCGTAGAGAGAGCCCCCAGTTGTTTACTTGTTTATGCCTGGATGGCCTGGACGGGAGGGTGTTTCCGCAAAAGCGCCCACCGCTTCGACGCGAGCGGCCGGGCCCAGCGCCACGTCGACGCATGCGAAATTGCGGAAAAACCCTTAGTTTATTAAGCTAGCCTCGCCCACTGTCCAAGCCGTTGCATCATCTACTCCTACATGGCGACGGCGATGGCCGTGGCGGGAGCAGCCTGCGCCTCCCGGCCGCCGCGCCGGCGAGGACCCGCTCCGCCGGGCGCCGCGGCGGGGGCGGTGGAGATACGGGTCTGCACGAACCGCACGTGCGCGCGGCAGGGCGGGCGCGAGGTGCTCGCGGCGCTCGAGGGGCTCTCGCCGCCCCCGCCGCGCGTCGACGTGGCGTCCTGCGGGTGCCTGGGCCGCTGCGGGGCCGGGCCCAACGTCGGAGCCACAGTCCCGGGCCGCGGCAACGCCGTGTTCGGCCACGTGGGCACGGCGGCCCGCGCCGCGCGGCTCCTGGAGCACCTCCTCGGCGCCGCCGAGTTCGACGCCGCCGCGGGGCTCGCCGCGCTGGCCCTACGGGAGAAGGCCGAGGCCGCCCTCGCCGACGGGGACGCCGCCCAGGCGGAGGACCTCTTCACCGAGGTCCGTGCCTGCGTGCTCTGCTGTCTGTCTCCTTTCTCTTCAGAAGAATGCCATGGACAGAGCTGCTTGCTATTCTGATTGAGAAATGACCATGGATTGTTTGTGCTGGCTGTAGAGCATCGCAATGGATGCTCCTGGTGGACTGCACCTGGCCTACGGAGGCAGGTCTGCTCTGCTCTGCTGAATTTGGTTGGAGAACTAGCGTCTGACAGTGTAAATGTGAACTATGATGAGCTTGGCATGTGATGGTTTGGTCGCAATTGTGCAGGTGCAAGGCGAGATTGGTGATTGGGGATAGCGCCGGCGCGCTCGCGGATGCAGATGAAGCGATAAGGATAGCTCCCAAATTTCCTCAGGTATCACTTAAATTGAGCTCTTTTGCTTGTTCATGACACTATATCCTTTAGTTAGCTATGGTGTATTGTTTATGAATTGGATGGCTCAGAGTGGCCATTTTCTGTCACCGATAACTTTGTGCCGATAGCTTTGCGTTAACAAGCAAGTTCAGGTTGGGGAAAGCCAGGGTGGGTACCTATGACAGTAAAGTGAACTGAATAAACCCTTTAGTATGCCTGACCATGAACCCATGAATTACAAAATCGAGAGTGGTGATTACGAGATGAATCTGATGATTAACTTATCTGTCCACATAGTGTGAGATCATGTTCACTTGTATGATATCAAAGGCAGTGTAATCTCATACATACATCTGCGAGGCTGCACTATGTACCGATAAATGTGGCCCTGATAACACAACTGTAATCATGGACCTAGGTTAGTAAGCTCCATTTGAAGCTTTGAGACATCACAGATTTAATGCTTTTGAACCGCCCAAGTATCTTGTCTTTTTTCTCTTTATCTTGCAGACTGTTGTGAAAATATCCTTGTGCATAGCTTGGCTCTGAATGTGTAATGTGTCCATGTTGTTGTTCTCTTTTATGGCCGTTTATTGGACAACTATACACACTTAAAATTTGGTGCTTGCCTTTCTTGATAAAAGCTGCATGTAACCTTCCTGTCTCTGAAGCATCAACTCTTGCGGGCAATATTTATGCAGTGTCACTTGTTGCGAGGGGACGCGCTGTTTGCAATGGGAGAGTACCACTACGCAGAGGATGCGTATGCACGCGCCTTGGATCTTGACCCATCTATTCGTCGCTCCAAGTCTTTCAAGGTTTTGGCATTTCATGGTTCCAATTGCAGTCACATGATTTAGCGCTGCGGACTTTCTATTCTGACACTCCCTTGTCCAGGCCCGCTTGGAAAAGCTACGGGAGAAGCTTGTCAGTGTCAGCAGTAGTTCGTCATAGTTGAGACTGAAAACTGCACTTGGAAGATGAGATGAAAAGGTTCATCTAGCAAGAAATGTATGTATAGCTTGTGGGTTCACCAGTCTATATAAATTCTCAATGCAACCTCTCTCGAAGTGTCAGCTTTGCTCGTTCATTTTAACATCATGCAGTGTACAGTGATATTCCGTTGACTCCTTAGAAGAAGAGACGATATGTTGTTGTGTCCATGTACTTTTGAACTTGATCTATCATATTTGAAATAATAAATATAACAAATTCAGATGTAGGCTATGGAGTTAATCTTTATTGCTTCCCTTCCCATTTGTGAAGTAGTATTTGGCTGGCTATACCAATACTGGCATTGATTTTAGGATTTTATTCAGATTAAGATTACTTTAAAGCCAAACAAATTGGATACGAAGGAAATATGATTTTGTAGCGACGCAATTCCTTGATAACTTTATAACACAGTATGGTAGATGTGGCGACTAGAAAGACAAGTCAGTATTATAGCTAGCACACCATGATAATACTCCCTCTGTCTCAAAATTCTTGTCTTAGATTTATCTAAATACGGATGTATCAAGTTACGTTTTAGTATTAGATACATCCGTATCTAGACAAATTTAAGACAAGAATTTTGGGACGGAGGGAGTAATAGGTAGGCAGCCTCCGTGAGGTGGATGCCGTACGTCCCAGACCAGCTGGTACTTCTCCGGGCCGCCGCACTCGCTTGCTCCGGCCATGCCGCACCTCTTCCCGTTGTTCTAGTTGTAGTTCATCGTGGGCGAGATCGGCGGCAACCAAGTCAAATTGAATATCACATTTTTGCACTATTTGTTCAAAGGGGCCTTAAGATAACTGTTAACCAAGTCACTATAAGGGGCTCCTTATGGCTTCTTCTATCTAACTTTATCTAATATATGTACATCATATCTTCTAGGCATTCCACCGACATTCGAATTTGGTCATGTTACTCATGTATAGTATGAATTGTGTTTAATGTCAATATTATTTAATGTACATGCTAACTAATCTATGACTCGTAAAAATATATTAATCCAGGACTACCATGGCGCACATATCCTTCATAATATCTTTGTCGGTGAACATCTGGCACAACTCTCATGCGCCTCAGTTTTCACCAATCAATCTAGATACTTGTCCCCGAGAACGCCGCGTGTAACTCGATTGTTTGTCACGCAACACGAAGTGATGGGATGCATGAATTTTACATTGTAAATATGTATCTCGGTTGATCGATGGAACAAAAGGACAAAGAAATACATGTGTCATCTGGTCGATGGCCTGGTCAAGGCAATGCAGACCTTCCGTAAAATTGAGGGTCATGCACCTACCTCGGAAGGAGAATTGATTCAGGACCACTCCCTCTGCTTGGTCTTTGCTCATCCTCTCATTACCACCCAATGTGAACTATATATAGCCCAGTTAGTAAATCGTTAGCCACAACGAGGAGAAAGCAGACCTTGCATATTGCGTCAATCATGGCGATGAAGAAATTCTCGTTGTTCATGAAGAAATGTATGTATAGCTTGTGGGTTCACCAGTCTATATAAATTCTCAATGCAACCTCTCTCGAAGTGTCAGCTTTGCTCGTTCATTTTAACATCATGCAGTGTACAGTGATATTCCGTTGACTCCTTAGAAGAAGAGACGATATGTTGTTGTGTCCATGTACTTTTGAACTTGATCTATCATATTTGAAATAATAAATATAACAAATTCAGATGTAGGCTATGGAGTTAATCTTTATTGCTTCCCTTCCCATTTGTGAAGTAGTATTTGGCTGGCTATACCAATACTGGCATTGATTTTAGGATTTTATTCAGATTAAGATTACTTTAAAGCCAAACAAATTGGATACGAAGGAAATATGATTTTGTAGCGACGCAATTCCTTGATAACTTTATAACACAGTATGGTAGATGTGGCGACTAGAAAGACAAGTCAGTATTATAGCTAGCACACCATGATAATACTCCCTCTGTCTCAAAATTCTTGTCTTAGATTTATCTAAATACGGATGTATCAAGTTACGTTTTAGTATTAGATACATCCGTATCTAGACAAATTTAAGACAAGAATTTTGGGACGGAGGGAGTAATAGGTAGGCAGCCTCCGTGAGGTGGATGCCGTACGTCCCAGACCAGCTGGTACTTCTCCGGGCCGCCGCACTCGCTTGCTCCGGCCATGCCGCACCTCTTCCCGTTGTTCTAGTTGTAGTTCATCGTGGGCGAGATCGGCGGCAACCAAGTCAAATTGAATGTCACATTTTTGCACTATTTGTTCAAAGGGGCCTTAAGATAACTGTTAACCAAGTCACTATAAGGGGCTCCTTATGGCTTCTTCTATCTAACTTTATCTAATATATGTACATCATATCTTCTAGGCATTCCACCGACATTCGAATTTGGTCATGTTACTCATGTATAGTATGAATTGTGTTTAATGTCAATATTATTTAATGTACATGCTAACTAATCTATGACTCGTAAAAATATATTAATCCAGGACTACCATGGCGCACATATCCTTCATAATATCTTTGTCGGTGAACATCTGGCACAACTCTCATGCGCCTCAGTTTTCACCAATCAATCTAGATACTTGTCCCCGAGAACGCCGCGTGTAACTCGATTGTTTGTCACGCAACACGAAGTGATGGGATGCATGAATTTTACATTGTAAATATGTATCTCGGTTGATCGATGGAACAAAAGGACAAAGAAATACATGTGTCATCTGGTCGATGGCCTGGTCAAGGCAATGCAGACCTTCCGTAAAATTGAGGGTCATGCACCTACCTCGGAAGGAGAATTGATTCAGGACCACTCCCTCTGCTTGGTCTTTGCTCATCCTCTCATTACCACCCAATGTGAACTATATATAGCCCAGTTAGTAAATCGTTAGCCACAACGAGGAGAAAGCAGACCTTGCATATTGCGTCAATCATGGCGATGAAGAAATTCTCGTTGTTCATGAAGAAATGTATGTATAGCTTGTGGGTTCACCAGTCTATATAAATTCTCAATGCAACCTCTCTCGAAGTGTCAGCTTTGCTCGTTCATTTTAACATCATGCAGTGTACAGTGATATTCCGTTGACTCCTTAGAAGAAGAGACGATATGTTGTTGTGTCCATGTACTTTTGAACTTGATCTATCATATTTGAAATAATAAATATAACAAATTCAGATGTAGGCTATGGAGTTAATCTTTATTGCTTCCCTTCCCATTTGTGAAGTAGTATTTGGCTGGCTATACCAATACTGGCATTGATTTTAGGATTTTATTCAGATTAAGATTACTTTAAAGCCAAACAAATTGGATACGAAGGAAATATGATTTTGTAGCGACGCAATTCCTTGATAACTTTATAACACAGTATGGTAGATGTGGCGACTAGAAAGACAAGTCAGTATTATAGCTAGCACACCATGATAATACTCCCTCTGTCTCAAAATTCTTGTCTTAGATTTATCTAAATACGGATGTATCAAGTTACGTTTTAGTATTAGATACATCCGTATCTAGACAAATTTAAGACAAGAATTTTGGGACGGAGGGAGTAATAGGTAGGCAGCCTCCGTGAGGTGGATGCCGTACGTCCCAGACCAGCTGGTACTTCTCCGGGCCGCCGCACTCGCTTGCTCCGGCCATGCCGCACCTCTTCCCGTTGTTCTAGTTGTAGTTCATCGTGGGCGAGATCGGCGGCAACCAAGTCAAATTGAATATCACATTTTTGCACTATTTGTTCAAAGGGGCCTTAAGATAACTGTTAACCAAGTCACTATAAGGGGCTCCTTATGGCTTCTTCTATCTAACTTTATCTAATATATGTACATCATATCTTCTAGGCATTCCACCGACATTCGAATTTGGTCATGTTACTCATGTATAGTATGAATTGTGTTTAATGTCAATATTATTTAATGTACATGCTAACTAATCTATGACTCGTAAAAATATATTAATCCAGGACTACCATGGCGCACATATCCTTCATAATATCTTTGTCGGTGAACATCTGGCACAACTCTCATGCGCCTCAGTTTTCACCAATCAATCTAGATACTTGTCCCCGAGAACGCCGCGTGTAACTCGATTGTTTGTCACGCAACACGAAGTGATGGGATGCATGAATTTTACATTGTAAATATGTATCTCGGTTGATCGATGGAACAAAAGGACAAAGAAATACATGTGTCATCTGGTCGATGGCCTGGTCAAGGCAATGCAGACCTTCCGTAAAATTGAGGGTCATGCACCTACCTCGGAAGGAGAATTGATTCAGGACCACTCCCTCTGCTTGGTCTTTGCTCATCCTCTCATTACCACCCAATGTGAACTATATATAGCCCAGTTAGTAAATCGTTAGCCACAACGAGGAGAAAGCAGACCTTGCATATTGCGTCAATCATGGCGATGAAGAAATTCTCGTTGTTCATGAAGAAATGTATGTATAGCTTGTGGGTTCACCAGTCTATATAAATTCTCAATGCAACCTCTCTCGAAGTGTCAGCTTTGCTCGTTCATTTTAACATCATGCAGTGTACAGTGATATTCCGTTGACTCCTTAGAAGAAGAGACGATATGTTGTTGTGTCCATGTACTTTTGAACTTGATCTATCATATTTGAAATAATAAATATAACAAATTCAGATGTAGGCTATGGAGTTAATCTTTATTGCTTCCCTTCCCATTTGTGAAGTAGTATTTGGCTGGCTATACCAATACTGGCATTGATTTTAGGATTTTATTCAGATTAAGATTACTTTAAAGCCAAACAAATTGGATACGAAGGAAATATGATTTTGTAGCGACGCAATTCCTTGATAACTTTATAACACAGTATGGTAGATGTGGCGACTAGAAAGACAAGTCAGTATTATAGCTAGCACACCATGATAATACTCCCTCTGTCTCAAAATTCTTGTCTTAGATTTATCTAAATACGGATGTATCAAGTTACGTTTTAGTATTAGATACATCCGTATCTAGACAAATTTAAGACAAGAATTTTGGGACGGAGGGAGTAATAGGTAGGCAGCCTCCGTGAGGTGGATGCCGTACGTCCCAGACCAGCTGGTACTTCTCCGGGCCGCCGCACTCGCTTGCTCCGGCCATGCCGCACCTCTTCCCGTTGTTCTAGTTGTAGTTCATCGTGGGCGAGATCGGCGGCAACCAAGTCAAATTGAATGTCACATTTTTGCACTATTTGTTCAAAGGGGCCTTAAGATAACTGTTAACCAAGTCACTATAAGGGGCTCCTTATGGCTTCTTCTATCTAACTTTATCTAATATATGTACATCATATCTTCTAGGCATTCCACCGACATTCGAATTTGGTCATGTTACTCATGTATAGTATGAATTGTGTTTAATGTCAATATTATTTAATGTACATGCTAACTAATCTATGACTCGTAAAAATATATTAATCCAGGACTACCATGGCGCACATATCCTTCATAATATCTTTGTCGGTGAACATCTGGCACAACTCTCATGCGCCTCAGTTTTCACCAATCAATCTAGATACTTGTCCCCGAGAACGCCGCGTGTAACTCGATTGTTTGTCACGCAACACGAAGTGATGGGATGCATGAATTTTACATTGTAAATATGTATCTCGGTTGATCGATGGAACAAAAGGACAAAGAAATACATGTGTCATCTGGTCGATGGCCTGGTCAAGGCAATGCAGACCTTCCGTAAAATTGAGGGTCATGCACCTACCTCGGAAGGAGAATTGATTCAGGACCACTCCCTCTGCTTGGTCTTTGCTCATCCTCTCATTACCACCCAATGTGAACTATATATAGCCCAGTTAGTAAATCGTTAGCCACAACGAGGAGAAAGCAGACCTTGCATATTGCGTCAATCATGGCGATGAAGAAATTCTCGTTGTTCATGGGGCTGCTCATGCTTGTGTTGTTTCCAGTGTTGTCGCGACAAGATGGTTTTGATCAACGGGTGGCATTGCAAGAGACTAAGAGTAGTGTAGCCACATTGACACTTGACGCCAAGCTCTCCATAGCAGAAGCCTCAAGGCTCGGTAATAGCATTGACCCAGACACACTATCTTCGGTGGTGAAGATGCCTTGTACAAGAACATCAGTGAGTGCATTTCCAACATCCCTGGTGATAACATTAAATGATACTCCCTCAAATGGATGTATCTAGCACCAAGTAATCGCTAGATACTCCCTCCGTCCGAAAAAGTTTGTCCCTCAAATGGATGACGAAGGACTTACCTTTTCCAATGAACACCTTCCCATGGAACACTGTTCAGGGCTTTAGGCTAAGCACATACTCCCTCCGTCCGAAAAAGCTGTGTTCCATGAGAAGGTGTTCATTGGAAAAGGCAAGCCCTTCGTCACATTAAAGTCTGATCCCTCCAACCCTGCTGTTATCGTGTGGAATGACACCTCCATGACCAAGGGCAAGGATGGCATGCTCCTCGGCTCCAATGGTAGTAGCACTGTTTCCATAGAGTCTGACTATTTCATTGCCTATGGTATTATCATCAAGAATGATGCACTTCCCGCCAAGGCGGGCGGCAAACAAGTGTAGGCCACTGCATTCAGTGTCATGGGCACAAAGGCAATTTTCTATAACTGCACCATCGAGGC
Organism: Triticum aestivum; assembly: GCF_018294505.1. Lineage (NCBI taxonomy): Eukaryota > Viridiplantae > Streptophyta > Magnoliopsida > Poales > Poaceae > Triticum > Triticum aestivum. The sequence goes on along the minus strand of NC_057797.1, from coordinate 762,545,916 downwards.
CGACCAGGGAGCCTTGTATGACCATGAGGGACTCCACTACTTCAAGGCCTCTACAATCAAGGGAAGTGTTGACTTTATCTTCGGATCCGCATGATCGTTGTATGAAGACTGTAGCATCATCTCTACTAACAAGGATATCACCGACATGGAAGTGGCACAATAGGGTCGGGCCAGCGAGAGCCGTATCAACAGTGAGAGCGGTTTCTCCTTCAAGAATTGTACCATCAAGGGTGAGGGGAAACCAGTATTTTTAGGAACGGCATGGGGGAACTTCTCGCACGTTGTGTAATCTTCCACTGAGATGGACAGTAAAATCATTCCCATCAGATGGGGAAAGGGGAATATGCAAAAAACATGAAAAGGGGAATATGCAAAAGCCTAAGAGGTACTTATATCCCTTTTCCCATTTGACGACGGGCGTGGGTACGATTTCACTTTTGTTTCTCCGCCCTTGACGTCCGCACCGAGCCCCTCTCCCTCGACCATCTCTTCGCCCTCATGTCCAACTTCGATCAGAGGGTCGAACTATTCTAGGGCGCTGATGGCAACTTCAAATCGTCCGCTAATGCCGCTACTCGTGGTGGCCGTGGTCCACCCAAGGGCTACCGTGGCAAACCGCGAAGTAACTGGTGGATCGCGCGACGGCGGTGGCGCTGGTTATAACCAGCAGGGAGGAGCTGCTGGCTACAACAGGCCATGACAAGGTATTGACGTTAAACCAAATCTTTCAGTGGCGACACAATTCCTTGATATCTTTATAACACTGACTGAGTATGCTGTGGCAACTATAAAGTTGAACTTAATATTCTAGCAAACGGAATCACAATGCCAACTTAGCATAACTGCAAATTACCTTACCTTACTAACACTAGCAAATTAAATGACAACACATAATAACCTAATAACTGAAGAGTATAACAAATTAAATCACATTAATCTCATCACATAGCCTAATAGTACGACATAGTACAAGTTCAGTCTTGCTCTCTTGTCTGTACGTTGAGGTAGAGGATTGCTCAGTTTACGAAGAGAGCAAATAACTCAGAAAGAAGCACATCCATTATATATAGCCTGACAATTCAGCTCAACACCTAAAATTATGAGTGAATATCCATGCTCTCGAAACAAACGGTTGATACGACAACAAAATCATCAACATTTTGCTTTGTTGCCAAGTAATAATGGGTTTGCCGACCAAAAGAAAAGAACGAAACCGATCTGTCAACCAGTCATATCCAGCAACAGTTGCACATGACAACTGATTTTCTTTTTGTCTTTCAGAAAACAGCTGCAGAGGAGAAGAGCAACCAGGGACCATCACGGCACAGATCAAACAAATAGTCTTCTTTCTTTATAAAAGGGATCCATTAGTAATTTTCGGTTGTATGAACATTTTCACTTGATGTTGCAAGCTACTAAGGCTGAACTTACTTTTTTTATTTGTTGCAGAAGGCTGAACTTACTCTCTTTTATGGTGTGCAACTAAGTCTGTAACTAGGTTATATATGAAAACCTTCCGATGAGAATGGTTGGATGCTGGTGGTTGACGTGGCGACCGAGGAGCACCACATGCATCGTTTTCCGGTCGAGGACAACGAGTACTTCCTGGCCTTCGATCCGCTGGTGAACTTGTGCCATGCCCTGCATATGGTGGGCCCTTGCTCGAAACTCCAGTTCTAGGTTATGTCACTGCCACCGGCCGAGTACGACGACAACAAGCTATGCTGGGATCTGAGCTACAGCTTCTACACCGACGACGACCGGTGGGTCACCTCGGCGAGCACCTGGTTTGACGATGGCAAGAATGGGTTGTGCTTCAGATGTGGGGATGTCTTGTTCAAGCATGGCACGAGAGGACGCTCGCCAGAGCCGTTCCCAGATGCCGATTGTCCTCCATGCGGCCAACAACTTGAGCTGCCGCCGCCGAACTGCAAACGGAACCTTTTCGTGGTTATCGCCCCAGCCTGCTCTCATCTCTCACCTTGGCGACGTCGCCATTGCCTTCATACGCCGAATCGACGAGACAACATTACACTACGCCAACAGGAATGAAAACATCACGCATACGCTGAGCTAAGTCAAATTTGCTGACAAGCTTCAACACATCTTGAATGATAGCATGCATGACTCACTGGCCATTGAGCCCGGAGGTTCTCCCAGCATCAACACATCTCACAGCGCAAGCCATACTCGCCATAAACATTCCATAGTTGCATTACTGTGACTTGAAGCTTTCCTATTGGTAGTACATTATATTGTTTTAGGAGTTCTCTCTATTAGTAGAGCTCATGGGGAATTGTCTTTCCCTTTTGATGATACTATTTAAGGAAATGTTGTTAAGTGTTAATGATAATCATTTGTCCTTTCCTATTGTTGCGGTTGATCATCTGCTTTTTTTTGAGACACTCTTTCTAAGCTTTTATTCAACCTCCATAATGTTTACATGTAAAAATTGAAGCTCTGCAGGTTGGCCTAACCAAACATGGCGACCAAGCCCGAAAGTTAATGAATGCCTAGCGAGATTGTGAGCCTCGAAATTTGAGCTCCTAAACTCATGAATGATATTACAATCAGCAAAACCCCTAGATAGGTCTATGATTTCTTGTACGATAGCTCCATACTCCGCCGCAGAATTTTGCTTGATGTCCTTCACCACCGTCTTGTCGATCATCTGGTGTCACTAATAGTAGTGTATTGAAAGGTGTTTATATCTCCTTAAAATGTTTAAACAACCTGTCGAGGCAGCTCAAAGCCCAAATAGAACAATTGTTCTACGGTATGGGGCTTTTAAAAAAGGGATGATTGGTGCCTACTATTGACATGGAGCTTTTAGCAAATTTAGTGTCGAAGCATTTCCCAAACAGTGGTCAGCACCAATTTCGCGGGATTCGGGTTCCGTTAGCGCCAACATCAACACCTGGTTTCCTATTGCTTATGGCGTTTTCCTTTTTCTTATCTTATCTCCCAGTTTCAGCTACCTGATGAAATTCCATCCATTTGCTCCTCTGTTTTGAGAAATGCCAGGTCTTTATTTTCTGTCCAGATTTCGTGCACAGGTCCTCGTATCACCCACCGACCACGGTTTTCTTTGTGTGAACCTTGCAATTCTGGTTTTCGGAGCTGACCGGGCCAAGATCGGGCACCAAGTTGCCACCTTGCTGGCATTCCAAACCAGCTTAGCTAAAGGAAAAATAGTATGGTCTTTCGTGACACAAGAGGTTACAATCACTTTTTTAGTACTGTGGGACAAGAGAAGATATCTGAAAATTTAGCACATGCAAGATGAGTTTAAGAAACGTTTTTAGCACACTCCACCTGATTTGAAAAAGGAAATAGGAAAACAGGGAACCTTGGCTTGCCTGTGCAGATTGTGATGTTTAATTGAATTTCTTCCCGTGTGCAGTGTATGGAAGCAGAACTCTTTAGGTTGCGCGCGTGAATTGGTCTCCCCTGTCCACTTCGAGTTGGTAAAAACAGTTTCCTGCCCTAGTCGCTTGCCCAATGACAGCATTAATGCGTCTGTGGTGAGATTTGAAAATGGTATCTCCACACGACGTTGAATCACTCCCATGAACGGCATTCTGTTACATTCAAAGAATCTGTAAAGATTCTATTGTCCATTTGTGCAGCACATTACACCACAGTAACTCCAAACTAGTCTACCGGCCCTTAGAATGCTTGTTCTGTTTCACAGTTTTTTGTCGTAGCAAAGTAGATAGGAGATTTGATATGTTTTGTGTTCCATATTTCAATATCCGTAGTAAGTATATTATCACAACCTTGTGCACTCTTGTCCTTGAGAACAGAAAAATAGTACTCCCCCTGGACCAAAATAAGTGTCGCAGTTTTGAACTAAGGTTTTGGATTGGAGTTTGAAGGGAGTAGTTTTTAGTATGACTGAAGTTTTCAACTCTTTTTATTTCATACCTTCTGTTTGTACTTCTGCTATTGGTGTTTAAATATGTCTGTAGTACTTATGCAAGAATTTGTCTTTGCTTATGACAGTTGATGGACCGGACGGTTCATACAAAGGGTATGAACATGTCGTACACTAACCAAATAATTCGTCTGGATCTCATCTACAAAGTGAGTGGCTTTGCGATAGCTGAGAAATAGTCTGGCGGTCTTCCCGATCGACCAAAATACATGGAACCTTTGGGGCACTTCTGAACTGTTATTGCTCATCCAAAAAGGAAGATAAGTCAACAGACCTTTGTTGCAAGATGGATGAGCTAGGCATCTCATCCAGTACTCTGCCCATCAACAATCTCATGTCCCTATACATGAAGTTAGGCCAGCATAAGAAGGTTTGTATCCTGTTTGAGGAGATGAAGGCGAAGAATGTTAAACCGGACAACCTCACTGTTCTGCCATTATGATGACCAGCTGTGCGGCATTGAACAAGATAGATGCCGTTGACGAAAAGGATGGGGTTCTATGGTGGTCTGTCTAACGCCTACCAGAGTGCTGATTTGGTTGAAAAAGCAGAGTCTGCCCCTGATTTACATCGGCGATGAAATTTCTTCTGATTCCTTGCATGAATAGCAGAAGGCAGACATTATGTGAACGAATAGCAGAAAGCATTTAGTGCTTTTGCACCAAGCAGAACTAGGCCAGAGCAAAGTTTTTTTTTGTACTATTACAATTTGGAGGTCTGCTTCGGTACACCCCCCTCTCGCTTAACGTATAAGGGCATTTTGGGCATACGGTGCTTAACGTATCCCGCGCCGTATGTGGCGTGCCCATACAGGTAGAGCCGAGCGCACGGCTCGAGCCAATACGGCCGGCTCGCATCTACCCTCTCCCCGTCGTGCGAAACAAAAAAACCACGACCTGCGTTGATCACGCGGCCCGTTCCAACGTCGCCCTTACCCGCCGATCGCCGCCCTTACCCGCCGATCACCGCCTTTCCCCGCCGATCTAGCCGTGATCACGCTGCCAATTCCAACGTCTTCCCGTCCGGCCGATCGCCGCCTTTCCCCGCCGACCGCCGACCATTTTCCCCGTCTTCACCCGGGATCTGGCGGGTGTGGACGTTGTTGGAGTCGCCCGCCGTACGTGATGTCGCCTCCGTGCAGGTCGTCACGGTGACGTGGCCTACGTGGACGCCGTCGCCGCACGCAACTCCGTGATCAACCTCTCCGAGAACGTCCTCGCCGTCCGCAGCCACGCCAGGCCAGCCGAAGTGCACGTGCACGCCATGTAAGCCGTCTAGTTTGTCAAAAAAATTGTATCTGTAAATAATTATGTGCAATCACTTGTTAGATAAGAAGTTGTCATCTGTATGATCATAGTACATTTAATTTAATTTAAAATTGATAGATCAATTTTTATTATAATATTGCAGTGTTGGTTGTGAGATCATTCAATGGATAAAGAAACTGCATTTACGGATCTGTTTTTGACACAAGTGAGTGGGATGGTAGCGATAGTGTTGATCGTACGAATGGTAATGATAGTAAAGATGATGATGATGGCAGCGACAATGAATCCTGGTCATCGTACGATAATTTACCTGAGGAGGATTTCAAAAGAAGGAGGAGGGTGCTTGTAGTGAAAACGTAAGTGTCGTGTACAATCTTTTCGTCGGATGAAGAACCATATGGTACTTACATGTGCATATGATTTTTTTATGTGCAGGAGGATATTGACGTCCAGAACGAGGAAAATCATGGTGTTGAATCTTTCGCGGATAACATAAGCCAGGTTCGGTCCAAAATTTAAGATGTCATTGAATAATAAAAACTTGCTGATGACAACTTACACTTGCTTATGTGGAATATTATAGGCTAACTTTGATGGTTGGAGTGGTGATGATGAATATGAGCATGAGGATGGAGCTAATATGGATATTGAGGAAGCTGAAATCCAGCAACGTGCGCAGGAGACACAGTTGAAGGTTATGGGTATGACATTTGCATCACAATGGGCCTACATGTTCTATAATAACTACGCCAAAGACCGTGGATTCAGTATCAGAAAAGATAAGGTGAAACGAGGAAAAGGACTTTCAACCACTGTTCGGTATAGTCGATACGTTTGCTCGAGGGCAGGAAAACGTCTCAGTAAATTTTTAAACCCGGAGGGCCGTACCCGCAGGCTAAGACCTGAGACTCGTTGCGAGTGTGGCGCACATTTTGTCGTGAAGTTGGACAAAGGACGTGGAGTTTGGTTCGTGGCAGCTTTTATGGATGATCACAACCATTTGTTAGTGAGACCAGATGAGGTGGTATTTCTGCGGTCACATCGAGTGATGGGAGATCACCAGATAGCTGAGATCTTGGCGATGGAAGGAGCTGAGATCAGAAAGCATATCATCGTCGACAACTTCATTAGCAGGTATGGCTCGTATGATAAGTGTGGGTTTCTGAGACGAGACGTGTACAACCTATGTTGCCGAGAAAAAAATGAAGTTGATTGTGAAGGGTGATGCTAACACGGCAATCAGGATTATGAGGAGCAGAAAGGAGAAGGATCCAGACTTTTTCTTTGAGTACGTGCTCGATAAGGAGGGCCGTTTGAAGAGCATGTTCTGGTGCGATGCACAGTCGCGGCGGGACTATCAGTTGTATGGAGATGTGACTGTGTTCGACAGCACGTATAAGATGAACATATATAGTATGCTGTTTATCCCCTTTGTTGGTGTAAATAATCACGGTTGCACCATAGTTTTTGGTTGTGCCATTGTGTCCGACGAGACCGAAGCGACGTATGTGTGGCTGCTCCAGACATTCCTGAGGGCCAATTGTCAGAAAAAGCCAAGGTCAATCATCACAGATGGAGACGCTGCAATGATACGAGCTATTCGGTTGGTTTTGGTTGATGTGTTGCACCGTCTCTACTCATGGCACGTGGAAAAAAATATGCAGAAGCACCTTAATTACAAATCGCTAAATGAGTTCAGGGCACTCTTGTACTACTCCACCTCTCCAGCCAACTTTGAGGCGAGATCACACGCTTTCGTCCGTAAATGGAAGACTGATAAAACAGAAGAGTGGCTGAGTAGGATGTACAGGAAGAGGAGTCTGTGGGCGGCATCATATCTGTCAGATGGTTTTTTTCTGGGTATGCGCAGTAATCAGAGGAGTGAAAGCCTTAACTCTTGTCTTCACCTTCACCTGGACGGCGGTATGACTATTGTTGACCTAGTTGTGCATTATGAGAATTGCATAGTTCGACCACGTGAGAACGAGGCACATGATGACTGTGTTTCAAATCAGTCATTGCCACCATCAGTCACAGAATATAAGGATATTGAGAAGCATGCTGCCGAAGTATTCACCCATTCCAATTTTTATATTCTTCAACAAGATCTGAAGAAGATGGGAGAGCTTGAGATCTTTGAGACGCTAGTGCGAGTTGACTGCCACACCTTCATCGTGACATGGAGAAATAACCGCAAATTTCAGTTCGGCGTGAATTATCGAGCTGAAAACTCTGAAAATACGATAGACTGCAGTTGTGGACGAATGCTTCGGAAAGGATTGCCTTGCAAACACATTCTGTATGTGTTGGTTCATCTGAAAATATCTAAAATACCTAAGTGTTGCATCCTTAAGAGGATGTCGAAAGTTGCGAGAGGTGGGCTGCCTGCACAGCGAAAGAGTGACATGTTTGGCTGGGGTTGGACAGGGGCAGAGCAGCGTGCTCGCTATAGTCAACTCAGTATAACAGGAGCTGAAGCTTTTCATGTTGCTTCAAATGATCCATTCGTGTTTGATGAGTTGATGCAGTGTTTGCGGAATATAATAGCAAAGAAAAAGGTTCCTGATAATGATGTTGTTGGTAGTAGAAGAAATGTGCATGAGGAGCCACGTCAGCCGGAACAACATGTTGATGTCATAGGTGATCCCGTGAAAGTTTCCACGAAGGGCGCCCCTAAACAGAGCATGACAGGGCGGGCAAAGAAAGATCCAAATGTTACAAAAAATGGAATACCAAAATCATTTTCTGAGAAAAAACCCGGTCCTCTTTGTGGCATTTGTAAGAAAGAGGGCCATAGACGGCAAACGTGCGCTGAGAATGAAAAGTAAGTTTACATTATTTTAATTATTTTTTGGGTTATTTCTTTACAATTGTCTGATGCGTTGTTTACAATTTGTTATGTAGGAACCGGCCATAAAGATGAAGTATTCATAATCAATTGAAAGACTCGTAATTTCCGTTTATTTGTTTAAGGATAAGAGACATGGCACTTTGGGTTTATTCTTTAAGCCATCTTGTTCGATGGAAGGCATTGGCACTTTCAGTTTATTTGTTTAAGGATTGGAGACATGGCACTTTGAGTTAATCTTTATGCCACCTTGTTTGAGGTTATGAGACACGCGATTTTTATTATTATGTGTGAAACATGATATATTTATATGAGTGTGTTACTGCTGTCATGACTTTGTCAACTGATTAACACTTTTTAAATTTAATGTATGTGAAAAAAATATTTGAAAAAAAAGATCAGCCGTGGCCGGGCGCGCGCACGGACAGTATACTACAACGCCTTCTGGGAGGCTTTTCGGCCGGCGAGTGGGGAGGCCACGGCGTACAACAGGGCATTCATTAGTGTTCTGCAGCGAGCTTGTGAGAAGGCGAAGACGGGAGTATATAAACCGGTCGGCGCGTCTCTCCGCGGGCGAGGTGGGACTAAACTTAGTCGGCACAACGCGCCAGCGTCTCCATCCGCACAAGAAGAGGATCGGCCCACTCGCCCGACGCGTGTTGTTTATGGGCCGACAGATCGCCATATTCCCCCTCGGGATCGTTGCATGTGCCTGCTGGGTGGGGCGAGACGAGACCTCTGCCACCGGGCGCGCGGCTGTCGGTCGGTCGGCTGCTGGGCCAGCAGACCCGCGAGTGGCGCACGGCGAATCGCGCCAGCCCGCACTAGCGGGACTGCGCGGGCCCGCCACTGCCTCGGATGTCGGCCACCGCACGGGCTGGGCTGGAATATTCGTCGGATCTAGCGCCGCTGCTGCCAGCACAATCGACGTGGGAAATTGTGCAGGTTTTGTCCACATCGCGCCAACTCACGACGGTGGGGATATTTTCTAATAAATAAATGACCGCCGCGAGTAGAAAAAACAACAGTACATATAACATCGCAGCCGCAAACCGATACATTTTAGGACAGCAAAAATATTACTTGCCCACACGCATTTAAATGTTTAGTCTCACACGAAAGCGATAAATAAAACGTGAAAAATTGTCGAAATCTATCCCAATGCCATGTCGCATTACAATCGTTCAAAGTATCCAACAACAGTAGGGAAACCTTCTACGGGACTAAAACCCTACCGATGCTAATACCTATTCCTTCTCCATGATTTTGACAATTTTTATCTTGACCTTCTCTAATTTGTTCACCTCTGAAAAAATAATTTCCGCGACAATACGTGGCCTTGACTCATTAATCTTTTCCTGGTCAAATTCATGTGTCCAGCGATCTCCGTCCTAGTATTTTATGCACCACATCACAAAAAGTCCACAAGACACTCTGCAATAAACATGCGTGATCAGCTTAGGATATAGCATGCACTTCCTTGTACTTATTTAACTTACCCATCGTTTTGTCTCGACATTTTATACTCATTAATTGGCCACGATGAGACATCTAGAAATTTTTTTGATTCAAGAGTTGAGTTGGCCTCCATAATATCCTTAAAAATTTCAGCTCTCTGAAACAAATTAACAAACCAGAATTTAATGTATATACTATGGTTATTCAAGAGTTGAGTTGAGTTGGCCTCCATAAGAGTTGAGTTGGCCTCCATATATGACTCAATATTTTTCTGAATGCGAGTGTGAAAATTATAGCGTACCAGGGTGGCAATCATATTGCGAATTCTTTAGCTAATTGCGCCTTTAGAATTTGAGTCAAGAACTTGAAACTCCTCCTTGACGGTGTGCATCACTATGGTTATCCAATGATTATCATTAACATGCATAGGAAAATACGCCTACATAGTAACCAAATGATGTTAGTGCAATTAAATAGTAATGTCTAATAAAAACAAATAAATATGAAAGCAATACCTTGTCCCATCTGAAATACTCATCCATTACTCTTGCGATGACTTTTGTTTTCTTTGTAACATGTTCTGAGTCATTTACTGACTTGGTCTTTCCCCTTGCCCTACTTAACATAAATTTGGGGAACCACGTTGTTGATATGTAATGATCAGAAAAATCACGGTGTTGTAGGTGTTTACAATATGCATTGATGATCTGCATACATAAACAAAAAATTTCTATCAACTTGTGAAATACAAATGAGAGATATGTTAAAACCAAACTCATACTTACAGCGCCATGCAACCATTTAAACGTCAGGACATCATTAAGCATAGCTGGCGTGCATATGTCCCCATCTGGTGGCGGCATATCGACCACGGTTCGGTGTGCATGCTTCTTTGTCGATGCTAGAGTCTCAACAAAAACTCTCGCTGCCTCTATGTGATCCGGAGTCATATTAAGAGAACTTGCTAGAATTGAATGTGGTGACGATGCAAACAGATCTAAAACAATGCAGCTACAGTCATTAAAAATAATAAAAAATTTACATAACGCATGAATGAATTATAAAGTAGTACTTGACTTACTAAATGAACCCAAATTACATTAGTAATATCTACCATCATATGTATAATGTCAATACGAAATAAATTCTGTATTAAGTACTCTTTGTAATATAATTACTTCATAAATTCTGCATTAAGTAGTGTTTTTAATTCTATGTGAAGTACTGTTTTTTATTAACGGTCGTTTCCAAATTATTAGTTATAGCAATGAACTTATTAATTTATTTTCGACATCCTTGAAATGAACTCAATTTTTTATAGTGTTCCACAATCATCACTAGGATGCATGCCAAGTTTTGTATCTTTTTTATCGCTTTATGAATTTTCTATAATTTTTTCTGTGAAAACAGCACATAGCACATCCCGGACGTAACACAACATGTTTTTGGTGTTCAAATACGTTCAATTCTTGGATTGAATGTCAGGGTGACCATACCAATTGAAGGACCGGTCCGTAAAGAGTTTTTTTCGACATCGTTGAGATGAACTCAATTTTTTTTCATAGTGTTCCACCATCATCACTAGGATGCATGCCAAGTTTTGTGGCTTTTTTTTACTTTATGAATTTTCTATAATTTTTCGGTGAAAACACCACATACCACACCCTCGGACGTGACGCAACATGTTTTTGATGTCCAAATACGTTTAATTCTTGTATTGACTGTGGGGGTGGGCATACCAACTAACTTGCAAAAATTGAGGTTATTCCGAATATGTCGACAAATTGGCCTCCTTCTCCGGAGACCGTTCGGCCAGGACCGAAGGCCCCGCACGAAAGGATTTTTTTCCGACAGCCTTGAAATGTACCCACAATTTTTTATAGTGTTCCATCATCATCATTAGGATGCATGAAAAGTTTTCTGGATTTTTTATCGCTTTAAGATTTTTTTATAATTTTTTCGTGAAAACACCACATATCACACCCCGGACGTGATGTAATATGTTTTTGGTGTGCATGCATGACAAGTTCTCGGAGACCGTTCGGGTATGAGGGAAGGCCCCATGCATGCGTTTTGTGACTAATTTTTCTACAATTTCTGTGTCGATTATCGTCTCGTAACGTTGAAATGTATCTTTCCGTTTATTTTTTGAAGTTGCACGACTAACATCAAATTAAACATATGGATTTTTTTTTCAGATAAGCGATTCCGAGTTCATTCATAATTCAAAATATTTTACATAACCCTAAACATAACCGAGCACTGCTCTTACATAACTTAGACCGAAATTTAAATAAAAACCCTAACACTAGACTACTCGTCGTCGCTGGCGCCAGTGATGTCGACGACCGGGGCCATACCGCCGGCCTCTCCTTCGCCGCCGTCGCCGCCATCGTCGCCACCGTCGTCGTCGTCGTCGTCGCTGCTGAAATCCCACCAGTTGTCTTCCCGCGCCTGCTGCTCCTGCACCGCCGCTATGGCCGCCAGCCGCTCTCGTTCCTCATGAGTGGCCGCCACCGCCTCCTCCTCTGCCGACCGGGCCAGCCCCGCAAGTAGCCCCGGCGTGTCGTCGGGGTCTCCGTCTTGAGCGAGGGCGGCCTGCGTCGGCGGGATCTCGACCAGCGCCGGGGCAGGGGGCGCCTGCTGTGCCGGGGCAGTGGGGGCGGCTGGAGGTGGGCCGTGGCGGCGGCGACCACGGGAAGTGCCGGCCTTGCCGGTAATGTCCCCAACGGTGCGGCCGGACGCCGCGTCCCTGAACGCGCCGAGGACGATATCGAAGTTTTTCCCGCACCAGAACCTGCGCCGGGCCCTCCGGTTGTACCGGCCGCCAGGGAACGCGCGGAGCTGCTCCCTCGTCGGCGGCGGTCCCATGGTTGGGATGTCGTCTGCCCCGATCCGCCATGGCCTCAACAACTTGGCTGCCGGCGGCACCATCAGGCCGTACTGGGCCAGATCCTCCGTGTCGCCGATGGTCAGGCTCAGCGGCCAGACGCCGCTCGGCCACGCGCCCTCGTCGGAGTCGCTGGAAGACATTGCCGGCGAGGAGGGGGAGATGGGCGGGCGAGGAGAGGAAGAGAGATGGGCGGGGCGAGGGAGATGACACGGCGTGGTGAGGGGCTGGCGCGGCCTTTTATAGACGGCGGGGGAGGAAGGTGGGCGGGCGAGCCATCGGCGGCGCGCGCCCCGAGGGAGAGGCGGGCGAGCCATCGGCGGCGTGCGCCCCGAGGGAGAGGCGGGCGGCTGGCGGCACGGGCGGTGGCGTGTGAAAGCGAGGCAACGACGGTGTGTGAAGGCGCGGCGCGGCAGCAGAGGCATCCCTGGCGTCTGGGCGCGGAAGCGGTGGCGTGGGAAGGCGCGAGGACGGCAGGCGCGACAGGCGATGCGTCGGTGGCGTGTGAAGGCGGGTGGGCGGTCGCCGCAGCGGCGGCAGCCGACTGGTCGACTGCCGGCCCGAGACGGAAGGCTGGCGGCAAGCGCCCGGTCGCCGCACGCGCGGCAGTGGAGGGCGCGAACTACGAGGGTAGCAGGCGGGCGGCAGAACATCAGCCGCGAGCAGTCGGCGCCTGCATGCACGCCGCCATTACTGCAAAGCAGTTAATTGCACGGCGATACGGCCGTCCACGCCACATCCACACGTACGCCCCACCGGTCAACGCCGACTTTTTTTAATAAAACACGCCCTGCATCTGACATACTGGGCCTGTGGATGCTAACTGCTCGGCTCAGCTCGCGTGCTCACGACTGCCAAGCGGCTCGGCTCGTCCCGCAGCCGCGTACACACAGGCGCGCGGAGTATCGGCGTGGACGCGCGGGGGTCATTTTTTTTAAATAAGACGACCGTGCCCCTGGCAGCAAAGGGGTATAGGAGAATCTCAGCCCTTGATGTGTTTAAGGGGTGTACCGAAGCAGAAGTGTTGCATTAATGTTACTTATCGCTTTCCTGTTGGTAGCAGTAATATTGTTTTAGCCGTTCTTTATTAGTAGAGCTGATGGGGGAATTGTCTTTCCCTTTATTGGTGGCAACATTTTGTCCCTGAGTCCACGGGACATCATTTTTCTTTGCTGAATTTCAAACTTACGGAGACATTTAGCAACAGTATGCATCATTGCACCTGGATTAATTCCTATTCCCCGCAAAAAAAAAAATCCTATTGCTTATCTCCTTTTCCGTTTTCTTGTAGATGAAGCTAACTAGCTAAGTTTTGTGCTCATCTTAGCTCCCAGTGTCATCCACCGTGGTCCCGTGTGTGTCGTCCCACCTAATGAATTTCCATCCATTTGCTCCTTTGTTTTGAGTAAAGTCGGGTCTTCATTTTTCTCTCGGCATTCCATGCACCCACGGTTTCTTTGTCTGAATCTTGCAATTCTGGTCTTGGGAGCTGACCCGGCGAATATCCGCCACCAAGTTGCCACCTGGCTGGCATTCCAAACCAGCCTAGCTAGCTCAACGAAAAATTGTATGGTCGTTCGTGAGACAACAGATTCCTGTGCCACTTTTTGGTACTTTGGGACACCAGAAGATATCTGATTGTTTCGCACATTCAAGGTGATGATAACAACATTCTTAGCACACACTCCACCTGATTTTAAAAAAGGAAACAGGGCACCTTGGCTGTGCAGATTGCGATGTTTAACTAAATTGCTTGCTGTGTGCAGTGTATGGAAGCAGAACTCTTTAGGTTGGGTGAATTGACGTTACCTGTCCACTTCGATTTGGTAAATACAGTTTCGTGCCCCCTAGTCGTTGGACCCGATGATTGCTACGCGTCTATGACGCGATTTTGATTTCTTAAACATGCTCCCTCTCTACACGATGCTGAATCACTACCATCGACGGCGGTCGTCCATTTAGCTTTGGTGCCCGAAACATCTGTTTGCTCTTGTTAGTTTCCTGAAACGCTGACCCTTTTCTATTCCCTATTTTATGAAGCGGTGGAATGCTGACCTCAGTTTAGGAAAAAGAATGGGAATGGCGATGTAAGTCGCCTGGTATTTGAATTTGGGTTAGTCGATCATTTCGGAACGTCCGATGCACATCCAACTGCGCTTGGCCCTTCTTCTTCCTTCAAATCTTCTTCTTCCACAGACTGCCACATAGGCCATCGGTCGAATCGCCTGTGACCACCAACCGCTAGAAAAATGGGGTTCTTTGTCTTTCCTATATTTAGAATTATTATTATTATTATTATTATTATTATTATTATTATTATTGTAATTTACTTTTAGATTTGGATAGTTTCTGCAACTATTATATCTATTTGCACAAATACCTCGACGCTTTCCAATCGTTAATACATAAAGCCCGACGGCGCTCCCACGCAGCGTCGCCGCCCCTCCCCCACCGACGCCCCCGGCCATCCCTCCCTGCCCGCGTCCGGTTTTTTTTCCTCTGGCGAAGATACACCCCCCCGTCCTGCCGCCCGCAACCCCCCCCCCCCCCATATCAACGATAGATAATGGGGTGGCCCACCGACGAGCCCCTTACTTCTCCTAACTTCCCTCTGGCTCCCTCCGGCGAACTTCAAAGTCGACAGACCCAAATTTGGAAGTCTGTCGACTGACCCGAATTTGGAAGTCTGCCGACTGACATCTAGATATTGTGAAAAAGAAGCAGTAACTTGTAAACCTGGTTCTGATGTAGTTCAACGTTACACACTTTGATTCCCCACCTATAAACATCAGACCAAAATTTGTCGGTTTGGTCTGCATCAACGAACCCACTGTTTCAGGCTTATAATCTATTTCTTGTGTCTATATAATTCACGCTCATTATCCGTATGTAGTTTATCTCTGTGATATACTACTGATTATATTTGCCGCAGCGTATGACTCCGGGAAATGGGTTTGGGGTTCTGTTGCAAAAAAAAGAGAGGCAAATTTTAATTCTTTCCTGATCGGAATCGAGCCAAGAGACCCCTCCTATGCGTCAGGACGGGAAGTTTATGTAGATTTGTCTGATTCCTACCTAGTCCGACTCAGATTAATTTTTTTGGACGGCCAAGTCCGACTCAAATTGAAAGGGAACGATGCGCGTCCGATCGTACGTGATGCTGTCTTGCTTGTACCTGCTATATAAACTGTCTCTGTCCAGCTCGATTTCGTTCTTGGGCCTCATCGAGTTTCGCCGCTTAGCAGTCATCGATCCGTCTTTTGGTTTTGACGATGAGGGGACAACCTGCTCCGCCGCGGGAATGCGCCGACACTACTCGGGAGATCCTGCTCAAGCTGCCGACCAGGGACGTAACCCGCTGCTGCTGCGTCTCCAGGCTCTGGCGCGATGTCGTCGCCGACCCCACTTTCCGCAGACTCCATGCCGAGGCCGAGGCCGAGGCCGACCACGTCGCTGCCGCGCCGGAGGCCTTGCTCGTCACGGAGACCCGCGAGCATGGCAGGTCCGACGAGGCTAGTTTCTCCTGCATCTCCTCGTCCAAGCCTGCTTCCATGCCCCACAGCATTGTCATCCCTAGCGGCTACGGCCTCTCCAACGTCTGCAACGGCCTCCTCTGCTTCGCCCACAACACCGCCCCCATGGCGCCGGTGTTAATCTGCAACCCTGTCACCGGCGAGACGGCGACGCTTCCCAAGCCACCTCCCCGGTGGCACAAGAACGACCCCACCGAGTATCATCACATAGCTTTGGGGTTCAGCCCTTCCACCAAGGAGTACAAGCTGTTCCGGTTCTCCGTGTCATCCAATTCCGACTACGAGACCGTGATCCAGCAGAGCGTGTGCACCTTAGGCGGCGGTCGCGACAGGTGGCGCCGGCAATCATACATTTCAATGTGTCCCTTGTTGCACAACTCGCCGCCGGTGCTCGTTGATGGCAAGCTGTACTTGATGACCAGCGGCCGTGGACACCAACAACCTCGAAATCGGAACTCTAGTGAGATGCTGGTAGTCGACGTGGCGACCGAGGAGTACCACATGCACCATCTCCCGGTCGAGGACAAGGGGTACTACCCGGACTTTGATCCGCAGGTGAAGGCCTTTGAGATGAGCGGTCGGCTGTGCCTCGCCGTAGACATCTACCACCCTCATCGGAAGCTCCAATTCTGGGTTTTTTCACCGCCAGCGCAGTACCAGAGGGGAGAGTGCGACAACAAGAAGCTATGCTGGGATCTGCGACACAACTTCTACACTGATGGCAATCGGTGTAGCACCTTGACTAGTGTGTGCTTTGACGACGGCGAGAAGATGTTATGCTTCAGACGTGGGGATATCTTGTTCAAGCACGACACTAGAGGATGCTCGCTAGAGCTGTCCCCCGAAGCTGACTGTGAACAATGTCACCAGCGACTCGAGCTTCCGCCAACGCCGTCAAACTGCAAATGGAACGTTTTGGGTGGTTATCGCCCTAGCCTACTCTCACCTCTCACCTTGGCAACGCCGTTGTCGCTTTCGTACGCCGAAGCAGAAAGACAACAATTCAAGCATAAATTGCTGCTTACATTGCGCCGACACGAATGAAAACATAAAGATTGTTGTAATCTCCGCGCTCAGCTACTAGAAGGTCTGCAGCATCTGCTGATTAGCCGCACGTTCTCGCACAAGATGTGGTATAGTGTCCAGGTTTTCGGCTGCATGAACTCAATTCTGGTGGGCTTGAGGATTTCGCTGATTGGTGGGTGTCCATCATGGCTACGGTTCCATCTCGGGCTAGGGCGGAGATCAGTTCAATTGTGCTTCCCACTGCTTAACTCATCCGGCTTGAACGTAACAATAGAGCGTTCAACTGGTTGTCTGTCATGCACTCTGATTCCTTAGGTACTTTCAATTGTGGGTCGTCGCGAGCCTACATCTAACTTTGCATTTGCTCTCTTTCTCTCTTAATATACAAATAGTACAAGACACAGGATGTTCTTGCATGTTCTTGAAAAAATAATCGTGTATACACTGAGCTATCTCAAATCTTGAGGCAAGTATCAACACCACTGGGAGTGCAGGGTTGAACTCACCATAAACATATAATCCGCATGTCCATGCTTTGCTCCGCGCTTTGGTGCGAGAACTTTGTTAGAAATACATAAATATATGCTAAAATAACTAATTTAATGAAAAGAAAATATACTCATGAAAATCAAATAAAACAATGAAGCGTCTAAAAATAAATAAAAATGTCCAAATTACAGTAAAAAATGACATTTTGAACAAAAATATGAAGGATGACTGCCATGCATGCATGATGTGGCAGCGCCCCTAATGCAAAAAGAATTGCAATTTATAAGTTAAATACATGGCTTGCTTATGTGACGGGCATAAATGCATGGTTTAGTGGGACACTAAGATGGACTCTATGCATCATGCATGTTGAAAGAAGACTTAAATACATGGCTTAGTCGGGATGCTGAGGTGGATTGTATGATTGTTGAGAGAATTGAGATGAACTTTTTAAGAACATGCTAGGATGTAGCTAGGATTCCTAGTTGCATTCCTGTCACTTATAAATTTCCTATTGTTTGTGGAATATTGTTTTAGCCGTTCTTTGAAGAGTATTTGGGCAGGAACTGTCTTTCCCTTCCTATGATTGTAGCGTTTGTAGGCTAGCTCCAGATTACTATTAGAAGGAAATTGAAATATGCGCCTTTCGTCAAGTTGTTTCTCAGGATTATCATGATACACAATCGATAAATAATTTTGAGTCTGACCAAGAATTTATACTAGTCATCATGTCCAATAATAAAGAGAAAGGAACCAGGTTATACATACCTCCACTATCAATCTTATATACAATATTATATTAAAAGATGATCTTAGGTGTTAGATGCTTTGCGTGACCTCCGTGTTGTCCTCGTGTGGTGACTCGCGGAGTAATTAGGGTTTATTTCACCAGTGCGACCTATCCTACACCCTCCCTCACTGCTACTGGCCCATAGTCATCCTTCGTCCCTGATATCCCTCCATGTAGCTTTTTTTTTTAAAGATCAAGAATCTCTTCCCGATACCATTGCATATAACATGAAGCCACTGCATACCACCCAGTCCAAAGTAGGTCTTGAAATTCATGTCACGGTAGAGTCTTGAATAATCCTACCAACAAGAAAGACATCAGCACCAGGGGAAGGTAAAAGGTTTCACATCAATAGACAACAACACATAAACTCTTAGACGACATAACCACATAAGCCAGCCATCTCTCTAACGCTCCCAGAGAGCTCTGCACATGACAATGCCACGAAGTTGAGCTATGCTCCAGAAGTTCTCATAGAATGCACCGGCCGGGACCTCCACGTAGCTTCTTCCCTAGGTGCAATGTTGGCTACATGTGCGTTTTCGGACATCGTCTAGATCTAGAGCTTCATAGGTCTAGCCCGGTTCATTGAAGAGCCATTTTCTCCGACACTGTGTGTGTTTGGTGTCATGGTCGTGTATGATATCCATGGATGTTGATGATGACACGGACAGGGGTAGAGTCCCACACTGGCGCATGATGACATCATTAGTCTGCAGGATTAGCAAGGGGATCAGTCTCCGGCCAATCGGCCATGGTCGGTCTCCCCCATGTTGGATCTGGTGTGCGGTCCCCATGCCCGAACGTCTAGATTTGAGCTGTCCGGTTTCCACCTCCGCTTTTTTCTTCGGTGTACTAATCAAGTTTTAAGGAACTTGAGTTTTTTTGCCAGGATTAAGGAAGTTGGCTTTGCTGCAATATAAATTCAGCTTGAAATATGCATCTCACGTTTATCAATTTATGTGGGGTGCTGTGTTGAGTAACATCTAACGGCTACATGCAAGCGTTATACACCCACCAAAGGGATAAGTGTATTTTTCGTCCTCGAACTCTTCCGAGAGTTTATAAATCGTCTCTCAACTCAAAACTGGATAGTTTTTGTCCCTCAACTATTAAAACCGGATAGTTTTCGTCCCTCACGCCGCTTCGGGCGGTTTTCGTCCGCATGAACAGTAAAAATTTAAATAAGCAAAAAAGTAAAAAAAATCTGAAAATTTGTGGGATCAAAGTTCCTCGGGTGCGCAAGGTGCATGAATTTTTTTGTGCTATTTATACATTCCAGGAGCTCGTGACAAAGGAAAAACCATAAATATGTATGCCAGTGAACAGTAAATTCGAAAAAAAATAGAAAACACATTCAAAAATTTATGAAACTTGTTGACATACAAGATGCTCGGGTGCTCAATGTGCCTGCAAAATTTCATGTTGTTTGGACAATGTGGGAGCTTGTGGCAAAAAACAAAAAATTGGCTGGGAAAGAAACTTTGAAAAAGTGCACTTTTTTTTGCTAGAGCTCCTCCTATGTCATTTCAGCACGAAAATATGCAAGTACCTTGCACACCCAAGCATTTTTTATGCAAAATATTTCATATTTTTTTGCTATTTTTTAATTTACTGTTTGCTGACGTACATATTTTACAATTTTTTCTTTGTCATGAGCATCTGGAATGTACAAACAATATGAAAATTTGTACGCACCTTGCGCACCCGAGGAACTTTAATCCCACAAATTTTTAGATTTTTTTGCTATTTTTTTCGAATTTACTATTCGTCGGTTTACTGTTCATGACGGACGAAAACCGCCCGAAGCGGCGTGAGGGACGAAAACTATCCGGTTTTCATAGTTGAGGGACGAAAACTATCCGGTTTTAAGTTGAGGGATGATTTTTAAACTCTCGAAAGAGTTTGAGGACGAAAAATATACTCAATAGTGGCATTCCCTCATTAACAGTATTGCTGGACCGGCTAGAGAGGTAAGGTGACTGAATTTACAATTTGAACAAGTCACTTTTTTTAAAAAGAGCCGGCTAATTGAGTTGCGCTCCTCACTAATTGTTAATTGTGACGAAGACCAACGCTGACCATGCATGCATGGATGGGCCTACCAAGCTATGCCATCTCATGCACCATGCATGTCACGAACACATGCATGTAACGGCACCACATTCACTGTTCAAGTGTTCAACCTAAGCAACCACTGGGAGCTGAGAAAATTTGTGGTCAACAGTAGAAGGTCAGATGCCCTAATTTCCTTTTTGGTCAAGATCAGTTGGAGCCTTGAAAACTACTACTCAACTGATATCAGATGTCGGGTTTAGGTGGTGGTAATTAATTTAGTTATGTTCCTTCCGTTTGAAAACTGTCTGCCTAAAAATTGAGTGGTACCCTTAAATAACTAATAAAATGAAATAAAAACAGAAACAATATAATAAAGTTTCTAAGAACGATTGGATTAGTAGCATTAGTATTACCCTTTAAGAAAAATAAACTGAAAAAATAGAACAAAATAGTGACAAAAGGTACACACAGTTTACACAGAAAGTCCGTTTTTTAATAATATGCAAGAATAAGCATACAATAGTGTAACTTTTGCAAAAGAAATAGAGATTCGTAAGAAAGAATGAATTAGTGGCATTGGTATACTATTCAAGCAGAAAGGAAATAAAATTTAAAATAAAAATTAATAAAAAATGATAAAAGTTACACATAATTTACACATAAACTTCCCTTTTTAATAATATGCAAGAGTAAGTATATAATAGTGTATTTTTACAAAAATAAAGTTTCCTAAGAAGGAATGAATTAGTGGCATTGTTATTAGCCTTCACAAGAAAGAAAAATAAAATTTGCACACAGTTTACACAGAGATTTTTTTTTAATATACAAGAATAAGCATATAATAGTGGATTTTTTGTGATAAGGAAGTTTCCTAAGAAGAAAATGAATTAGTGGCATTGGTATTACCCTTAAAGAACAAAGAAAATGAAATAAACACTAAAACAAAACCAAAAAATTATGTTCTCTACTTAAGAATGAAATAGTGACATTGGCATTATCCTTTAAGAAGAAATGAAATAAAAATAAAAATATAAAAGTTACACACTACTTTGCATGAAATTGCACTTTTTGTGTTATACAATTAATACACATATGATAGTATAGTTTTCACACTCTAATGTAGTTACACACTTATTGTATAGCACTTGCATGTATACATTTACACTCAGCGAACATCCAAAAATACCCATAAGAAAAAAAAAGCAAAAACAGATATAAATATAGAAAAAAACAGAAAAGGCAAAGGAAGAGAGGGGAGGGTTGTGTTGTCAGATGGGCCAGATAGATCTAGCTTGGTCGCCCAGTTAACGGGCCTCAGCCCATTAAGGTATTGACTCGCCCAACACAAAGGTTAGTCACAAATTGCCAGCCCAAAACAAGTCGCCACACGACAGGAATAAAAAAGGTAGTACGAATCTTGGAGCAGCAATCAACGGCCTGAAAAATCGACTGACCCAAATTCAATTTTCAGGCAACTTACATATAGCTATAGTGGTATTGTTAGTTACTTGGTTTACACAAAAAAATGTTGTAGCTTTTACAATTTGTTTTTGTTTCTTGCCCCACTGTTGAGATTAGTAAGTGACAAATGATAACTAGTTTGTCGCTTCCTATTGCTGTGATCGATCGTTAGGGGCGACTACTGTTATTTTCACAAACATTATCTGGTGGGTGAGTTGAGGTAATTTCACCAGTTTATGAAACACAGAAAATTTCTTAGTTTCAAACTTAGGAAGACATTTAGCATCATTTGTATTATTGCAAGATGTTTACATATTTAAATAAGCACAAACAATGGCCCATAAGCCCCCTTTAATCCCTGCATTCGTTTTGAGCAGAGGATTAAGTGAACAAGGCCTTAGCGCGATTCGGTCTCCTAAACTTCCCCCGAACATGTAAAATGGAAGTGGAATGATTAGAAGAAAGCTACGGGTTGTTCTTGTCTTTTATCGCAGTGTCAACCACCATGGACCCCGTGAGTGTGTCCCACATTATGAAATTCCATCCATTTGCTTCCCTGTGAGTGAAGTCAGGTCTTCATTTTTATGTCCAGATTCCACGCTGTATGACCCGCAGTTCTTCTTGTCTGAAATTGCAATTCTGATATTGGGAGCTGACTGGGACAATTCGGAGCCAATTTGACACAATGCTGGCGTTCTAAACTAGCTTAGCCCAATGAAAAATGTTATGGCCTTTTCGTGACAGAACAGGTTAGCATCACTTTTTTTGGTACTGTGAGACAGGAGAAGATATCTGATTTTTTTTTAAAAGGAAAAAGGGAACCTCGTGATATTTAAACTGAATTTCTTGCCGTGTGCAGTATATGGAAGCAGAGCTGGTTACGTTGCGTGAACCTTGGCCAGGGAAGGAAACTGTATTTGCCAAATCAAAGTGGGCGTTTGCCCGATGACTGCAACGCTGAATCACTCCCGTCGTTCGTCTGTCACAGTTCACTAGGCCTTGTGAGTTGGCATGTATGTGGCCATGGCCTCATTTCATCAGGGGGGAGCTTAATTTTGGTGCAAAAAAACGAAACATCTTCTTGCTCTTGTTAGTATTTTTTGAAACGCTGGCACTTCCTATTCACTCTTTTCCGAAGCGATGGAGTGGTGACCTCAATTTTGAAAAACAAAATCAGTAACTTGTCAGCCTGGTTCTGATGTACTAGTTCAACCAAGGTTACACACTTGAGGCTTCCGCACGATGCACCTTTCTAAAATTTGCCATCCTGTAAACATGAAAGAAATAGCCGGTCTGGTCTGCATCTGTTCATTCTCCGACAATATATGTTGCTTGCAGCTCAAGCTATCCTTCTTGAGGTCAAAGTGGATGGGCTAATTGACCAAGGGTGGCCAGGAAGTGGGAAGGATCCGGCGCCCCACGTTTCCGGCGATGCGTGGCGCTGAAGCGAAGCTCGATCGTCGGTCGCGTGGTGGGAAATTGTAGCTAGCGCTATCCCGCCCGCTCGTCGGCTGGGGCTGCACCTGGCTGGTGGTGGGTGGGAATGTATCGGTGCACCCGCATTTGTGGTCTTGTGATGCTATCGATGCATCGAATGCCATGGAATATTTTAAAAAAATCTAAAAAAATAGCACACTCACACAATATCAATGTAGGTTGTCACAAAATTTTATATAAAAAATGAAATGTTTTTAAGATACAAAAATGACAAATTTGACATCAGTGCGATAATGGGCCAAATCTAAGCCCAAGTTATGTTATGCACTATTCAGTGCCGAATGTTTCATTTTTAATTTTTGAGTTATGTTTTGAATTTTGACATGAAATTTTGTGACAACCTACATTGATGTTTTGTGAGTGTGCTTTTTTTTTCAGAATTTTTTTAAAGATTTTAAAAGCACAATGCAAGTTCGGTGCATCGGTAGCACCACAAGCTCCGGTGCATCAGGGTTGCAGCCAGCAGCTACCATCCATCACGCTCGGTTTGTTTTTGTGCTCCGCATTTGCCCGTTGCAGAGCACCATTCCGCTGCAAGCATTGCATATGTGACACCAACACAGCAACAGCGAAACTGCTTCATGCGAAATGGCCGCGCCCAGGCTCCTGCCTCCGGGCCAAACGGGCAGCTTACCTGATGGGAAGTAATACGCGTGACGCTCCACCAGACCAGTAGATATGCATGTCGAGATGTGGACGCCGGTGTGGAGAACATGCATGCATTTTCGCCATAATCTGAATATTTCTAACACCTTTGCTGCTTGCCTTGAACGCCACCCAACAAACAACCCAGGCGATATCGATCGAGGGAGGGTGCACCACAGGCAGGGCACGTCACTTCCTTGCCGGGCAGAGCAGAGAGATGTTTTCCCCTTGCGCGCTCTACCAAACTAACCATGGTGCACTAGCTAGTGGCTACACCGATCTACTCCCTCCGTTCCCAAATACTTGTCTTTCTAGGCATTTCAAATGGACTCAACATACAGATGTATGTAAACATATTTTAAAGTATAGATTCACTCATTTTGTGCCGTATGTAGTCACTTGTTGAAATGTCTAGAAAGACAAGTATTTAGGAACGGAGGGAGTAGTAGTGTAAACCGCTAGGCGCTAGCTAAAAACAGCCTGCTGAGCGTGTGGGTGGAACGCGCTGATCGTTGCACATTCTTTGTACGCATTCAGAACAACATAGTGGTACACTAGTGCATTTTCCCCGTACGTGATCAATGCATCGGATAGTGGTTTATCCCCGTGACACAACGGTGGTATAGATAGCCCGTACCAACTCGACCGGCGCTGTGTGTGCAACATTTGTCATCAGAAGTAGCACTAGCTGTGTACGATGGGCCGTGGAGAAGCGTGACCACAGGCCATGGTTTTCAGTTTCGATGCAATTTCATTGAATTTTAGAAATTTCAGTAATTTTGGCACATACCGAAATAATTGCATTTTGCTCAAAATATTTCAACGATTTCAATAGTACACAGGTATTCAAATTATACTTGAATTTCAAAATATTTCGTTGGATCTCAATCAAATTAAAGTGGAAATTTTGGTCCATTGGCCGAATTGAAAACCTGAATCACTTTATTTCATTGAAATTCAATGTGTTTCTGAAACTTAAATTCAAAACCATGCCCCATGCTTGCTTGGAGATAGATCTATCGTATCGGTGGTCCTAACTTAGTGAATAATATCATTAATATCTCCGTATCAGTCCTTTTTGAGGGAAAATAAATCCTCGGCATGCCTTTAATCTGACCTAACTAATAATGAGACATGGTTCACACGAGCTACTCGAAGCGTCCAACATGTTCTGCTCGATCATCATTCATGTCTAACAATTTGGCATAATCGGTCATTTGCTACTATTCCCTAGATTTCCACGCCATTTTTTTTGTGTTGTGTTGTTGTGCAAAAAGGATGATAGTGAGATCCCAGCAAAGTATTCATTTTTTTATCAATGAGAGTATTCATTTTGTTGTTCAATGAAAGAAATAATTTTTTTACTAAAGGTTAGATGTTATTTTATTATCAAAACTATACAAAAGCATAGTTCTATGTCCACAAGTTAGTCCATCCGCGTAATCGCTTCGCTCTACTTATTGTTATTCAAGACAATCGTTGCTCTTTAGTTCCTTCTTGAGCATACCCGATGAGCTACTTGCACGCTCCATGCTCGACAAACTAGTTTCTTTGTGCCAATGAACTCTATCATCCAACATCGGGTTCTTCACCAACTTGTTGTTCTTGCTTGCTTCCGTTGACCATGTTCAGACGGAACACTCGGCATATGCCTGTTTCAGTTACGCAACATCAAAAACTTGGTCTCTCACTTAATAAGTATTTGTCTCCACTTGGTTGGATCGACTTCGACCATCCCTATATACAATCTACGGTATCCTCTGGCGCCCTCCTTGTACAATCTCGGGTCTCAAAACCCCAAATAAATCTCTGCATACTACTCTATATGCGCCGATGTATCTTGTTCGCGAAGAAGCAACACACGTGTGGTGATGACAATACATGTTAGTAAATAATGTAATGAGAGCTAATGCGGAGGAATGTTCCTTGGTTGTTTAATAAGAAAAATAAAGAAAAACTTTTTATTTGAGTTTTTTTAAATAATACAAATGCATAAGTTTAGATCCACAGGCCCCTCGATGTTATCATCGTGCTATAATACTGTTTTTTAACATGACTTGTAATTAATGAGCTTCCTCATATTCTCCCTGCGTGATAAGTTAATTTCGCCTTATTGATTATAATTTCTCACACCTTATCTAGACTGAACATCCTATTCACAGTAATTATAGTTTTCTTCAGTTACACACAATAAAATAATATAACCTTAATATTCCGGTTGGATAATATATGGTAGTATCGAAAAATTAGACATAACTTGTTATTCCACTGACTGGATTTAATAAGTCATTTAATTCTAACTATGTGATGATATTTTTCCAAGCCAATTTTATTGTCGCGGATGATTTAATATAAAAAGAATTTACGCTATAATTTTATACTTGTTTATTATTAATTTGGTCATGCTATAATCTTATTTATTAGATATTCAATAACATAGCTTCTACAATTAACCACCTAATATACTATTGCTAAATATGATTGTTACTCTTTGTTTATTTTTTTGTTTCTAACGTCGAGCATTGCAAAAGATATTTGCATCACGCTAGATTCAAAATCATAGTTAGTTAAAAAAAAGTCATGCTAGTATATTTTCTTTTGTGGGAAATGTCTCTTAAAAAGATTCTTAAACCATGTAATCTTATATGTGATAAAAATATTTAAAGGATTTTGTCTTGTATATATAATTGTGAGTTATATAATATCCACTAATATCTTGATAGCAATATTTGAAGTATATGATGTACTAGTTTCTAGTGTATGGTTCATTGGTTATATATAGCTAAATGTAAAAAGCTGTAAGAGCATGGGAGTTGTTTATGAAGATTTCATAATCAAACCGTCAGCATGTTGCTCTATTATTTATTCATGGCAAAATGTGCCTTTCATATTCCTGTGAATTCACTAATCACATGGTAATCACACGCGCATGTGAGTGTGTGTTGTGTACTTTGTGCCACAATAGAAATGAACATCAAAAGGTTGTGATTTGATTGTAATTCTATTACCTTTTCACATTTAGAATTTGATTACCTGATATGCACATGGTATTAACTTTCTATACATGTGCTCCTAGCTGTTTCTCAAGTAAATAAAATGTAGTCCAAATTTCATAAAGGAAATACATTATTTATGAAATTCGGGCATCTACTGATACAACCGAGGTAGAGGGCATGGCAGCCAAGCATATGAAATTAAATACGGGAATCAATACTCGGGGAGCATAAAGAGACTAGCTAAGATAGCATGCAAGACAATAGGGTTCATCAAAGAGAGGCTAGCCTCCTATCAAAATAGTCGGCCTACCTTCAGAGTGGTTTGTTCCAATATGATGCACTCTCTTGGTCCATGGTGAGTGGACTTTCTACTGTAGGTTGATTATTTTATTATTACTTATTTAATTCATGAGACTTGTTTGTGTAATGCATTTACTCACTCTGTTTTTATTTACTCTGCATATTGTCTTTGACTGCAGTCAAACTTTATAAAGTTTGACCAAGTTTGTAGAAAATAGTATGAACATTTACACTAACAAATTTACATGATGTTAAAGTATATGCAATGATGATTCCAATCATATACATTTATTGGTGTATATGTTAATATATTTTTCTATAAATTTGTTGAATGTATATAAAGTTTGATTTTAGACAAAGCTAATATGCGAAATAAATAAAAACAGAGGAAGTACATAGTTATCGTATTGGCAAAGGCTTCCGCAGTTCCACTCTCGGAGCTCAGGGCGGTGGCCTATTTGCCCAACTTGTGGGCCGCCATGCAAAGAAACTATGGCATCTATTGTACTAATGAGCAATTTTAGGATATCATTATGAAGTATAAATTAATGGCAAGTGTGCTAGCAAAACTTATCAAATATGCGATACTAGCACACAAATGGCACCAGGATTCCTATTTCATACCGAATTTTCTGTCTTTTTTTATGTCGTTTTCTGTTTCTTTGTTGATGAAGCTAGGTTTTGTTCTTATCTTATGTCCCAATGTCAAGCACATTAGATCCATTTGCTCCCTGTTTTGAGCAAAGTTAGGTCTTTATTTTTCCTTCCAAATCCTATGGGTCCACCGTGTGACCCACATATAAGTCTGCTATATGAATCTTGTAGTTCTGGTCTTCGGAGCTGACCAGACCAATATCCGGCACCAAGTTGCCATCTTGCTGCCATTCCAAACCAGCTTACCTATACCAAAATCGGTTTGGTCTTGCGTGACACAACAGGTTACTAGTACCTTTTCAGCACTGAGACTAGAAGATATCTGATTGTTTGGCACATGCAAGATGATGATAAGAACATTCTTAGCACACTCCACCTGATTAAAGAATGAAGAGGAACAGGGATCCTTGGCTGTGCCGATTGCGATGTCTAACTGATTTTATTTGTGTGTGATGCAGTGTATGGAAATGAAGGTTGGTTGGTTATTTTACATGGCTGTCCTAGTTTTCTTGAGACCCTGACCATTTCTTCTCTTTTTTCCCGAAGCAATGAAATGCTGACCTTTGGAAAAAGAACTTGTCAGCCTGGTGCGGTTACACCAAGCCCACGCACTTTCAGAGTTTCCACACGGACGCACCTTTCCCAGCTGTGAACATCAGACGAAATGGTCGGTGTGGTCTGCATCGACGAACCCACAATTTCAGGCGTATAATGATCCCGTTGCTGATTCTGGCATATGTTGTGTGCACCTCAAGCTATCGTCCAGCCTAATCCATTCATCAGGTCAAACTCAACGGGCGAACGGCGGAAGAAGGTTCCGGCGCCCAAGATTTGTCTTCACTCCGGCCCGCCGTTGCTGTCGGTATTGATCGATGCGTGGCGCCGAAGCCAAGGCCGGCCGATCGTGTGGCGGCGAACTGAGCGCTGCACACCTGCCCAGCCACGGGCACGGGCACGGGCACTGCACCCGGTCGATGGCCGTTGCCGGCTTGCCGCTATCCATCACCCGCGGGCTGTGGCTCCGCGGCTGCCCGCTCCACGGCACCATTCCTTGGCAAGCATCGCCCATGGCACGACGCCTATCACCAACTGAACTTTTTTCTGTGCAGCGCCACCAGCGGTGGTTCATGCGGAATGGGCGCGTCCGGGCTCCGGGGCACACGAACAGGTAAACGGCGGCCGGAAGTAACATGTGTGACGCTCCACTAGACCACATCACCATTCACCAGACCGTTGGGTCGCGCGGGGACGGGGAAGACAACCGTCTCTCTGCCCGGCAAAGCAAGCGACGTGCCCTTGCCTCCGGCGCGCCGTTGCCTTTGCCTTTGCCCCCTCCCTCTCTCCCGCGCATGGGTTGTTGTTGGGTGGCGTTCACGGTAAGCAGCTAGCCAAGGGGTTACAAGAGGTCTTTCCCGCAAAAAAAAAAAGGGTTACAAGAGGTCGGAGATCATTATAGAGTACTATGGCAAAGTGCATGCATGTTTTCTGCGCAGGCGTCGACATGATCTATCTACCTAGGTGCGCTACCTACTAGAGTAGATGCTACTACCCGGGTAGCTAGCAACAGCCTTGATCTGGTTGCGATCGTGTTGGGTGAAATTAACGCACTGGTTCTTTACCTGGCGTCCATGCACATTCACCCTCAGCTTGGAGAATGACCTTGTACTCCGTAGTACAATTTTTCCATGAGATGGGATCATTTAAACCGTGAGTAGTGCATCGGGCCAAGATTCTACTTATATGGCCGAAAATCCTATACTTACGGGCAATACCCACGGCAACCCACCTACGGTTGGTAACAAGGGTGGTAACCCGCACCGACACTGTACCTAGGCATGTGACAGTAACTCATCAATGTGAAGAGTAACTTCGTCCTGTCACATGTGTGAACTGCGGTTGGGTGCAAGCTTTGCACCTAGCAGGACTATTTGTGTACCATGAGCCGTGGAAAAGCACGACCACAAGCTTGTGTTGTGTGCCCGGAGATCAATCAAGTGTCGTCTCAGTGGTTGAGAACTAATCACTGGTCCTAATCTAGTTAATACTAGCACCATAAATATCTTATGGCTCATTTCAAGGAAAAACGATCTTCAAAGATACCGTTCACTTCACACGAGCTTATCAAAGTGTTCGCTCGTCATGTTTATCAACTCGTGCGCACCTCTCCGTCTTGTGAGCATCAAGCGAAATGGCCGGCCTTCAGGCTTGTAATCATGTTGCTAAGGGTATTTCAAGGCGGATCCGCAAACCTCTTGCAATCAATCGTCTTAATCATGCTGTCTGGATCGCGGAAGCCATCCAACACTGAATTGTCTCGGTCCGCGGAGCTGTCTGGACACAATTTCTTCCGTAAACTGATGGCAAATGTCGGGGCTTTGCGGGAGTCCGGACTGATCCCATGCACCATTGCCTACCCAAACTCCTCCTCCCGCGTGCGTTCCCATCCCACGTCAGCTGCCCGCATTCATGCCGCTCTAGAGCGGCCACTCCCCATTGAAGAGCGGACACGACCTCTGCGGTGTCCGCGCCTGTTCAATGTCGGATACACGTCACTAGACGGGACGGGGCGGATATCTACCATGCCTGTTCAATGCCCCGTCCGTCTATATGCCGCCGTTAAGAAGGCTCGCCGGACAAGAAACCCACTCCAGCGTCCACGTTGACGTCTGGCCTCACCGGAATCCGCTATTTATGGGCAGCCACACCCGGGTATCTCCATAGAACAATGCATCCACTCCACATCCTCCTCCTTTTCTCAACATCTGCCATGACCGCCAACGGAAAAGCACTGTGGGACAGTCTATTGCTGGAGATGAACCACGCGGTGGCCGCCCAGCTGCCATGCCAGGCAGATCGAGGCCGACTTGCGGGCCAGCTCGCCTGAGGTCTCCAGTGATGAAGACGACACCACGATGGAGACAAGCTCCAACGACCGGCTCCCACGCCTCCTATGCACGCCGGCTTCACCATGAAGCAGGCACAGGCGCACTACAACGCCACCATGGCGGAGGTGCAACCTGCGCCAGCGCCTCTCTCGACGTTCCAGCAGGCGCAGATGGAACAACGACACAACCTATTCCTCCTGGAGCAGCACCGGCTGGCGCAGGGCCAGATTTACGGCGAGCGCGCGAGCGAGGAGGCTGTGGCGGCCATGTCCGCAGCGAATCCCAAATTCGTGCCAGAGTTGTATGCCATCTACGATGTCGTCCGCGCTCAAGCCGTTGCTCGCCAGGAAGTGGCCACCGCGGAGGCGCAGCTGCAGGCGATCACAGAGGAGAACAACGCCAGCTGTGCCTCCTACGCGTCACTGATGAACCATCAGCCAGCCCGGTGGGACGAAGACAACGCCGGCGTGACCATTTCCATCGCGGACTTCACGTCCACCAGCGATGGACAGGTCGCGGACTCCACCAAGGTTGAATAGGTCATGGGAGGCAGCGGTGCCTTGTGTCTCATGTTGGCCAGTTCTTTCCCGTGTTCTACTCTTCCTCACCGGAGACCGCACCTTCACTTCATCGGTCTTATTGCCGATGCTCATGGAGACGAGCGGATGGAGGACCACACGGGCTTGGACGCCGAGCGCTGCCGCCGTAGTACTGGTTTAGGGGTGGGTCCTTTTTTTATTCTAAATGTTTGAAATATAATGAAATCTGTCATGTTTATATAAAATCCGTCATGTTTGTATGAAAACCGGTTGTGTTTGCATGAATTTCGTTCAGTTTGTTAAAAAAATTGAAATATTTGCGGCTAACATTGGATGACGCCCTCTCACATCCGTGTGCACGGACGCCTTCCTGCTCTGCCCGGCAAGGAAGCCTCGCCTGAGCGTTTGGGTGGCGTTCACGGTAAGCAGCAGGTTAAAGGATAAGAGCTTACAAAAAGTTCGCCCCTCAGATTATTAAATGGTACTGCAAGATGCATGTTTTTCACACCTTTATTACCGGCGTCTGAGATGATATAGGTGCGCTAGCTAGTAGTATTAGCTAGCTCCCAAACAGCCTCGATCGCATGTACGTAAAACATGCGTGGCTGATGCCCATGCACGTTCTTCACCATCTGCATTAAGAATATCCTAGAACTCTCGTGTGTGTGTAAGAGCAACTTCAACAATTTCCCCAGAAACCTTTCTCTAAAAGTGGTTTTTTGGCGTTTTCATAGAAGCTAGGGGAAGTTTTTTTAAAGCAACTTTTGTCAACTCACCTAATCGTCTTCCCCTAAATGCATTTTTATTTTATTTTTAATTAAACAAAAAAAAGTAAATAATTAGTAGGGCCCGCTAGTCAGTGACATTAGTGGGCCGTGCGGTGGCCGCCCGCGAGGTCCGTGGCATGGCCGTTCGGACGGCGGCGGCGGCGGGTGGTGGCATCGAGCGATGACAGGCGTGACGGCTGCACCAGCCACGAGCTGCTGCGGCGGCTGACCCTGGAGATGCTGCGGCGGGCGATGTTGGCGGGGTGGTGCAAGCGATGCGGCGGAGGGTGTGGCAGCCGCAGGCGGCGCGGGTAGTGACGGTGGCGTGGGTGCCGCAAGCGTGGCGGCGGCGGCGCTGGGTGCTGCGGGCATGGCAACGTCAGGCGGCGGCTGGCGACGGCTCGGCCACGTTTTGGCGCGGGCTACGGCGGCACGACGGCTTTCCGGCGAAATTTCGGCGGAGCGGTTGCAATCCCGCTAACAAAAATATAGGAAGGTCATATTCCCGTAAATCAACAGGGAGAAAGGATCCTTTTTATGGGATCTTCTAAAGATAAAGCTAGTTTACGTATGAGAACTGGAAGGAATTTTTGCCCCAACTTCCGATAAAACGGCGTTAGTTTAGAGACAAAGGAACTGTTGGAGTTGCTCTAAGATGGTATTGGTACCACTCGTCGGCGGACACTCATCACTTGATGACAGCGGTGGTGGGCCGTACTAACCGTACGTGCGTGTGTGCTTGGCATGCACGTGACGGTAACACCGTCCTGCTTTCTGTGTGAACCGTGGTTGAGTGCAAACCATATTTGTGTACGATGAGCCGTGGAGATTGGAGAAGTGCGACACGATTGATGCTTGTGTGCCGGAGATCAATCGATCACATGTCACACGGAGAGATGAAATATATTGCAGCGGGTGAGAAGTATTGATCGGCTATCTTAGTCTAGCTAGTAATAATGATCAAAGTCCAATAAATATCTCTTAATCACGATCCGCATGAGCTGCTCGCTTATCGTTCGAGTCTAGTCGTTTGTCACCTCAGCATACGAATCAACGAACGATTGTTATCTCACGGATTTGCATGTACTCAACCACTCATGCCAGTCTGGCTATATATTGTTCGTGTGCTGCGGAAATGAGGAATCTGTGAGATTGACAAGAATGTCGCTTTAGTTGCTAAGAAAAGAAAAAAAGGTTGCCCAAATGGTATAGATCTGGCTAGGTGGCTATGTTTTTACGAGGACAATACAAATGGACATAATTCGAGGCCCACAAGTTAGTCCCTCCCCATAATTCGAACCTACCAAGAAAGATATCTTGGACTTGGTGTCATGTTCATCTTGATAGTTGGACCTAGGTATGCCCATCTTCCTCCATTCTTCCCCATATCTAGTCGACAGACTTCCGATGCGATTACTTTCCGAAGGGCGACGGAAAGCACATGTTTTCTTTCCTTTTGTGGCAAAAAAAAAATTAATAGAGGTTGGAAGGAAGAAAACGAAACTACTATGTGGACGAACTGTGGACGATGGAGATCGAACGGTCATACCCGGTTGTCCACTACGAATGGATGGCATGATCTGCTGCATCGTGTAGACATCGTCCAGATCCTATCGTGTGTGTAGCAGCGTTGGGAAGAAAATGAGAAATAAGCAAAAAAAAAAAGGTGGCATGTTCCTGGTGTCTTACGTATTGGGCCCACAGTGCTACTTTCCATTCTAGTGAATATCACTCCTTCCCAAAAACGTGCGTTAGATAGGTTATTTACTATAGATGCCCAATTTTGGTCGAATTGGAGGTGACTAGTCGTTGAATATTGTTTCTATATTAGCATCAATCTAGTTAATAACATCATGAATACCTTCCACTAAAAAAATTCTAGTTAACTATACAAATGTTAATACCATTGTAAATATCTCCAATTCACGGTTTGTGCCAGTGAGTCAAGCATTCCGGTATGTTATGTTCGCTCATCATCGACATAATCTATCAACTTTGTACATGAACTTATTGTTGTTTTCTAGATGTATGTTCTAAGTCATCTACTGATGTTTTGTCGTGCGAAAATGAGGTATAGTGACATTGTGAAGGGAAGTTGTTTTGGTTGTTCAAGAAAAAGCATAAAATGTCGCCAAAAGTGTTACCACAAACTATACCATGGAGATAATCATACCAAGAAAGATATCTTGGATCAGTGTCGTGTACATCTTGGTGGTTGGACAAGGGTGTGTACATGTTCCTCAAGAAAACCAATCACTTCATCATCGCAATGGACGATCTTTGCACGTGTTCTATTCCTGGCGGGCGAGTCCCTTTTACTCACTAAATTGTAATCAATCGTTAGTTCTCTAGCGATCTCGCCACCTGTGCTGCTCTTTCTTGCCCATATTGATCACATGAAACCAATCATTCTAGCCACGACCATCTCCAACCCATGCAAACTAAAACACACCCAAGACTTGGGCTCCCAACCGGTAAATACTTAGGTACACCTTGTTGACCTCCTCCAACCCTCCTATACAACATCTGATCTTCCTAGTAAATTTGTGCGCAATTGTTGTCCACAAACACTACTGGAGATCCCCCCCCCCCCTCCTACCTTGTAGTGCAAATGAAATGTGTTTATAAGGAATGCGCAAAATAGCAAAACCATCGGGAGAGGCGTTTTGGCTCCGAGGAGCATATGCTCTCGGAATGAACAGTACAGTAAAAAATGTAAAAAAAAACTGAAATTCTTTGTAGATGTTTGTGTTAGTGTCGCAAGCATGCTGGACAAATTTCATGCGAAATGGAGCAGCGGTGTTTTGTCGGTGGAAAAAATAAAATTGGGGTGACGCATTTGGTCTTTAATTTGTTTTTGTTTTTGCAGAAACCAAACTGCTTAAAAAATTTGCCTCAAAAATTGCAGGTATCATTTGGATGTGACTAAGACCACATAAAGTTTTTCTCTTAATTTTTTTAACACTTGGAAAATTATTTTTGGGCCCGGGAGCATGTGCTCCGGGGAGCCAAATTGAATTTCTGCAAAACGACCATGCTAGTAGGGTTTGGGCTACCAGGACACTTTCCAAAGGAAGAGCGGGCTATATGGTGGGACTCTGCCATGGGCTGAATGACAACTATGGGTGAAGAGGACACCAAGAAATGGCATCAAGAGGCGGGCAAGTCAATGTCCAAGAATTAACTAAGACGGAGGAAGATGGTGGAGAGTGGGGTAGTGGTACCATGCACACACTATCGCTCCAATGCAAGTTAGTAAAGGAGATAAAAAATCATATCGTTTAAGGAATCATAGATATTTTCTTCTGTCGTGATGACACCGAAGAAAATATTGGATGACAAAATGAAAAAAAACTTTTTTAGATGGAAAAGAAAATATTGTACATGAAAAAAGGGGACAAGAGAGAGAGGAGCATGAAGACGTGTTTTCGATAAGTACGCACCTTGCACATTTGGACCCACGGTGCTACATGGTGTTCCCATCGTCCCATGATCTGATCCCTTTCCTAGGGGTGGTGGCGGCCTCTCATGTGGCGATGATTGCCACCAGATCTGCCATGATTTCGGCATGACTTGCGGCGGAGAGCTGTGCGGGGACCGTGGGACTAATGCACACCATGGCTTGGGCTCGCAAGCGGCGCGGCTAGATCACGACACAAGTTGGGTGGCGGCGAAATATAGCGCTAGCATTGCACCCATACTCGCCCGGGGTTTGTGGCTCTGCGTCTGCCCAATTCACAGCACCATTCCGTTGCAAGTGTCGCATGACACGACACCCTGCTCCCAACAAGAAGTTGGGTTGCGCGCAGGGCAAAGCGAGTGACGTGCACTGCCTACGGTGCACCCTTGTTGCCTCTCCTCCCTCGCCTGGGTTGTTTTTGGTTGGCGTTCACGCTAAGCAGCAGCGAAGGGGCGTTTAGAGGTGACAAATCATTAGAGTACGGCGAAATGCGCATGCATGTTTACCACGCCGCCGTTGTCGACCAACCTGGGTCTGGGTGCGCTAGCCGGTAGACATGCCAATAGCAGCGCGCTCGATCATGCGCACACCGTGCGCTGTGGGTGGAACACACTGTTTGTTTGCCTGGCGTCCTTGCACATAGTAGTGGTATGATCATTTTTAAACCGTGATTAGTTCATCTAAACAAGATATATATCACTGTGATCTCTCAAAAAAGAAAAAACGGCGGCAGCCCGTACCGGCCTTGTACTTGGCACGTGACAGTAACTCGTCCTTTCACAAGTGTGAACTGCGGTTGAGTGCAAGCTTTGCACTGGGCAGGATTACATGTGTGTACGATGAGCCGTGGACAAGCGCGGCCTCAAGCTTGTGTTGTGTGCGTGGAGGTCAATCAAGCGTCGTATCAGTGGGTGAGAACTAATCACTGGTCCTAATCTAGGAGTTAATAGCGCCATAAATATCTCCGTATGTCTCATTTTCAAGGAGGAAAAAAAATCCACGAAACGTAGTTCACACGAGAGTCAAGCATTCCAGTATGTCCCGCTCACTGGCCATTCATGTCTATCGACTCGGTATACTAATCTCAACCGGTAGTATTCTCCGGATCTGCGTGCCAGGTTGTCTATGTTGTGTTGTTGTGAAAAAGGAGAAAAAGCGTGATCATTAAGGAATATTTATTTGGTTGTTCAACAAAAGAAAAAGATTTTTTTAACATAGTACATACACAAGCGCTCTGCGCTCATATATACGTAGAAGATGATCTATCTTTATCAAAAGAATACAAGATGTATGCGTAATATTAGTTTCACAGGTTAGTCTTCCCTGTTATCGCACCGTTTCACTCCTCTTTCTCGAGATCTCCTGTTTTCACCATTGATGAGCTCATGACAAGCTCGATTCACGACAAGCCAAACCCGATGTACATGCAAATGCAGTTATCTCTTTCTTCTATTAATTTGCAATCGACGGTCACACCCATTGATGCTCTCTAAATCGAACATGTATATAATTGAAGTTGTCTTATCAAGTGACACTTTTAGCAAGTTTAGTCTAGTTAATAGTAACATCATAAATATCTCTGGGCCACTCCTTCACAAAAAGAAAAAGTTCGGATCATGATTTACACAAGCCTGTCCATTCCAATTCCAAAATGGTTTGCTCGCTCATCATCCATGTCTATCAACTATGTATATGAAGCATTTGGTTGTTAGTGTTTCCCGGATTTGCATGACAGTCTGTTTATATTGTGTTGTTGTGCGAAAATGGTGAATAGTGAGATCATGAAGGAATGTTAATTCAGTTGCTCGCAAAATAGAAAGATAAAGGAAAAGGAATCCAAAACGTTAGAGCGTAGATTGTGTGTTATACAAAGCATAAGGTCAAGTCCAGAAGTTAGTCCTTCCGTGTTATCGCTTTGTGCCACAACTCTTTCGTCAAGTCAACAATTGCTCCCTACTCCCTCCCATCCGAGAAGCTCCTCACCCCCTACCCCTACAAGCTAGTACCATTGTACCCGCCTGCTATAACCTGGCATACACATCTTCTGTTAACTGTGGCCAATAGTGCTCTCACCACCTTCTTATTCTTCCTCGCTCACATTTAC
The DNA here is from genome assembly GCF_018294505.1 of Triticum aestivum. NCBI lineage: Eukaryota > Viridiplantae > Streptophyta > Magnoliopsida > Poales > Poaceae > Triticum > Triticum aestivum. Next base: position 762,508,311 of record NC_057797.1, on the reverse strand, counting down.
CCTGCCCAAAACGAACATTCTAAGCCATGCTCGGCATTGCCCTCTTTCAAGCCCACATCATCAAACACCACTGGTCTCACTTAGTGAACATTTATCTTCACTGAGTTGGATCCTCTTTGACCCTCCCTATACAACCAACCCACAGTCTCCGTAGACCCTTCCAGCGTTTTCCTTTCGTCCTACCTATAGAATAGAGGTACTCGGTGGACCCCATTCATCGCCTCCTACCTATATCCCCAATAAACCCTTGCATACTACCTCTACGTTGATGTCGCTTGAGTACAAGCTAATGGCGAAGAAGCAACACTAGGCGTGCAGGGATGACGACACATGTTTTTGAAAACTCCCTCACCACCACCCGCCAGAAAATGACCTATATTTAAAGGAAAACGCCAAATGACGGCAAGAGTAAGCTGAGGGGGATCTTTCACTTATCGGTAGTGCTTTCAACCACTCACTGGGCCACTACTATAGTCTTGAAGATACTCGGGTACCACGTGAGCGATAACAAGTAGCTCGTGACTCGAATCCACTCGAACTCATGACTAACGAGTCGACTTTATATCTGTCCTCGTTAACAAAGCGAGTTTAACGAGCCAAGCTAACGAGTTACTTGTTTAGCTCATTAAGCACGTTTATCAGAAGGGATGTGAGATAAGTACAATACTGTTGTAGATTGTTATCATTTATAGAGTGTACCAAGTGTTTTATTTGGTGTAAATTGTTGATTGCTTTGATTTGTAAAGAAAGTATGTGTCCACAAATATAATCTTGCTAGAATAATTTCACACATAATATGTATATTTTGTTATTCACGTCTACAACGAGCTTAACAAGTTAAATGAGCTATCTTGCGAGTTACACGAGTCGAGCCGGTTTTGAATTTAAGCTCGTTAAGTTAACGAGTCGAGCTGAGCTAACTCGTTATATTAACGAACTCTAATGAGTCCAGTTGAGCTAGCTCGACTCGACTTGAATTCCATCCCTAGAGTACGCGATACGCCACCCGTTGCAGTGAGATCCGGCTGCACTATACTTTCATGATATTTGATTATTTTGAACATGATTTATTGTAAAGTGGGCCTTTGCACATTAATTTTGAGGTGTGTCTTTTCTATGCATGTTTACATGATGAGATGGCGCGTGTGCATGTTGAGAGAAATAGGTTAGTGAAGACACTATCTATTTGGATATAAAATAGTGGAGTAGTCATATTATTAATTGACACTTTTAGCGGGTTTAATCTAGTTAATACTTAATAGTAACATCATAAATATCTTTGGACCAATCCTTCCGAAAATTAAAAACTTCATATCACGATTTACATGAGTAGTACAATACAAAATGGTTTGCCGACTCATCGTCCATGTCTATCAACTATGTATCTACATCAATTCGTTGTTAGTGTTTCTCGGATTTGCAATACAGACTGTCTATATTGTGTTGTTGTGCTAAAAGGATGAATAGTTAGATTGTGAAGGAATGTTGATTGAGTTGCTCAAGAAGGATAAAGTGCAAGTTTCCAAAAGGATAAAGCATAGATTGCTTTTTATACTAATGGATACGTTTAGGTCCACAAGTTAGTCTTTCCGCATTATCGCCCCGTGACACAACTCTTTACTCAAGACAATAGTTGCTCCCTACTCCATCCCATTCGATGAGCTCATCGCCCCTCCCCCGACAAGCTAGTACCGTTGTACCCGCTTGCTATCACCCTCTCCCGACAAGCTAGTATCGTCGTACCCGCATGCAATCACCTGGCATCTACCTCCTCTACTAAATGTGGCGTCGATGCTCTCAGCACCTTCTTGTTCTTCCTCGCTCCCATTTACCCTTCCCAAACCGAATATTCCAAGTCATGCTTTGCATTGCCCTCTTTCAAGCTCACATCATCAAAGATCATTATTCCCATGTAGTAAACATTTTGGTTGGATCTCCTTCAACCCTGCCTACACAACCCGCAGTCTCCGTAGACCCTTCTAGCACTTTTTTTGCCCAACCTATACAATGTAGGTACTCGGTGGACCCCATTCGTCGTTTCCTACATATATCCCCAATAAACCCTTGCATACCACCTCTATGTTGATGTCTCTTCTGTAGAAACTGAAGCCAGGGAAGCAACACACACATGTAAGGATGACGACACATGTATTCAAACACGCAATTAGAAGCTAGAAAGAGCCCACTCCCTCATCACCACCCGCCGGAAAATGACATATATTTAAAGGAAAGCACCAAAGATGACAAGGGTATGTGTCGTTGTCAAAACCGGCGGATCTCGGGTAGGGGGTCCCGAACTGTGCGTCTAAGGCGGATGGTAACAGGAGACGGGGGACACGATGTTTACCCAGGTTCGGACCCTCTCGATGGAGGTAATAACCTACGTCCTGCTTGATTGATCTTGATGATATGAGTATTACAAGAGTTGATCTACCATGAGATTGTAGAGGGTAAACCCTAGAAGCTAGCCTATGGTATGATTGTATGTTGTCCTACGGACTAAACCCTTTGGTTTATATAGACACCGGAGGGGGCTACGGTTACACAAAGTCGGTTACAAGGGAGGAGATCTACATATCCGTATTACCAAGCTTGCCTTCCACGCCAAGGAGAGTCCCATCCGGACACAGGACGAAGTCTTCAATCTTATATCTTCATGGTGCAACAGTCTGGCCAAAGGATATAGTCCGGCTATCCGGAGACCCCCTAATCCAGGACTCCCTCAGTAGCCCCTAAACCAGGCTTCAATGACTATGAGTCTGGCGCGCAGATTTGTCTTCGGCATTGCAAGGCGGGTTCTTCCTCCGAATACTCCATAGAAGATTTTGAACACAAGGATAGTGTCCGGCTCTGCAAAGCAAGTTCCACATACCACTGTAGAGAGAACAATATTTCCACAAATCTAATCTGCTGACATCATGCCATGGCCCGGTCATTCTTCGAACCGTCTTTATCAACCAGCTACTGCACATATCGCGAGGTGGTTTCCTTGGCATGTCTTGTCGAAGCAGAGAACGTGTCCCCCCTATTACGGGATTCTCATCAATACGGATGTGGGTAACCCAATCGTGCCTGTTGGTATGACTCCTCGATTTTAGGCAAGTCCCAAACGGCCACGGGGAGGACGCTTGATATCCACCCTCTTTATAAAGAGGCCAAGGCCTATCCTTTTTCCCTCTCGTGCTCAATCGAATCCTTCCCCCGCCTCGAGTTCCAACACCCAAGGCTCAGGTCAGGCGCTTCGGACCTTCAACCATGTTCGGATCCAACCTTCAAGGTCGGTGGATGCCTTCCTCTGTCACAGAGGAAGACATCAAGAAGCTAAGAGAGGCCAGGTATTTGATCGATGAAATCTGGCACAGGCTGCCTGCTCGAGGGCAGGTCATTCCCACTCCCGAACCCGGCGAGAGCGTTATATTCATCTCTCACTTCCTCCGAGGGCTCGGCCTTGCTCTGGATCCCTTTGTTAGGGGGCTCATGTTCTATTATGGGCTGGATTTCCATGACTTGGCCCCGGATTCCCTCCTTCACATCTCGTCGTTCATTGTAGTGTGTGAGGCCTTCCTCCGCATTACCCCACACTTCCGCATGTGGCTCAAGACCTTCAATGTGAAGCCGAAGATGATCGAGGGGCGGCACGCAGAGTGCGGAGGTGCCGTAATAAGAAAAAGCGCTGATGTTCCATGGCCAGAGGGTTCCTTCCCAGAGGTGTCCAGTTCATGGCAGCGGGAGTGGTTTTGTATCACAGCTCCCCGGAGTGCCAAGTGGGTAGCCACCCCTGCCTTACTTTCGGGCCCCCACCACAAATGACGTCATGGATCAACAAGGGGCTGGACTGGGGGCCAGTAAATGATGTGCCGATATTGCAGAGTCGCATCTGAGATCTCCTCGAGAGAGATGTCAGCCTGGTCACGGTAATGCAAGGCATGCTAGTTTGTCGAGTCCTGCCTTGCAAACGGCGACCCCTCCGAATGTGGGAATTCAACCCGGAAGGACCGCCAACTATTCAACACTTCCTTTGCATGACGCTCGAAGAGATGTACAAATTGTTCTTCGGACCCGGACACCACCGAGGATGCGGGTCTGAGATGTAATCGCCCGGATACCCAAGTAAGTAATCCCGTGGCCGAACATGTTGTCTTTTTATTTATCATAACATCATTCTGAAAAGTCGCTCCTTGACCAGGATTGGGTAACAAAGGCAAAGATGATCAGGTGTTCGGCCCCCCTTCCCGAGGGCTCGACCGATCCAGTACTAGTCAGAATGCTCGAGTCGGCGCCTTATCAGGCGCCCTCAGGGGAAGATAAAGGGGGGAATAAAGAGGCTGAAAGCAGGCCTCACTCATTATTCATCCCAACCGGGGGAATTAGCGCCTCCGTGAAGGAGGACAACTAGGGAGAATAATCTGAAATTCCCTCTCCCCAAGGAAGGAAGAGGACCACCTCTGAAGACCCAGAAACAAAGGTTTCCAAACGGGGGAAGAAATCTTTGCCAGAGGGTCCTGCCTTGGAGGGTACTCTTGCCGCACAGTGCCCGCAAGGGGATCAGCCCTCTACCGAGTTGTAAGTAAACAAAAAGTACTTAATAGTAAAAATATCCTACTTTACTTCTGAAGATAATAATCGAAGCATATATCTTGTAGTTCGGATCGTAGCCCTTCTCGATAGAGTTCGTCTTCGGGGGATCTTCTTCCGGAGATGATGGAGAGAGAAACACCTCCCCATGCCACCCCGCCTCATGAGGCGGGCGACCCTGAAGTGTCGTCCCGGAGGGTTTCTCCTGATTCGCCAAGGCTAGAGGGTAATCCTTCGGCCGCCCGAAGTCCGTAGTATTCGGCTCCTAAAGAGATCAACAGAAAGAGTCTCGAACCGTCCGATGTGCGATAGGACGCACTGAAGGATCTTCTGGAGCAAGCGGCCATCTCAGAAGCGCATCGTACGCTAATGGGTACGGTGATTGAGAGGATTTCATCCGCCGAAAGCGGGTTGCATGAAGCTTTTATGAGTCTGCTGAAAGGCTTTGAGGTACGTGGAATAGTGTATGTTTTTGATTGTTAGTGTTTCCCGGATTGTTAGCCCTCTATCAACTATGTATATGAATCATTTGGTTGTTAGTGTTTCCTGGATTTTCATGACAGTCTGTTTATATTGTGTTATTGTGCGAAAATGGTGAGTAGTGAGATCATGAAGGAATGTTAATTCAGTTGCTCAAGAAATAAAAAGATAAAGGAAAAGGAATCAAAACAGTTAAAGCGTAGATTGTGTGTTATACAAAGCATAAGGTCGAGTCCACAAGTTAGTCCTTCCGCGTTATCGCTTCGTGCCACAACTCTTTCGTCAAGACAACAATTGCTCCCTACTCCCTCCCATCTGAGGAGCTCCTCACCCCCTCCCCCGACAAGCTAGTACCATTGTACCCTCCTGCTATATCACCTGAGATCCATCTTTTTCTCCTAACTGTGGCCAACTGTGCTCTCACCACCATCTCGTTCTTCCTCGCTCACAATTACCCTGCCCAAACCGAACATTCTAAGCCATGTTCGGCATTGCCCTCTTTGAAGCCCACGCCGTCAAAGACCACTGGTCTCAATTAGTGAACATTTATCTTCACTGGGTTGGATCCTCTTTGACCCTCCCTATACAACCAACTCGCAGTCTCCGTAGACCCTTCCATCGCTTTCCTTTCGCCCTACCTATAGAATAGTGGTACTCGGTGGACCCTATTCATTGCCTCCTACCTATATCCTCAATAAATCCTTGCATACTACCTCTATGTTGATGTCGCTTCACTAGTAGAAAAAGGGGCATTTGTCACGGTTCATAAGGCCCATCTGTCCCGGTTGGGGAACCGGGATTAAAGGGTCGTTACTAATGCCCTAGGCCTTTAGTCCCGGTTCTTATACTAACTGGGACAGATGGGCATCCATGTGGCCGCTCCGGTGAGCCCAGGCACGGGGGCCTTTTGTCCCGGTTGGTAGCACCAACCGGGACCAATAAGCTTCCACGCGTCAGCATTTCAGGGGCTGGTTTTTTTTGAAAGGAGGTGGTTTAGAGGTTTTGGGGGTTAATTTAGGTTGGTATAGGTAGCTAATAGAGAGATGTGTCCTCTCTTATCTCTATGCTACTTCTACTGCTATGCCTAAACATGACTTAGATTGAAGTGAGGCAACATGTGGTGCATGTTGAAAGTAATACTAATCCTAACTTGATCAAGTTTGGATTGTACTACTTTCGACATGCACCACATGCATGTTGCCTTCACTTCAATCCAATCCATGTTCATTTCACCCGCTGATATATAATAACTCTTCATGCTCGCATCATGCATCATCATATATAATAACAAGTCTACTAATCATCATCATACAACTTCTACCCGTTATTAATAACAAGTGATACGATCATCATCCTCATAGTCATCGAACCAACCCTACTTAATTGTTCTTAGCACATGATCATCAGTATTAGGTAGGACCTAAATACCCTCTTTAAGGTAAAATAGCATAAAATAATATAGACCCTGACTCTCCATTATGGAGAATGGAGATCATCCTGTCTCCAATTCTTGCGCTTCGCTTCCTTTTGCTTCCAAGAACCTCCTTACGACTGTCCATACATTTTTTCCATCCTTTGATTTGCATGTCTCCATTCCTTTTAGAAATATGGTATGGACAGTTGAGATTCGTAGGATGACCTGGCTGTATGTTCAAAACATTAAGGCTACCTTTCTGATACATCAAATGAGGCACACAATTCTTTGGGATTATCTGTTGAAAAGCATAGTAATAACTTCATAGTTAGCAATGATGTACTAGTTTTAGAAGTATGCAAAAGATGCACGGATGTTGAAATATTAAAAAATCTTACCAGGGTATCTCTATGGTAGTTATCATAGTTAAACACATGCACTAGTGGCACTTATTGACCATAATGTTGAGGAGTTTGATTGTAGATATTGTAATTCTCAATGTCAGTACAACATCCGACCAGATGATTTTTTCCTTGTAAGTTAATTCGGAGCCATCCATGTAGTGAGTTTTGTCTACCATCTCCCGCACATTCTTTGAAGAATGAAAATAAGCTGTCAATGGAAATAGGTTGTCAACTATTTTGAAATAAACAATATAAATTAGCTAATAACTATGTTTGAGAAACTAAACTCACATAGCGGTAGAATTGGAGGCGTATCAACAAGGACCCAAATGTCCATATTGTCTTGCTTGATTTCAGGATCACCAAGATCCATGGTGACAAGCATACCCTCATCAAAACCATACATCTTGCAAAGTGCTTCCCATTTTTGTAACCAAAATGGGTTACGCTCTCAGAATTGTACATCTTTACTTCAAAATCCACATCATGATGAGTCCTTAGGTGAATTTTCTTTGTTTCAAAACTTTCATGGTCTTCAAAACCCATCCTCTCCAAGACATTGCGCCTTGCATGGCATGGGATAAGCTACTCAAATTGTAAAAGATGAAAATTACACGTTGAAATAGTTGTAGTCATGCTTAATTATGAAAAAACACTTGTCGTCGTTGCGTACCGTTGCAACATCAAAGGTCTCCTCGAGCTTAATGCTGAAGCGCCGATCATCGTCCAGGTGAGGCATGTCGCACAGACCTCGATCATCGTGGCACCAGCTGCACTCCCCCAGGAGACTTTCGTCGTCTGATGACGACATTTTCTACGTTCATAATTCAAAGATTAAACTTATACAATTAAATATATGTACTACAAAAACTAAATTAGATCATTATTATTCATCACGGGTTGACTATCGGTCTGTCGAGTCTTTTCTTGAAAACTATCAGCTCACGTGGTGTATATATTCGACTCTTGGTGATGATCTCTCCTCACTTTGTCCCCGAGTGCATTAGACCAAAATGTCTAGCACACGGAAACGAAGGAGAAGTGACCCCCACGACAATAGTCGGGATTCTTCGTCCTCTCATATATATATATATATATATATATATATATATATATAATATAGGAGTAGGATTTTCTACAAGTGCTTGCTACAGAACTAGTTAAGGGTTTCAACGGTGCAAAAGTTCTCAAAAATTCTGAAAAAAATACTGAACCAACACACCTATAATATAACATGATCCAACGGAGGGATTAAAAAAATACGATTGTATGTGTCCTGGACAAAAAAACAAATAGTTCAGTATATATTTATGTCGCAGTGAGCTGAAATGCTTATTATTTTTGCCGAGGACACATAGATGCATATTTTGACAATCCCTCCGTTGGATCATCTTATTACATTAGAGAGATGCTCCCATATTTATTTCATATTTTTTTGATAACTTTTGAACCTTTAAAAGTTTAGGGACACTTAACTAGTTCTGTGGCATATATATATATATGGTGGAACTCTCCCTCACTGATTCCTCTCTGACATTTGCGACCGTCGGTGATGGTCGTTACTCCTTCTTCCCCTAGTGCATAACAAAGGTCTAGCACCCCGGAGAAGAAGGAGAAACGACCCCCACGACAACAGTCGGGCTTCTTTGTCCTCTCATATATGGTGGAGACTCGACAAACTTAAAGTGAACCCAAAATATCGTTTAATTATCTTTCTAAAAAAGGATTTGGCTGGTCTCACCTCGAGGTCGGAGGGGGTCGGTGACGGGGAAACAAAAACCCTATAAGCTATCAACTAATCATATGCATACGCCTTGCATAGTGCTCTCCAATTTTAGCATTCAAAGTAGGAGTAGTTTTCCAATTTGATCATTCAATAAGCAAAATCAAATCGCAAAATAAAGTAGGATTCAAATTAGGATGCATTCAATTATAAGCAAAACTACATCATCTCTTGTGTCCGTACATCGTCGAATATTATCACTAATACAGCTCGAATACTATCATACATATAACATCGCTAGTATAGCTAGAACCGTAGCGCCCGACGGGTATCGGTACAGGCGGTGGACACCCAAAGAGAAGGAACCATCACAGAATCGCTCCAGTGAGATCCCTGAAGAACCTGCCAGGTATTGTCGAACCTGCCCTCCAACGCAATCATGTAGCGACGGACGTGCTCGTCCTCCTCGCTGACACAGTGACGTACCACCTCCGTGGTGTCCGAAAGCCTAGGCACTGTCACTGGCCCACGCGACCGCCACCAAACAAGGATCGGGTCAACGACGGGCTGGCTCCTCACCAACCTACGCCCCCGGGAAGGTAGCACCTCCCAATACCAGCCCGGTGGAGCCCAGTCCCGGACATGGCCCCTCTGATCAAGCCGGCCTCCTCCGCCGAGTCGACGACGAGGATGCGGGATAGGCATTGTCGACGTCGATGCGGGAATAATTGCTTGAACTAAAAAAATAAACTAGTTCTATTAACTTTCTTGCTAAAAATAAACTACTTCTATAGTAAAATAAAGTAGTTTTATTAAATCAACTAGTTCAACTACTAATTAAGCACTTACTATAAATAAAATAAAGTAGTACTTACTAAAAATAAACTACTTCTATATATAGTAAAATAAAGTAGTTTTATTAAATCAACTAGTTCAACTACTAAACACTTACTATAAATAAAATAAAGTAGTACTTACTAAAAATAAACTACTTCTATAGTAAATAAAGTAGTTTTATTAAATCAACTAGTTCAACTACTAAGCACTTATTATAAATAAAATAAAGCGGTACTTACTAAAAATAAACTAGTTTAACTAGTTCTATTATTTATCGACCCCCCCCCCCTCATGTCGAAGTTAACGGGGAGGGGGTATATCGACAACGACATACCTGATAAAAAATAAGAAGATGAAGAAGAAGAGAAAAAGAGGAGGAGAAGAAAGGAACATAGGAGAAGATCGAAGAAAAAAAGAAGAAAAAAAGAGGAGAAGAAGAAAGGAATAGAGAGGAGAAGAAGAAGAAAAAAGTCTCCTCCTTTCTTCTTCTTTTTTTCTCTTCTTATTTATTTCTCCTCTTCTTCCTCTCCTCTTCTTCTCTTTCTTCTCCTCCTCCTTCTCCTCCTTCTTCCTCTTCTTATATCCATACATACATACATAGCCACATGCATCCATACATATATGAATTAATATCTACTAATTAACAACCTAAATAAAAAAGTAATACATATATGAACATTATATCCATACATACATAGCCACATCCACACATACATACATACATAGGGCACGGCGAGGGCGACGGCAGGGGCGGCGAGGGGCACGGCGACGGTGACGGTGGGAGCTGGCCGGGGCAGGGGCGCGGCCGGCCGGCGCGCTTGGGGGCGGGGCAGGGGCGGTCCGGGGCTGGGGCGCGCGGGGTCGGGGACGGCGACGACGAGGACGAGGAACGGGCTACGGCAGGGGCGGCGGACGACGTCGGGGTAGGGGCGGGCCGGGGCTGGGGCGCGCGCGGGGTCGGGGACGGTGACGGTGATGGCGACGGAGACGACGAGGACGAGGAACGGGCTACGGCAGGGGCGGCAGACGACGTCGGGGCAGGGGCGGGCCGGGGCTGGGGCGCGCGCGCGGTCGGGGACGGTGACGGCGATGGCGACGACGACGGCGAGGAAGAGGCACAGGCGACGGCAGAGGCGGCGGACTGCGTCGGGGCAGCCTGGCGGAGTCGATATCGTCGGTGTCGTCGGGGAGGAACTAAATGAAAATTTTGATAAGTGTTGTATATATAGCCAGAGCTCTGGTCCCGGTTCGTGGCAGCAACCGGGACAAATGACACCTTTGGTCCCGGTTTATGCCACCAACCGGGACTAAAGGGGGGCATTGGTCCCGGTTGGTGCTACGAACCGGGACCAAAGGCACCCTTTCATCCTGGTTGGTGCCACCAACCGGGACCAAAGGCCTGGCGCTGCCCGCGGCCAAAACTTTAGTCCCACCTCGCTAGTTGAGAGGGGCTCGGAGTGGTTTATAAGCCCCACTCCGGCTGCCCTCTCGAGCTCCTCTCAAATGCAGGCTTATGGACCTAATATGACACTATGTTGCCTGTGGGCCTACTGGGCCTTCTGCGGGCCTGAATCCTGGCCCATAATTGGGTTTCTAGTCGTATTCAGGCCGTAGATGCTCAGTAGGTGGCATTTTTTTCCTGTTTTTTGTTTTCTTTTTTGCTTTATTTATTTTATTTAGTTTCTACTTAGAGAAAAATATTTATTATTTTTCCATGATTCTTTTTGCTTTGAGGTAGTTAAAGTTTATTTTGTTTTATTTTGTTTATTTTTCCTTTTTTCCGTGATTCTTTTTGTTTCTATTTTTATTTATTTTATTAAAGTTTATTTTATTTCTACTTATTTGTTAAAGTTTATTTTTTTCTACTTATTTATTTTATTTTGTTTCTACTTTTTTATTTTATTTTATTTTTGGTTTTTTATTTATTTTATGAAAACTCTTTTTGCTTAAAATGTTTTGAATAGAAAATACTTTGATAATTTCAGTTGCATAAATTTTATATAATTTTAGTTTTAATAATACTAGAGGTTTATAAAAGTTTTATGAAAATTCTTTTCGAAATATGAGGGTTTCATACGGAAACTCGTCTGTTATAAAAAGATTTCATTTTTAACTTATTTGAACTCCAGACTTTTTGTGTGTTCAAAATGCACCATTGAAAGCCACATCATCAATTTTCAACCCTTTCCGACTTCATTTGTTATTTTTCATGCATTTACTGATTTTTTAGCTATATGACCCTGAAAATGAAAAGCACTACAAATGAACTCTGAAAAGGTTCAAAGTTGGCATGGTATCATCATTTCACCCATATAGCATGTGCTAAAAAGTTGAGATGGTTACCGCAAAAACTGGATGCACTTCGTGTACAAAACGGCAGAAACTCGTCTGTTACAACATGCATTTCAAATGAACTAGGAAAAGATTGAAAGTTGGCATGGTATCATCATAATAGTTGTGGACAGAAAGTGTTCACTTTTCCTTCGCTTGTGTGCTTTGCTTATTGCGCCGTAACCATGGATAATCTTCATCGTTTATCAGGATGTTTGGGTCAGCCTTGACTTTGAAGGGAGGAATTTCATGAAACTTTTCATAATCTTCGGACATGTCTGTCTTGCTCTCCACTTCCACGATGTCCCTTTTTCCTGAAAGAACTGTGTGGCGCTTTGGCTCATCGTATGATGTATTCGCTTCCTTATCTCTTTTTTCTCGGTTTGGTAGACATGTCCTTCACATAGATAATCTGTGCCACATCATTGGCTAGGACGAACGGTTCGTCAGTGTACCCAAGATTGTTCAGATCCACTGTTGTCATTCTGTACTGTGGGTCTACTTGTACCCTGCCTCCTGACAGATTGACCCATTTGCACTTAAACAAAGGGACCTTAAAATCATGTCCGTAGTCAAGTTCCCATATGTCCACTATGTAACCATAATATGTGTCCTTTCCCCTCTCGGTTGCTGCATCAAAGTGGACACCGCTGTTTTGGTTGGTGCTCTTTTGATCTTGGGCGATCGTGTAAAATGTATTCCCATTTATCTCATATCCTTTGTAAGTCAATACAGTCGAAGATGGTCCCCTGGACAACGAGTACAGCTCATCGCAAACAGTGTTGTCACCGCTGAGACGTGTTTCCAACCAACTGCTGAAAGTAATGATGTGTTCACATGTAATCCAGTCGTCACACTACTCCGGGTGTTTGGAGCGCAGACTGTTCTTGTGTTCATCGACATACGGGGTCACCAAGGTAGAGTTCTGTAGAACTGTGTAGTGTGCTTGAGACCAAGAATGCCCGTCCCTGCATATTATTGTGTCCGCTCCTAACGTGCCTTTTCCAGTCAGTCTCCCATCATACCGCGATTTAGGGAGACCTATCTTCTTAAGGTCAGGAATGAAGTCAACACAAAACCCAATGACATCCTATGTTTGATGGCCCATGGAGATGCTTCCTTCTGGCCTAGCATGGTTACGGACATATTTCTTTAGGACTCCCATGAACCTCTCAAAGGGGAACATATTGTGTAGAAATACGGGGCCCAGAATGACAATCTCGTCGACTAGATGAACTAGGACGTGCGTCATGATATTGAAGAAGGATGGTGGGAACACCAGATCGAAACTGACAAGACATTGCGCCACATCACTCCTTAGCCTTGGTATGATTTCTGGATCGATCACCTTCTGATAGATTGCATTGAGGAATGCACATAGCAGTTGCATCATAATCACGTGGCAGTCATGAGACTTTAGGTTCTAGAACTTTTTCTCTGAAATATTTATTATTCCCTTTCTATTCGACGAGAAGCCAGTCGGGACTTTCATACTGAGCAGGCATTCAAAAAAGGTTTCCTTCTCGTCTTTGGTAAGAGCGTAGCTGGCAGGACCTTCATACTGCTTTGGAGGCATGCCGTCTTTTTCGTGCAAACGTTGCAGGTCCTCCCGTGCCTCAGGTGTATCTTTTGTCTTCCCATACACGCCGAAGAATCCTAACAGGTTCACGCAAAGGTTCTTCGTCACGTGCATCACGTCGATTGAAGAGCGTACCTCTAGCTCTTTCCAGTAGGGTAGGTCCCAAAATATAGATTTTTTCTTCCACATGGGTGCGCGTCCCTCAGCGTCATTCGGAACAGCTAGTCCGTCGGGACCCTTTCCAAATATTACGTGTAAATCAGAGACCATATCAAGTACGTGATCACCGGTACGCATGGCGGACTTCTTCCGGTGATCTGCCTCGCCTTTGAAATGCTTGCATTTCTTTCGACATTGATGGTTGGTCGGGAGAAATCGACGATGGCCCAGATACACATTCTTCCTGCATTTGTACAGGTATATACTTTCGGTGTCAGCTAAACAGTGCGTGCATACGTGGTATCCCTTGTTTGTCTATCCTCAAAGGTTACTGAGAGCGGGTCAATCGTTGATGGTTACAAACAGTAATGCATGCAGGTTAAATTCCACCTGTTTGTGCTCATCCCACCCACATACACCGTTTCCATTCCACGGCTGTAAAAGTTCTTCAACTAATGGCCTTAGGTACACATCAATGTCGTTGTCGGGTTGCTTAGGGCCTTGGATGAGCATTGGCATCATAATGAACTTTCGCTTCATGCACATCCAAGGAGGAAGGTTATACATACATAGAGTCACGGGCCAGGTGCTGTGATTGCTGCTCTGCTCCCCGAAAGGATTAATGCCATCCGCGCTTAAACCAAACCATACGTTCCTTGGGTCACCTGCAAATTGAGCCCAGTACTTTCTCTCGATTTTTCTCCACTGTGACCCGTCAGCGGGTGCTCTCAACTTCCCGTCTTTCTTACGGTCATCACTATGCCATCGCATAAACTTGGTATGCTCTTTGTTTCTGAACAGTCGTTTCAACCGTGGTATTATAGGAGCATACCGCATCACCTTCGCAGAAACCCTCTTCCTGCGGGGCTCGCCCTCAACATCACCAGGGTCATCTCATCTGATCTTAGACCGCAATGCACCGTATACCGGGCATGCGTTCAAACCCTTGTACGCACCGCGGTAGAGGATGCAGTCATTAGGGCATGCATATATCTTCTCCACCTCCAATCCTAGAGGGCATACGACCTTATTTGTTGCGTATGTACTGTCGGGCAATTCGTTATTCCTTTGGAAGCTTCTTCTTCAATATTTTCAGTAGCTTCTCAAATCCTTTGTCAGGCATAGCATTCTCTGCCTTCCACTGCAGCAATTCCAGTACGGTACCGAGCTTTGTGTTGCCATCTTCGCAATTGGGGTACAACCCTTTTTTGTGATCCTCTAACATGCGATCGAACTTCAGCTTCTCCTTTTCACTTTCGCACTTTTCCCTTGCATCAACAATGACCCGGCGGAGATCATCATGGGGCACATCGTCTGGTTCCTCTTGATCTTCAGCTTCCTCTTGATCTTTAGCTTCCCCCGTTGCAGCACCACTGTATTCAGGGGGCACATAGTTGTCATCGTCCTCTTCTTCTTCGTTGTCTTCCATCATAACCCCTATTTCTCAGTACATCGTCCAAACATTATAGTGTGGCATGAAACCTTTATAAAGCAGGTGGGTGTGAAGGATTTTCTTGTCAGAGTAAGACCTCGTATTCTCACAATCAGGGCATGGACAACACATAAAACCATTCTGCTTGTTTGCCTCAGCCACTTCGAGAAATTTACGCACGCCCTTAATGTACTCGGAGGTGTGTCTGTCACCGTACATCCATTGCCGGTTCATCTGCGTGCATTATATATAATTATGTGTGTCAAAAGTAAGAAAATTAGACAAGTATCTATCTAAAGTAAGATTTGTTTTCTTTCAGAAAGAAGATAAGAACAAGAGGCTCGGCACGGTGGTGCCGGTGACGAGATTGGCATGGGCGATCGACGGCGGTGAAGACGAGGACGGGGCGTGACGGGCCGCTAAACCTAGACAAATCTCGGAAAAAATGGAGCTCCAAGGTCGCGCTTCGAGAGGAGAAAGCTTAACTAATGTGGCTCGGGCATTTCATCGAACACCTCACATGCATAAGAGGTGAGCTAGAGCACCCAAATGCCCTTCCTCGCCGGCCAGCAAAAAACATAGCACTGTGGAGTGCTCTGCTCGCCGGCGATGGGGTATATCTAGGAAGCTCATTTGTCCCGGTTCATGGCTGGAACCGGGAC
The DNA here is from genome assembly GCF_018294505.1 of Triticum aestivum. Lineage (NCBI taxonomy): Eukaryota > Viridiplantae > Streptophyta > Magnoliopsida > Poales > Poaceae > Triticum > Triticum aestivum. Next base: position 762,492,715 of record NC_057797.1, on the reverse strand, counting down.
TAAAGCCCAGCCTTCTGTCACGGTTCGAGCCAAGAACCGAGACCTATGTTTGTGGGCCAGGAGCGAGGCCCACTGGTCCCGGTTCGTGCCAAGAACCAGGACAAATGGGCCCAGAACAACCGGGACCAATGCCCACGAGGCCCCGGCCGGCCCCCTGGGCTCACGAACCGGGACGAATGCATCCATTGATCCCAGTTCGTGGCAGAACTGGGACTAATGGGCTGGCCAGGCCCGAACGAAAGCCCCTTTTTCTACTAGTGCTTGAGTACAAGCTAAAGGCGAAGAAGCAACCCTAGGCGCGCAGGGATGACGACACATGTTTTCGAACACTCCCTCACCACCACCCGCCTGAAAATGACATATATTTAAAGGAAAGCGCCAAATGACGGCAAGAGTAAGCTAGAGGGGGATCTTTAATTATCGGCGGTGCTTTCAACCACTCACTGGGCCACTACTATAGTCTTGAAGATACTCGGGTACCTCGTGAGCGATAACAAGTAGCTCATGCCTCGAATCCACTTGAACTCGTGACTAATGATTTGATTTTCAATCTGTCCTCGTTAACAAAACGAGTTTAACGAGCCGAGCTAACGAGTTACTTGTTTAGCTCATTAAGCATGTTTATTAGAAGGGGCGTGAGATAAGTACAATATTGTTGTAGATTGTTATCATTTATAGAGTGTACCAAGTGTTTTATTTGGTGTAAATTGTTGATTGCTCTGGTTTGTAAAGAAAGTATGCGTCCACAAATAAATCTTGCTAGAATAATTTCGTACATAATACGTATATTTTGTTATTCACGTCTACAACGAGCTTAACAATTTAAATGAGCTATCTCGCGAGTTACACGAGTCGAGCCGAGTTTGAATTTGAACTCGTTAAGTTAACGAGTCGAGATGAGCTAACTCGTTATATTAACGAGCTCTAACGAGTCCAGACTGAGCTAGCTCGACTCGACTTGAATTCCATCCCTAGAGTACGCGATACGGCGCCCGTTGCAGGGAGATCCGGCTGCACTATACTTTCATGATATTTGATTATTTTGAACATGGTTTATTGTAAAGTGGGCCTTTACATTAATTTTGAGGTGTGTCTTTTCCATGGATGTTTACATGATGAGATGGTATGTGTGCATGTTGAGAGAAATACGTCAGTGAAGACTATCTATTTGGATGAGAAGATTGGAGTAGTCATATTATTGACTGGCACTTTTAACAGGTTTAGTCTAGTTAATACTTAATAGCACTGTTCAAGATATCTTCCGATGTTCCGATAAATCGGCCAATTTATCGATTACTGTTGTCTGGCCGATAAGATAAATTGACCGATAAATTAGCCGATATGGTGATAAATCGGCTGATATGCCGATAAACTGGCCGATTTACCCCTTATATTGGGTCGACCGATAAGTTTCCGATAAGCGACATCCCCAACATTGCTTAATAGTAACATCATAAATATCTCTGGACCACTCCTGAATATTAAAAACTTCATATCATGGTTTACACTAGTAGTACAATACAAAATGGTTTGCCCACTCATCGTCCATGTCTATCAACTATGTATCTGCATCAATTAGTTGTTAGTGTTTCTTGGATTTGCATGACAGTCTGTCTATATTGTGTGGTTGTGCTAAAAGGATGAATAGTTTGATTGTGAAAGAATGTTGATTGAGTTGCTCAAGAAAGATAAATGCAAGTTTCCAAAAGGATAAAGCATAGATTGTTTGTTATACTAATGGATACGTTTAGCTCCACAAGTTAGTATTTCCGCATTACCGCCCGTAACACAACTCTTTAGTCAAGACAATAGTTGCTCCCTACTCTATCCCATCCAATGAGCTCATCACCCTCCCCCGAGAAGCTAGTACCGTCGTATCCGCTTGCCATCGCCCTCTCCCGACAAGCTCGTACCGTCGTACCCGCTTGCAATCACCTGGCATATGTCTCTTCTACTAAATGTGGTCGCCGATGCTCTCACCACCTTCTTGTTCTTCCTCGCTCCCATTTACCCTTCCGAAACCAAACATTCCAAGACATGCTTTGCATTGCCCTCTTTCAAGCCCACATCATCAAAGACCATTACTCCCATGTAGTAAACATTCTCGGTTGGACCTCCTTCAACCCTGCCTACATAACCCGCAGTCTCCATAGACCCTTCAAACACTTTTCTTTCGCCCAACCTATACAATGTAGGTACTCGGTGTACCCCATTCGACGCGTCCTGCATATATCCCCAATAAACCCTAGCATACTACCTCTATGTTCATGTCTCTTTAATATAAACTGAAGCCAAGGAAGCAACACACACATGTAAGGATGACGACACATGTATTCGAACACATAATTAGAAGCTAGAAAGAGCCCACTCCTTCAGCACCACCCGCCGGAAAACGACATATATTTAAAGTAAAGCGCCAAATGATGACAAGGGTATGCTAGAGGGGAATCTATCGCCTATCGACGACGCTTTCAAGCGCTCATGCGGGCCAGATCAAAACTATAGTCTCGACGACACTCTTGTTCCTCCAACATGCTCTCTTCTCATCAGAGGACAAGAACGGCTGGGGTTATAGTCCAATCAAGTCAACTTTTGAGTGATTCACAGAGACTTCCAGCTTTCGAAGGAAGAGTAGCAAGCGGTGACGCGGGCCCATGTTTCGAGCACAGCTACGTGCAAATGCAATGGTTTCGACATGTGGGTTGCTACCCGAGGGGAACTAAGTCGGAGGGAGGGGGCAAGCTCAAGGGTTGCTACTTCTTTTTGGACATGCGATTAGAGGCTAGCAAGAGCCCACTACCTCACCGTCACTCACCAGAAAATGGCATATATATAAAAGGAAAGCGCCAAATGATGGCAAGAGTATGCTAGAGGGGGATCTTTCGCCTATCGATGGCGCTTTCAACCGCTGGCCAAAACTATAGTCTTGACGACAGCTTGCACCTCCCGCATGCTCTCTTGTCATGGGAGGACGTGAACGGCAAGTGCTTTCTCATTGTTGTTGTGTTATTATTTGAATTTAAACATTTGTTGTAATGAAGATGATTGATGTATTGTGTTTTACCCTATTAAATTTATATTGTTAAAAATCATGAATTTGCGAATCTTTGGAAAATTTTGCGGGGCGAGTTTACAGGAGTTGTTTCGTTGGAGGCCTCGTGGCACCGCAATTTTTTTTTACTGGTGGCCATTATATCATATTTCCGGGACGGGGTTTTAGCGGAGCTGCTAGAGTTTCTCTAAGTCATCAAACCACATATAACTTTTGGGGGAAGAGCTGCTATAGAGATGCTCTTACTCTTCCTAGTGTTTTTGAAATGCCAAGACCCTTTTTCTCTCTTCTCCGAAGCGACAAAATGCTGGCCTTTGGAAAAAAGTTGTTTCCTTGGCGCGGTATATCCTGGAGCGTACCATAGTTTGAACGGTTTTCACATGTAAACGTCAAACGGAATTGCTGGTCTGGTCCGCATCAACGAATCCCCATTTTCCGGCTTATAATAATGATCTTGTTGCTGATTCTCGCTCATTATCCGACCATATGTTGTGTGCAGCTGAAGCTATCATCCAGCCCCCGTTCAGGTCAAAGTCAGGCGAGCGAGAGACCGGGCCAGGAAAGGAAGGCTCCGATCGATGGCCCCCGTTTGTTTTTCTTTGGGCCATCGGTACTGATTGGAGCCGACGCGAAGAACCCCGGTTGCGTGGCGGCGAACTGTAGCGCTAGCACGCGCCCCCACGCCGGCTCGGCCATGGTAACTCGTCACTCCTGCCCAGCCGCAGGCATATGTGATGCACATGGTTTGGTGACCGTTAGAGCATCTCCAGCCGTTCGGCCTTTCAGGAGCTTGAAATAGCGCTGTCTGAAAATCCGCATGGGAGCGATTGATTTCTTAGCAGCCGCCCCATGTCGCCCTTCAGGCTCTGTTTTTAAAAGTATTCTAAAAACATACTCAATCAAAATATGGCCAAACACAACATAGATTCGACAAATTTGGCGTTTCATCGTTTTTTATATATTGAAAACATAATTTAAAACAAAATAAGAAAAACAACTGCTACTACTGCCGCGCCGCCTACAGGTCGAAGAGCTTGCCGAAGGCGCTATAGTCCCCCCCACCCCCCGTCATCCTCCCCCTTCTTCACGACGCCGACGTACCTGCTGCACCCCTGCCCTGGGTCGCCTTGGCGGATGGGTTTGGCTGGCGGTGGTGCCTCGTCGTCGCTGTCCTCAAGGATGATGACGCCGCCCTCGTCGTGGCCGTGGCGCCGAGCGGCGATCTCCTCGAGGGCGCGGCGCTGGCGCTCCATCTTCAGCTGGACGTAGTCCTCGCGCGCCCACTTGCTGGCGGCCTCCTTGTCGGCGGCCATGTCCTCATGCTCGCTCTTCACAACGACGAGGCTTGGCTCCGTCTTCGGCTTGACGAGGCGGGAGGAAGGAGCAGAGGAGACACGGCCGCCCTCGTTGATGACGAGGGCGCCGCCGCGGGTGCGCTGCCCGAGCGGCGTCTCCACGGGCCGGCGAACCAGAGGAGCGGGAGGAGGAGGAAGACCTGCCCGCCATGCGCCTTGGCAGCCAAGGGTCACCACTCCCGCGGGGGACCAGGGCCGGGGCCGCCGGGTACTCGAGCGGCGGATCGTCACCGTCCTCGAGGTGCTCGAGGACGAAGTGGAGCATGCGCCTGGGGATGCCCCTGTTGGGTAACGTAGCATAAATTCAAAATTTTCCTACGTGTCACCAAGATCTATCTATGGAGTCATCTAGCAACAAGGGAGGAGTGGATCTACATACCCTTGTAGATCGCGCGCGGAAGCGTTCAAGAGAACGGGGTTGATGGAGTCGTACTCGTCGTGATCCAAATCACCGATGATCCTAGCGCCGAACGGACGGCACCTCCGCGTTCAACACACGTACGGAGCAGCGACGTCTCCTCCTTCTTGATCCAGCAAGGGGGAATGAGAGGTTGATGGAGATCCAGCAGCACGACGGCGTGGTGGTGGAAGTAGCGGGATTCCAACAGGGCTTCGCCAAGCGCTGCGGGAGGAGGGAGATGTGTCATGGGAGGGAGAGGGAGGCGCCAGGGCTTAGGTTGGTGCTGCCCTCCCTTCCCCCCACTATATATAGGGCCAAGGGAGAGGGGGGAGGCGCAGCCTTGGCCCTTCCTCCAAGGAAGGGTGCGGCCAGGGAGGAGTCCCTCCTCCCCAAGGCACCTCGGAGGTGCCTTCCCCCTTTAGGACTCTTCCTCTCCCTTGATTCTTGGCGCATGGGCCTCTTGGGGCTGGTGCCCTTGGCCCATATAGGCCAAGGCGCAACCCCTACAGCCCATGTGGCCCCCCGGGGTAGGTGGCCCCACCCGGTGGACCCCCAGGACCCTTCCGGTGGTCCCGGTACAATACCGGTGACCCCGAAACTTGTCCCGATAGCCGAAATAGCACTTCCTATATATGATTCTTTACCTCCAGACCATTCCGGAACTCCTCGTGACGTCCGGAATCTCATCCGGGACTCCGAACAACTTTCGGGTTACCGCATACTAATATCTCTATAACCCTAGCGTCACCGAACTTTAAGTGTGTAGACCCTACGGGTTCGGGAGACATGCAGACATGACCGAGAGGACTCTCCGGTCAATAACCAACAGCAGGATCTGGATACCCATGTTGGCTCCCACATGTTCCACGATGATCTCATCGGATGAACCACGATGTTAAGGACTTAATCAATCCCGTATACAATTCCCTTTGTCTATCAGTACGACACTTGCCCGAGATTCGATCATCGGTATCCCGATACCTTGTTCAATCTCGTTACTGGCAAGTCTCTTTACTCGTTCCGTAACACATCATCCCGTGATCAACTCCTTGATCACATTGTGCACATTATGATGATGTCCTACCGAGTGGGCCCAGAGATACCTCTCCGTTTACACGGACTGACAAATCCCAGTCTCGATTCGTGCCAACCCAACAGACACTTTCGGAGATACCTGTAGTGTACCTTTATAGCCACCCAGTTACTTGTGACGTTTGGCACACCCAAAGCACTCCTACGGTATCCGGGAGTTGCACAATCTCATGGTCTAAGGAAATGATACTTGACATTAGAAAAGCTTTAGCATACGAACTACATGATCTTTGTGCTAGGCTTAGGATTGGGTCTTGTCCATCACATCATTCTCCTAATGATATGATCCCGTTATCAATGACATCCAATGTCCATGGTTAGGAAACCGGAACCATCTATTGATTAACGAGCTAGTCAACTAGAGGCTTACTAGGGACATGGTGTTGTCTATGTATCCACACATGTATCTGAGTTTCCTATCAATACAATTCTAGCATGGATAATAAACGATTATCACGAACAAGGAAATATAATAATAATCATTTATTATTGCCTCTAGGGCATATTTCCAACAGTCTCCCACTTGCACTGGAGTCAATAATCCAGTTCACATCGCTATGTGACTAACACTCAAGGTGACATCCCCATGTGACTAACACCCAAAGAGTTTACTAGAGTCAATAATCTAGCTCACATTACCATGTGATTAACACTCGATGAGTTCTGGGTTTGATCATGTTATGCTTGTGAGAGATGTTGTAGTCAACGGGTCTGAATCTTTCAGATCCGTATGTACTTCGCAAATTTCTATGTCATCTTGTAGATGCAACTACTATGCTACATTTGGAGCTATTCCAAACAACTGTTCTACTATACGAATCCAGTTTACTACTCAGAATAATCTGGATTAGTGTCAAAGTTTGCATCGGCGTAACCCTTTATGACGAACTCTTTTACCACCTCCATAATCGAGAAAATTCCTTAGTCCACTAGTTACTAAGGATAACTTTGACCGCTGTCTTGTGATCCATTCTTGGATCACTCTTGTACCCCTTGACTGACTCATGGCAAGGCACACTTCAGGTGCGGTACACAGCATAGCATACTGTAGAGAGCCTATGATAAAAGCATAGGGGACGACCTTCGTCCTTCCTCTTTCTTCTGCCGTGGTCGAGCTTTAAGTCTTAACTTCATACCTTACAACTCAGGCAAGAACTCCTTCTTTGACTGATCCATCTTGAACACCTTCAAGATCATGTCAAGGTATGTGCTCATTTGAAAGTACCATTAAGCGTTTTGATCTATCCTTATAGATCTTGATGCTCAATGTTCAAGTATCTTAATCCAGGCTTTCCATTGAAAAACACTTTCCAAATAACCCTATATGCTTTCTAGAAATTCTACGTCATTTCTGATCAACAATATGTCAACAACATATATTCATCAGAAATTCTATAGTGCTCCCACTCACTTCTTTGGAAATACAAGTTTCTCATAAACTTTGTATACACCCAAAACTTTGATCATCATCAAAGCATACATTCCAACTCCGAGATGCTTACTCCAGTCCCTAGAAGGATTGCTGGAGCTTTGCATACTTATTAGCATCTTTCAGGATTGACAAAACCTTCCGGTTTGTATCACATACAACCTTTCCTCAAAAAACGTCGAGGAAACAATGTTTTGACATCCTATCTGCAAGATTTCATTAATAATGCAGTAATCGCTAATATAATTCCAACAGACTCTTAGCATCGCTACGATGAGAAAGTCTCATCGTAGTCAACTCCTTGAACTTGTCGGAAAACATCTTAACGACAAGTCGAGCTTTCTTAATGGTGACATTTACCATCATTGTCCGTCTTCCTTTTAAAATCCATATGTACCTAACAGCCTTACGACCATCAAGTAGTTCTCCCAAAGTCTACACTTTGTTTTCATATATGGATCCTCTCTCGGATTATATGGCCTCGAGCCATTTTGGAATCCAGGTCCACCATCGCTTCTCCATAGCTCGTAGGTTCATTGTTGTCTAGCAACATGACTTCCAAGACAGGATTACGTACCACTCTGAAGTAGTACGCATCCTTGTCATCCCACGAGGTTTGGTAGTGACTTGATCTGAAGTTTCATGATCACTATCATAAGCTTCCACTTCAATTGGTGTAGGTGCCACAGGAACAACTCATGTGCCCTGCCACACACTAGTTGAAGAGACGGTTCAATAACCTCATCAAGTCTCCACCATCCTCCCACTCAATTCTTTCGAGAGAAACTTTTCCTCAAGAAAGGACCCAATTCTAGAAACAATCCCTTATTGCTTTCGAATCTGAGACAGGAGGTATACCCAACTGTTTTGGGTGTCCTATGAAGATGCATTTATCCACTTTGGGTTCGAGCTTATCAGCCTGAAACCTTTTCACATAAGCGTCGTAGCCCCAAACTTTTAAGAAATGACAGCTTAGGTTTCTCTAAACCATAGTTCATACGGTGTCATCTCATCGGAATTACGTGGTGCCCCTTTTAAAGTGAATGTGGTTGTCTCTAATGCCTAACCCATAAACTATTGTGGTAATTCGATAAGAGACATCATGGTATGCATCATATCCAATAGGGTGCAGTTATGATGTTCGGACACACCATCACACTATGGTGTTCCAGGCTGTATTAGTTGTGAAACAATTTCCACAATGTCTTAATTCTGTGCCAAACTCGTAATTCAGATATTCATCTCTATGATCATATCATAGATCTTTTATCCTCTTGTCACGACGATCTTTCAACTTCACCCTGAAATTACTTGAACCTTTCAATAATTTAGACTCGTGATTCATCAAGTAAATATACTCAACATCTACTCAAATCATCTGTGAAGTAAGAACATAACGATATCCACTACATGCCTCAGCACTCATTGGATTGCACACATCAAAATGTATTACTTCCAACAAGTTGCTTTCTAGTTCCATTTTACTGAAAACGAGGCTTTCAGTCATCTTGCCCATGTGGTATGATTTGCATGTCTCAAGTGATTCAAAATCAAGTGAATCCAAACGGTCCATTTGCATGGAGTTTCTTCATGCATATACACCAATAGACATGGTTCGCATGCCTCAAACTTTTCAAAAACGAGTGAGCCCAAAGATCCATCAACATGGAGCTTCTTTATGCGTTTTATACCGATATGACTTACGTGGCAGTGCCACAAGTAGGTGGTGCTATTATTACTATCTTTTGGCATGAACATGTGTATCACTACAATCGAGATTCAATAAACCATTCATTTCATGTGTAAGACCATTGAAGGTATTATTCAAATAAACAGAGTAACCGTTATTCTCCTTAAATGAATAACCGTATTGCGATAGACATAATCCAATCATATCTATGCTCAACGCAAACACCAATCTCGATGGTAGAGGGAGCGTGCGATACTTGATCATATCAACATTGGAAACACTTCCAACACATATCGTCAGCTCACCTTTAGCTAGTCTCCGTTTATTCCGTAGCTTTTATTTCGAGTTACTAACACTTAGCAACTGAACCGGTATCTAATACTCTGGTGCTACTAGGAGTACTAGTAAAGTACACATCAACACAATGTATATCCAATATATTTCTATCGACCTTGTCAGCCTTCTCATCTACCAAGTATCTAGGGTAATTCTGCTCCAGTGGCTGTTCCCTTTATTACAGAAGCACTTAGTCTCGGGTTTGGGTTCAACCTTGGGTTTCTTCACTAGAGCAGCAGCTGATTTGCCGTTTCATGAAGCATCCCTTTTGCCCTTGCCCTCCTTGAAACTAGTGGTTTCACAAACCATCAACAATTGATGCTCCTTCTTGATTTCTACTTTTGTGGTGTCAAACATCGCGAATATCTCATGGATCATCATATATGTCCCCGATACATTATAGTTCATCACGAAGCTCTAGCAGCTTGGTGGTAATGACTTCGGAGAAACATCACTATCTCATCTGGAAGATCAACTCCCACTCGATTCAAGCGATTGTTGTACTCAGACAATCTGAGCACAAGCTCAACAATTGAGCTTTTCTCCCTTAGTTTGCAGGCTAAGAAAAATCGTCGGAGGTCTTATACCTCTTGACGTGGGCACGAGCCTGAAATCCCAATTTCAGTCCTTGGAACATCTCATATGTTCTGCGATGTTTCAAAAACGTCTTTGGTGCCTCAATTCTAAACCATTTAGCATTACGCACTGAACTATCATGTAGTCATCAAAACGTGTATGTCAGATGTTCGCAACATCCACAGACGACGTTTGAGGTTCAGCACACTGAGCGGTGCATTAAGGACATAAGCCTTCTATGAAGCAATGAGGACAATCCTCAGTTTACGGACCTAGTCCGCATAATTGCTAGTATCAACTTTCAACTAATTTTTCTCTAGGAACATATCTAAAACGTAGAACTGAAGCGCGAGCTATGACATAATTTGCGAAGACCTTTTGACTATGTTCAGGATAATTAAGTTCATCTTATGAACTCCCACTCAGATAGACATCCCTCTAGTCATCTAAGTGATTACATGATCCGAGTCAACTAGGCCGTGTCCGATCATCACGTGAGACGGACTAGTCAACATCGGTGAACATCTTCATGTTGATCGTATCTACCATACGACTCATGCTCGACCTTTTGGTCTCTTATGTTCCGAGGCCATGTATGTACATGATAGGCTCGTCAAGTCAACCTAAGTGTTTTGCATGTGTTCCGAGGCCATGTTTGTACATGCTAGGCTCGTCAACACCCGTTGTATTCGAACGTAAGAATCTATCACACCCGATCATCACGTGGTGCTTCGAAACGACGAACTTTCGCAACGGTGCACAGTTAGGGGGGACACTTTCTTGAAATTTTAATGAGGGATCATCTTATTTATTACCGTCTTTCTAAGCAAATAAGATGTATAAACATGATAAACATCACATGCAATCAAATAGTGACATGATATGGCCATCATCACTTTGCTCCTTTTGATCTCCATCTTCGGGGCTCCATGATCATCATCGTCACCGGCATGACACCATGATCTCCATCATCATGATCTCCATCATCGTGTCTTCATGAAGTTGTCTCGCCAACTATTACTTCTACTACTACAGCTAACGGTTAGCAATAAAGTAAAGTAATTGCATGACGTTTATGTTGACACACAGGTCATAAATAAATAAAGACAACTCCTATGGCTCCTGCCGGTTGTCATACTCATCGACATGCAAGTCGTGATTCCTATTACAAGAACATGATCATCTCATACATCACATATATCATTCATCACATCCTTTGGCCATATCACATCACGTAGCATACCCTGCAAAAACAAGTTAGACGTCCTCTAATTGTTGTTTGCATGTTTTACGTGGCTGCTATGGGTTTCTAGCAAGAACGTTTCTTACCTACGCAAAGACCACAACGTGATATGCCAATTGCTATTTACCCTTCATAAGGACCCTTTTCATCGAATCCGATCCGATTAAAGTGGGAGAGACAGACACCCGCCAGCCACCTTATGCAACTAGTGCATGTCAGTCGGTGGAACCGGTCTCACATAAGCGTACGTGTAAGGTTGCTCCGGGCCGCTTCATCCCACAATGCCACCGAATCAAGATTGGACTAGTAACGGTAAGCATATTGAACAAAATCAACGCCCACAACTACTTTGTGTTCTACTCGTGCATAGAAACTACGCATAGACCTAGCTCATGATGCCACCATTGGGTAACGTAGCATAAATTCAAAATTTTCCTACGTGTCACCAAGATCTATCTATGGAGTCATCTAGCAACGAGGGAGGAGTGGATCTACATACCCTTGTAGATCGCGCGCGGAAGCGTTCAAGAGAACGGGGTTGATGGAGTCGTACTCGTCGTGATCCAAATCACTGATGATCCTAGCGCCGAACGGACGGCACCTCCGCGTTCAACACACGTACGGAGCAGCGACGTCTCCTCCTTCTTGATCCAGCAAGGGGGGAGGAGAGGTTGATGGAGATCCAGCAGCATGACGGCGTGGTGGTGGAAGTAGCGGGATTCCAACAGGGCTTCGCCAAGCGCTGCGGGAGGAGGGAGATGTGTCATGGGAGGGAGAGGGAGGCGCCAGGGCTTAGGTTGGTGCTGCCCTCCCTTCCCCCCACTATATATAGGGCCAAGGGAGAGGGGGGAGGCGCAGCCTTGGCCCTTCCTCCAAGGAAGGGTGCGGCCAGGGAGGAGTCCCTCCTCCCCAAGGCACCTCGGAGGTGCCTTCCTCCTTTAGGACTCTTCCTCTCCCTTGATTCTTGGCGCATGGGCCTCTTGGGGCTGGTGCCCTTGGCCCATATAGGCCAAGGCGCACCCCCTACAGCCCATGTGGCCCTCCGGGGCAGGTGGCCCCACCCGGTGGACCCCCGGGACCCTTTCGGTGGTCCCGGTACAATATCGGTGACCCCGAAACTTGTCCCAATAGCCGAAATAGCACTTCCTATATATAATTCTTTACCTCCGGACCATTCCGGAACTCCTCGTGACGTCCGGGATCTCATACAGGACTCCGAACAACTTTTGGGTTACCGCATACTAATATCTCTATAACCCTAGCGTCACCGAACCTTAAGTGTGTAGACCCTACGGGTTCGGGAGACATGTAGACATGACCGAGATGACTCTCCGGTCAATAACCAACAGCGGGATCTGGATACCCATGTTGGCTCCCACATGTTCCACGATGATCTCATCGGATGAACCACGATGTCAAGGACTTAATCAATCCCGTATACAATTCCCTTTGTCTATCGGTACGACACTTGCCCGAGATTCGATCGTCGGTATCCCGATACCTTGTTCAATCTCGTTACCTGCAAGTCTCTTTACTCGTTCCGTAACACATCATCCCGTGATCAACTCCTTGATCACATTGTGCACATTATGATGATGTCCTACCGAGTGGGCCCAGAGATACCTCTCCGTTTACACGAAGTGACAAATCCCAGTCTCGATTCATGCCAACCCAACAGACACTTTCGGAGATACGTGTAGTGTACCTTTATAGCCACCCAGTTACGTTGTGACGTTTGGCACACCCAAAGCACTCCTACGGTATCCGGGAGTTGCACAATCTCATGGTCTAAGGAAATGATACTTGACATTAGAAAAGCTTTAGCATACGAACTACATGATCTTTGTGCTAGGCTTAGGATTGGATCTTGTCCATCACATCATTCTCCTAATGATGTGATCCCGTTATCAATGACATCCAATGTCCATGGTTAGGAAACCGTAACCATCTATTGATTAACGAGCTAGTCAACTAGAGGCTTACTAGGGACATGGTGTTGCCTATGTATCCACACATGTATCTGAGTTTCCTATCAATACAATTCTAGCATGGATAATAAACGATTATCACGAACAAGGAAATATAATAATAATCATTTATTATTGCCTCTAGGGCAAAATTCCAACAGCCCCACCATAGACGGCGGTCGTCGGTGTTGTGACGCCCCCTCACCGGCGCGTTGTTGGTGGAGGCGAGCTGCTCCTCGTGGCGATGCTGGAAGTACGGTGCCCAGTGCGTGTGGTTGATGGCGGCGTACTCCGGGCGGCCCCGCACCTCCTTCGGCAGGGAGGCCGGAACGCGCTCGATCTCGCTGTGGAAGTGGCCAACGTGGATGGCTGGGGGGGGGACACCATTAGCGCTGAGCCTCCACCGCCCCGACACACGCATGTCAGGCGGTGCCGGGTAGTTCGCCTCATGGAGGAGGTGGGCCTTCCACCCATGCAGGTGGCGGCGGTCGAAGTCGTTGGTCGCCGCTCTATCGCCGGGGAATCACTCTCCCATCGGCGTGCGTACACACGGTGGCTGTAGACGAGACGGGGGCGTCGGCGGTGAGAGAAGGGCTGCGAGCGAGTGTGTTCACCGGCGAGCGAGGGGCGGCTTTTATACCGGCCGGGGGGGCGGCAAACGTGTGTACGCGTGGTGAGAGGGGGGCGTCGCTGCACTGCCCCGCCCGTAAGGAATCAATGAAAGGCTGACCGGCGGCATCCTTGACATTGATTCCCCACATGAAAACATGGCGATGAGGAGGATGAGATGAGGCTGATCGCTGACTCGGCAGCCTCATCGGTGCCCCCGCGCGCTCCAGCGCCACGGGTTTGGCCTGAGTTTGCCGACGTCAAATTCGGACCTGACCGATGAAATTGGGTTTCTGAGAGGCGTGGTTAAACCTTTTTTAGCGCTAAAAAATGGCCTTGCTGGGCGAAGGAGATGCTCTTACCGCTATGCACTCATCCATTCCGCTGCCAGCACGGCACACAACCGACGTGGGAGCCCGGACACATGAGCAGCAATCCCGGCGGGAAGAGTTAGGTTGTGCGCAGGAGAAAACGTCTACCTGTCTACCCGGCAAAGCAAGTGACGTGCACTGCCTACGAGATGCACCCTTGTTGCCTCTCCTCCCTCGCCAGGGTTGTTTTTGGTTGGCGTTCACGCTAAGCAGCAGCAAAGGGGCGTTTAGAGGTGACAAATCATTAGAGTATGGCGAAATGCATGCATGTTTACCACGCCGCCGTTGTCGACCAACCTGGGTGTGGGTGCGCTAGCCAGTAGCCATATACTTATCTCAATAGAAGCCTCCTCGATCATGCGGACACCGTGTGGTACGAGTAAATTACACAAAACCACCATTTTAAAGACAAGGTTTGTGAAAACCACTACAATACATTTTTTTTTCAGAAAACATCATGTCTTCAGTAATCTTTTTGCAAAAACCACTGACCGGTGGATTAGAGTCGTTTGAGCGTGTTTATAACAGATGGGTCCCTGTTTTTGCTTACGTGACGTAACGGTTTGGATTTAAAGCAAAAAAGTCCCTCAACTTTTTCCCCCATGCAGCCCGGACCCTCCCCATGGGCTCCGCAGCCGACTAGCATGCCCGCCGCTGCTCTCTCCACGGGCCACCGCCGCCCCTCCCTCCGCACGACGCAGGACTCCGCCACTGCTCCCTCCACGGCCGCCGACGCTCCCTACGCAGGACGCGGGCCGCCGCCTCTACCTCCACGGCCGCAGCCGTCGCCTCCCTCCGCAGGACGCAAGCCGTCGCCGCCTCCCTCCGCAGGATGCAGGCCGCCGCCGCTCCCTCCCCAGGATGCAGATCGCCGCCGTCGTCGCCCGTCACCGGATCCGGTCAAATCGGCCTCCAACGTCCCCAGACCAGCTCGCACTCGCATCCCGGCCCGCGAGCGTCGCCTCTGCTCCGCGTCGGCTCCGCGTCCTGCGCCGTCCGGCTTGCCGCTGCCGCCTCCTGCACGCCGGCTCCACCCGGGCCGAGCCCCTTGTCCGCGCCCTTCGCAGGCGTCCGCCTGCCCGCGTGGCCGGTTCCCCGACCAGCCCGGCTCCGCCTCCGTGCGCCGTGCCCGCTGGGTGCGCCCGTGGCCGCCTGCTCCACCGCCGGCTGCCGGCTCCCCCCCCCCCCCCCCCCGCGTTGCCCCGGCTCTGTCCGCGCGGCCGGCTTCGCCAGCGCCCGGCCGCCAGGTCGCCGCGCCCCTCTGCTTTGCCCTGGCTGCATCCCGGCCCCGGGTGGTCGAAGCGGGGGCTAATTGCTTTTTCGTTTTTGATTTAGGGGCGTCTATGTAAAATTCTAGGGTCTAGTTTGTAATTTTAAATTAAAATCTATCTGGCACAAAAATTAATGCCACGTAGGCAAAAAACGGGCCCCACCTGTCATAAACTCACTTAACTGAGCCCGATCCGCCGATCAGTGTCTTTTGCAAAAAGATTACTGAAAACATGATGTTTTCTGCAAAAAAAAATGTTTTGTAGTGGTTTTCGCAAACCTTGCCTTCAAAGTGGTGGTTTTGTGCAATTTACTCGTGTGGTGTGGATCATTTTTCTTTCATTATGAGCTTGTCGTAGGACCATTTTTAAACTGTGATTAGGGCATCGGAAGAAGATTTATCACCGTGATGTTCTCCACACGCACACACACACAAAATGTGGCAGCCGTATCGGCCTAGTACTTGGCACGTGACAGTAACTCGTCCTTTCACAAGTGTGAACTCTGGTTGAGTGCAAGCTTTGCACTGAGCAGGATTACCTGTGTGTACGATGAGCCGTGGAGAAGCGCGGCTCCAAGCTTGTGTTGTGTGCGTGGAGGTCAATCAAGCGCCGTGTCAGTGGGTCAGAACTAATCACTGGTCCTAATCTAGGGGTTAATATCTCATTTTCAAGGAGGAAAAAAAATCTATGAAACGTAGTTCACACGAGCAAGTCAGACATTCCAGTACGTTCTGCTCACTCGCCATTCATGTCGATCGACTCGTATATGAATCTCAACACGTAGTATTCTTCGGATCTGTGTGCCAGGTTGTCTATGTTGTGTTGTTGTGAAAAAGCAGAAAAGGAGTGATCCTTAAGGAATATTTAATTGGTTGTTTAAGAAAAGAAAGAAAAAGATTTCAATACGTAGAGGATGATCTGTCTTTATCAAAACAATATGAAATGTATGTGTAAAATTAGTTTCACAAGTTAGTCTTCCGCATTATCGCACCGTTTCACTCCTCTTTTCTCGAGATCCCCTCTTTTCATATGTAATGAGCTCTTTGCAAGCTCCATATGCGCGAGAAGCCATACAATGCAGTCATCTCCTTCTTTTACTAATTTGCAGTCGGCGGTTTTCTCACCACTTTTTCCTCGCACAGTTGCACCCATTGACCCTCTCCAGACTGAACATGTATATATGATTGGAATTGTCTTATTAAGTGACACTTTTAGCAAGTTTAGTCTAGTTAATAGTAACATCATAAATATATCTAGACCACTCCTTCCAAAAAGAAAAACTTCAGATCATGGTTTACACAAGCTTGTCCATTTCAAAATGGTTTGCCTGCTCACCATCCATGTCCATCAACTACGTACATGAATCAATTGGTTGTTAGTGTTTCGCGGATTTGCAGGACAGTCTGTCTATATTGTGTTGTTGTGCGAAAAGGATGAATAGTGAGATCGTGAAGGAATGTTGATTTAGTTGCTGAAGAAATGGAAAAAAAGGAATTTTCAAAAGGTTAAAGCGTAGATTGTGTGTTATACATCGCATAAGGTCTAGTCCACAAGTTAGTCCTTCCGTGTTATCGCTTCATGCCACAACTATTTCATCAAGACAACAATTGCTTCCCACTCCCTCCCATCCGAGGAGCTCCTCGCCCTCTCCTCGGACAAGCTAGTATCATTGTACCCGCTTGCTATCACCTGGCATCCACCTGTTCTACTAATTGTGGTTGACGGTGCTCTCACCATCTTCTTATTCTTCCTCGCTCACATTAACCCTGCCCAAACCAAACGTTCCAAGCCATGCTCGGCATTGCCCTCTTTTAATCCCACATCGTCAAAGACCACCGGTCCCACTTAGTGAACATTTATCTTCACTTGGTTGGGTCTCCCTTGATCCTCCCTATACAACCCGTAGTCTCCGTAGATCCTTCCGGTGCTTTTCATTCGCAATACCTATCCAATAGAGGTACTCGGAGGACCCCATTCATCACCTCCTACCTATATCCCCAATAAACCCTTGCATACTACCTCTATTTCGATGTCGCTTGAGTACAAACTGAAGACGAACAAGCAACATAGGCGTGCAGGGATGACGACACATGTTTTCGAACACGCAATTCGAAGCCAGCAAGAGCACACTCCCTCCCCCACCTATCTATAACGAACTTAACAAGTTAAATGAGTTAGCTATGAGTTACACGAGTTGAGCCGATTTTGAATTTAAGCTCATTAACATAACGAGTCTAGTCGAGCCCCATTCATCGTGTCCTACCTATATCCCCAATAAACCCTTACATAGTACCTCTATCTTGATGTCACTTAAGTAGAAACTAAAACCAAGGAAGCAACACACACATGCAGGGATGACAGCACATGTATCTGAACACGCAATTAGAAGCTAGCAAGAGCCCGCTCCCTTAGCACCACCCGTCGGAAAATGACATATATTTAAAGGAAAGCGCCAAATGACGACAAGGGTGTGCTAGGGGGGAATCTATCGCCTATCAACTACGTTTTCAAATGCTTACGTGGGCCGGACCAAAACTATAGTCTCGACGACACCCTTGTACCTCCCACATGCTCTTTCTCATCGGAGGACGAGAACGGCTAGGGTTACGGTTCAATCAAGTCAACTTTCAAGTGATTCATCGAGACTTCCAGACTTCGAAGGAAGAGTAGCAAGCAGTGACGCAAGCCCATGTTTCAAGCACGACTACGTGCAAATGCAATGGTTTTGACATGTGGGTTGATACTCAAGGGTAACTAAGTCGGAGGGAGGGGCGAGCTCAAGGGTTTCTACTACTTTTTGAACACACAATTAGAGGCTAGCAAGAGCCCACTCCCTCACCATCACTCACCAGAAAAATGGCATACATATAAAAGGAAAGTGCTAAATGATGGCAAGAGTATGCTAGAGGGGGATCTTTTGCTTATCGATGGCGCTTTGAACTGCTAACGCGACATAGGCCACTACTATAGTCTTTGCGCTACTCTTGTACCTCCCACATGCTCTCCTCTCATGGGAGGACGAGAACCGCTAGGGTTACGGTTCAATCAAGTCAACTATCGAATGATTCATCAAGACCTCCTGCTTTCGAAGGAACCGCAATAGCAAGCGGTGGACCCTATTCATCGCCTCCTACCTATATCCCCAATAAAACCTTGCATACGACCTCTATGTCGATGTCTCTTGAGTACAAGCTGAAGGCAAAGAAGCAACATAAGCGTGCAGGGCGTATGACACATGTTTTTGACACGCAATTAAAAGCCAACAAGAGCAGAATCCCTCACCACCACCCACCGGAAAATGACATATATTTAACGAAAAGCGCCAAATGACGGCAAGCGTATGCTAGAGGGGGATCTTTCGCCTATCGACGACGCTTTCAACCGCTCACTGAGCCACTACTATAGTCTTATCGATACTGTTGCACCTCGAGAGTGATAACGAGTAGCTTATGACTTGACTCGAACTCAGTGACTAACAAGTCGAGTCGAGTTTTGATCGGGGCTCATTAACAAAACAACTTTAATGAGCCAAGCTAACGAGTTACTAATTTAGCTCGTTAAGCTTGTTTATCAGAAGGGACACGAGATAAGTATCAATATCATTGTAGATTGTTATCATTTATAGATTGTACCAACTGTTTCTTTGGTAGACTATTAATTGCTTTGATTTATAAAGAAAGTATGTGTCCAAAAATATATTTTCCTAGACTAATTTCATACATAATACTTATATTTTGTTATTCATGTCTATAATGAGCTTAGCAAGTTAAAGGAGCTAGCTCGAGAGTTACACGAGTCGAGCCGAGTTTGAAAATTGGGGCTTGTTATGTTAACGAGTCGAGCCAAGCTAACTTGTTATCTTAATGAGCTTTAACGAAGTAACGAGTCAAGCTGAGCTGACTCGACTCGACTTGAGTTCCATCCCTGGACTACACAATACCCCGCGCGTTGCAGCGGGATCCGGTTGCACTATACTTTCATGATATTTGATTGTTTTGAACATGAATATTTGGATGAATAATACAAGAACTAAAAGTAAAAGCACATCTGATTTATTGTAAAGTGGGCCTTTTCACATGAATGTTTGCACATTGAGGTGTGCCTTTTATATGCATGTTTACATGGTGAGATGGCACAAGTAGTCCATTGCAAAATGGTTTGCCCACTCATCGTCCATATCTATCAACTATGTATCCGAATCAATTGGTTGTTAGTGTTTCTTGGATTTGCATGACAGTGTGTCTATATTGTGTGGTTGTGCTAAAAGGATGAATAATTTGATCGTGAAGGAATGTTGATTGAGTTGCTCAAGAAAGAGAAAGAAAACGTTTCCAAAAGGTTAAAGCATTGATTGTTTGTTATACTAATGGATAAGTTTAGGTCCATAAGTTTGTCCTTCCGCGTTATCGCCCCGTGACACAACTCTTTCGTCAAGACAATAGTTGATCCCTACTCCATCCCATCTGATGAGCTCATCGCCCCCCCCCCCCCCCTCTCCGAACAATCTGGCACCATCATACCCGCTTGCTATCACCTGGCATCTGCCTCTTCTACTAAATGTGGTCGGCGGTGCTATCACCATGTTCTTGTTCTTCCTTGCTCCCATTTACCGTTCCCAAACCGACCATTCTAAGTCATGCTCGGCATTGCCCTCTTTCAAGCCAACATCACCACAGATAACTACTCCAATGTAGTAAACATTTCTCTTCACACGGTTGGATCTCCTTCGACCCTCCCTACTTCTTTCACCCTACCTGTACAATGTAGGCACTCAGTGGACCCCATTCGCCGCCTCCGGCCTATATCCCCAATAAACCCTTGTATACTACCTCTATGTTGATGTCTGTTCAGTAGAAACTGAAGCCAAGGAAGAAACACACACATGCCGGGATGACGATACATGTATTCGAACACGCAATTAGAAGCTAGCAAGAGCCCACTCCCTCAACACCACCCGCCGGAAAACGACATATATTTAAAGGAAAGCGCCAAATGACGACACATGTACGCTAGAGAGGAACCTATCGCCTATCGACAACGCTTTTCAGATGCTCGGCCGGACCAAAACTATAGTCTCGACGACACTCTTGCACGTCCAGCATGCTTTCTTCTCGTCGGAGGATAAGAACGGCTAGGTTACGATTCAATCAAGTCCACTACTTCTTTTTGAACACGCAATTAGAGGCTAGGAAGAGCCCACTCCCTCACTGGCACTCACTGGAAAATGGCATATATTTAAAGGAAAGCGCCAAAATGACGACAAGAGTATGCTAGATGGGGATCTTTCGCCTATCGACGTCACTTTCAACCGCTCACGCGGGTCGGGCCAAAACTATAGTCTCGACGACACTCTTGTACCTCCCACATGCTCTCTTCTCATCGAAGGACGAGAACGGCTAGGGTTACGGTTCAATCAAGTCAACTATCGAGTGATTCACTGAGACCTCCAGCTTTCGAAGGAAGAGCAGCAAGGGGCAATTGTATCCCATGTTCCGAGACCAACTACGTGCAAATGCAATGCTGCAATGGTTGCGACAAGGTGGGTCGATTGCCGGAGGGGGGCCAAGTCGGAGGGAGGGGGACGAGCTCTAGGGTTTGCAATAGGGTTGCCACACCTTTTTGAAATAGGGTTTCCATGTAGGGTTGGTACATGGTAGCACGCTCACACCATCGCACCAGTGCAAGGAAGCAAAAGAGACCCCCGAGTACTTCCATTTTTGTTCCTTGACGTCCATGCCACATTTCTCTCCCCTGAGATGACAAAAGAAAAGAAAAGGGAAAAAGAGAAGCGTGAAGGAGCAAAAAGGCGTCCACCCGCCCGCAGAAACAAAGAGAGAGGTGTTTCCCTTACGCGTCTTGCGCGTGGGGCCCACGCCGCGACCTCGCGTCCCGATCATCATCTTCGTCTTCCCGGAGGGAGACGCGTTGTTGCCGGTGACAAAAGCCACCCGCCATCTCCGGTCCACGTCGCTCGCGCTCGCGCTCACGCCGTCCCCACCTTGCCTTGCCCCGTTTCGCACCTCAACCGGGCGCCGCCCCCCGTTAAATCCCCCCGCCCCCGCCCGCCTCCAGACCTCTCTCCTCGTCGCACGCCCACCCAACGCCGACGCCAGCTCTCCTCTCCTCTCCTCAGCCCAGCCCGCACACCACCACCACCCAGCCAGCGCAGATGTTTCTCACCGACAAGTACCACGCCCTGCTCCCCCTCCACTCCGCCCCCGCCACCCGGGGCCCCCGCAAGGCGGCGGCCGTGCCGGCGGTCACCTCCAGGTTCGACGCCGCCCTCGCCGCGCGCCTCGGGAGGCTGCTGCCCCTGCCGGCCTCCCCGCTCGCGGCGCTCGCCCGCCTCGCCGACCTCCTCGCCGCCACGCTCGCGGACGCCGTGCCCGCGCTCGCCGCCGTGCCCGGGGACGGGAAGAAGGACGCCGTCGCCGTCGCCGCGCACGTCGACGCCGGCGTCGCGCTCCTGGACGCCTGCAACGCCATCGCCGCCCGCGTCGACCGCCTCCGCCGCCGCCGCCTGCTCTCCCGCCTCGCGCTCCACCTCGTCTCCTCGACGCCCCCGAGCCCGTCGTCCCTCAGCCGCGCGCGTGCCGCGCTCGCCGATCGCGACGGCCGCGGCGCGGGGGGCACTCCCTCTTCTGCTCTGCCAGCGCTCCCTTCCATCCCGTTCGTCGACCCGCCCCGCGGCGGCCGCGGGCAGCAGCTCACCGCCGCCGCGCGGGTCGTCCTCGCCGTGAACGCCGTGTCCTCCCTCGCCGCGACAGCCGCGGCCACCATCCTCGGCGGCACTAGCAGCACCAACCGTGACTCCACCTTCCCCCAGGTCTCCGGCGACCTCCCGTGGGCGGAATCCTTCAACGCGGTCTCCAGCCAGCTCTCCGCCCTCGCCAAATCCGGCACCAGCAACGAGATCCACGCCGCGGACGACGCCGTGGGCAAGCTCGCGGCAGTCCTCGAGTGCGCGGCCCCGGAGGAGGCGGCGCTGCGCGCCGCGACGCAGGAGGTGGAGAAGCGGACGGAGGAGCTGGCGGCGCGGCTGGAGCGGGTGTCGGACGCCGTCAACGGCGTGTTCCGCGCGGCGCTGCGTCTCCGCAACGCCGAGCTGGGCAGCTTCATGGCGGCCGGACCCGCCGGCAAGGCGCCGCGCAGTAAGAAGTAGCCGTTCGCCGCTCACCGCCGTTGCTATACTAGTACTAGTAGCAGTAAGTACAGTGCGTGTGTCGTGTCCAAGTGTATACAGAGCGATACAGACAGAGTCAGGTGCAGTACAGGACTACATACATACAGCCATACAGTCGGTGTACTGCTGCGTGTGTGCGTCGTCAAGGATGGAGGCCACATGTGAGGATACTTTGCATTTTGCACCCTTTTGGAAATGTGGAATCCGGTTAAGGTAAATGAAAAGAAAACCGTCGGAAAATTGCTCCAAAATGTTGGTCTCCTGTCTCTCTCTGTGATTTGTAATGCTTGCGTTATAGTTTTTTTTTTTTTTGAGAAAAGGAAATGATGCTTGCGTGAGGTGATGAGCTTGTGCTTGACATATTTGCTGGTCGACTTTCTATCAGTTGATGCTTCTTTGATGACATGAAATGCATCGGTAGCACATCCTTGACCATGCCGTTCTAGAGCACGCACGGGTGGTCTGCCGCGTCGTGCGTCGAGTCCTACGCGGCGCTTGGCCATGCCGTTCTAGACTGGCGACGTGCGGACCATGCCGCCACGCCAGCCCGGCCGGCGCCAACGATTGACCGGCGGGATTGACCGACGGAACGCTCTGCAAGTTGCATCAGCTTGCCGGCCGTTGAAATGTCAGCGGCGCACGCACGGGGCCATGGGCCATGGCACGATGTCACGATGACGGAGATGGCGCGGTTGCCGGAGCCGGCAAGGCGAGGTGTGCCGGCGACGCCCACTCTTAACTCTCCCAACAACAACCAGCCCGGTCAAGTACCGATGGCGATGCCATGTCGTCCTCCGCCCCGCACCTGCGCTCGCCGCCGCCGTGACGCCACCGAGCACTGGCTGGCGCCGTGGCACGGGCCGGCCGGGGCGCACGGTTTTGCTGCCGTCGCGGCAAAGCGTATGCAGCCGGGCAGGCAGGCTGGCCACCCACCCGACACTGTCGATAGACGGAAGCAGCTACCGGAGCGGCGCTTGCCCGCACACTTGCGCTTGCTACTCCCGGTGGGGACGCCATGCCTACCCCCTCGCTACTTGGCTTGCCACACGTACGTGCGCGCGCGCGTACTGCCAGGTACCACTGCGTACGACACCGCGGAACGTGCCGTCTCCTCCCGGCTCTGCTAGCTGCACGCGAGATGCGGGGATTTCAGTTGCACTTTGCCGGGCCATCATCTTCTCGAACATGCTAGTGCTCGCATTTTCCTGAATTTATTGAAACTGCCTAACCGTCCGTGTCGAATGGTTATTTTCCTTCGGGCATGACTCTGAATTATCCATCAGACTTATGACCATGAGCCGCTGAATTTGGCAAGTCGATGGAGCCATGGTCACTCCCACTCTGGCACTTGTAATTTAGCAAAAGGTTTCTGCTTCTAATTTCGTACAAAAGACATCAAGAAAACATTCAGACACATATAGGATAGGTAGATATGTTTTTTTCTTTTCTGATAAAGCGAGCTCACTCTCCATTGTGTTCACGGAAGCAAATATCGTCGTAGCCATTACAAACATATACTCTCTCTATCTTAAAATAAGTGTCTCAACTTTAGTACAACTTAAAAAAATAGAACACCCTCGAAAAAAAGTATGGTTTGTTTTTGAAGCTATATTGGCCTATTAGTAAAAAAATGAGTAAATATTCAGAAAATGATGTGTAAATTAGGGATCAAACAATTTTACCTTGAGCAAGGCATGCTAAAGGCCCATAACCAACTGTGCCGACAACAATTTGTAGTTTAATGATGGCTTACAACCAATAGTATGTGTATTCATTTGATGTATGGACAATTTTTTTAAATATATGTATAAATATTTTGATTTTTTTTTCCCGCAAATGAGCCGGTGGTCTGACCATTAAAAATATAAACCGGCAGCCTCACCGGTTCGGCTCTAAAATTATGCCCTTTAGCATAAGTTAGGAGGAGCAAACTTCGTTTGTATATTATAATACCCAAAGGCATTTTTGAGAAATAGTACCAGGAGCCAGAGAAAACAGTAAACATAAACGGGGTGCATATCTGGTGATACGGCCCAGCATATGCTCCCCTGCTCCAGAACAGTCTGGTGCGTTGGGTCTGGACTCTAGGGACAAGATGGAGCACACTGACTTCCTTCTGAAAAATATACAAAAAAGAACCTTGGTTATGCTGCAATTCAGGGACAGGTGCACATCTGTTCGTTCTGTAGGTCTCCTTCAATTCCATTTACTGGAGCCACGTCAACTTGTCTAGTTCTTGGTAGTAGGAAATATTGGAATTTTTATATTTATGGGAATATAGTAGCTTGTATTTAGGGGAATATATAAATTTTTGTAGCGCCACAACATTTGCAGCCAGGCTTTTCAAGATCATTTGTAGCCCAAGTTTTGACATGAGGAACCAGCATCTTACGAGGTGCGTTCACAAGCAAGAATGACAGTCTCACAAAAATTTATAGGTCTACACTAGTAGAAAACAGGGCTTTGGTCCAGGTCGGGTTAGCCCATTAGTCCCGGTTCAGTCCAGAACCGGGACCAATGGGGGCATTGGTCTCGGTTCGTGAGCCCAGGGAGCCGGCCGGGCCACGTGGGTCATTGGTCCCGGTTCATCTGGACCTTTTGGTCCCGGTTGGTGGGATGAACCGGGACCAATGGGCCTCGCTCCTGGCCCACAACCCTTGGTCCCGGTTCGCACCTCAAACCGGGACTAAAGATTAGACCTTTAGTCCCGGTTTGAGGCACGAACCGCGACTAATGGGGTTGAGACCTTTAGTCCCGGTTTGTGCCACGAACCGGTATTAAAGATCCCATTTTCAAACTCTACCCCCCCCCCCCCCCCCCCCCCCCGTGGATCGCCTTTTCAGTTTAAAAAAGAGAGAAAATGATGGAAATGTCAAAAAAATAAAAGAAAATAAGTTTCCCATGTGATATGTGGTCTAGTTGTTGGGAAAATTTGCAAATATGAATTTTGAATTTATTTGCAACCCCGTTAAACATTTTCAAAATCCTCAAAAACCTATAGAAAAAAAGTTACGGGGCTTTTAGGATCTAGAGTGAAAAAAATCGAAAAAAATTCAAACTGTGGGCAAACTGTGGTCAAACAATGGTCAAACTAATTATTCTAGAATATTAGTGTTACTAAATAATTATTTCAATTTTGGTCAAATCTGGTCAAACTATGGTCAAACAATGGTCAAACTAATTATTCAAGAAATATTAGTGTTACTAAATAATTATTGTTTTTTAAAACAATAGTTTGAAAATAAAACTATGAAATGTGTCACTTCATGCTCAAGCAAAATTCCTGAAGGTTAATAGGATTGACATCTTAGTATTGTCAGGAAAACAACAAGTGCAGACTTGGAGCGAGGGAGAATAGAACCCGGAAGTTAAGCGTGCTCAGGCTGGGGGAGTGGGAGGATGGGTGACCGTTCGGGAAGTTTGATGATTTAGAATGATGAGGGGTGATTAGAGGATAAATTGAGAAGTGATGAGGAGTGGTGATTACAAACTAGAGGTTAAAATAATTCAGAAATTTAAAAAAAAATTCAAAAAAAATCATAAAATTTCTTTTAGTCCCGGTTGGTGTGTTACCAACCGGGACTAAAGGTGGAGCTCCACGTGGCCGCGCCCTTTAGTCCCGGTTCTGGATTGAATCGGGACTAAAGGGAGAGGCATTAGTACCGACCCTTTAGTCCCGGTTCCAGAACCGGGACTAAAGGCTCTTATGAACCGGGACTAAAGGCCCTTTTTCTACTAGTGCTAATTGTTGATTTTGTCATGCAGGTGTGCTTTTGTGCCCGGCACTTGATGGTGTACGACGAGAGTAACGACTCATAGAGTGGACTGTAGTTAAATTGTTTAGTTTAGCTATGTGAATCTGTGAATTAAAATGGTACTCTTGTAAATTTATATATTGTATGATCACCGTGTGGTACTCTTGTGAATTACTAGTACTAGACAAAGATGTCAGCATGTGCTGCACCTTCATTTGTTGATGTGCTTTTGTTTTCAGCGATCTTTTGGTGCTATGAATGAATTCTCCGTACTTGCCTTGTGATCAGATAGTCTCATTACCATTGTTTGGCTAAAGTCCTGCTTTCAGGATAGTGAGCGCTGCAAAATGGATGCCAATACATTTTCTTCTGCTTATACTTTCCGAGCAGCAAATTCTGGAAAACGATTAGCACGTCCGATCTCTTCTTTGCATTACAGTGAATAAATCTGTTGCAGAAACAAATTCTGTACATGTAGTTGCAATGTCCTTCTAATAATCTGGTGCAAGTTTGCTTAATCTGCCCCTTTTGATATACACTGGATGTTGGCAGCGACCTAGCAAGATGCTCAGTTCAGTACAGAACATATGTCTGGTTGAGTACATAATCTGCTGTCGAGGACAGAGTATGGAGATCTATTGTGGGCAAGATGCGAATGTACCAAGGGGGTGTATGTAAAAAAGATAAGTGAATTGATCTTACCCCTTCCATGCAGATCCAACGCACCAGGAGATCTTGTAGCAGCGTATCATGGGATGAACCGTAGCACTGGATATTTTCCCAAACGTAAAGAGCCTCTTTGACAATCTCCCACTCAGAAATAGTCTTTCTTCGTTCAGCAGTCAGTAGATTCCTACCAGGATGCCAATCATGTGCTGAGTGAAAGATCTCACTTGCCACATGTTCGAACAGTCTTACTCCCCAGTTCAGCGCCTCTCTGTTTTCCTATTTTCCATGGACATTGATAAGTCCATCTCGAAAGAAAACTTCATGATTTTCCTAGAAGGGAAATATGTGTGATCTATTTTACTAACTTACACACGTGTGATAGTGTGAACGGGCCACCAACCCTATTGTCGGCTCCTGCACAGTTCCCTTCGTCTTAACTAGTTCATCATTGGATATCGGCCTCTCATTTGCAACCATTGTACATTGTTGACTTTGGACACGATCTTCCTTGGATCATGGCTGTCGTCCCACTCTTCCTGTAAAATGGCTAGTCTGGGTGAATCCCTTGCTAACCGACAACTATAACCCTAGCCGTCTTGATGCTTGCATGAGAAAAGAACATGTGTGTGTGTATGTGGGTAGGGTGAGCGAGAGAGAGTATATCCTAATAATGAATGAACATTGAAACTATAGAGTCAAAGTAGATCCAAGTGACCAGTAGAGATAAGTATTTCGGGCGTGGAAGGCCAAGCCGTGTGTGCATCTTCAATGACATTTAGCTGAAAATTGCTACACAAATGAGCGTGAATAGAATGTTCGGTCTAGACAAGGTCAATGGAGCGAGAAAGACAAACAAGGTGGTGAGAACACTACCGGTAGCAAAATTAATAGAACAAGTAGATGATAGTGTTACAAGTACACTGAGCTTGGTTTATCGATCAGGGATCATATGGTTAGCTCATCGACTGTGAGAAAGAATGGGTCTCGGGGAAAGAGGATTGGGTCGGTGCGATAACACCGGGGACTAACTTGTGAGCCTAAACATTTGCTTTTGTATCATTTTGACGGGAGCAGATCACCTACACTTAATTAACCTTTTTCGAGCATTTCCTTTTCTTTTGTTTTCTTGAACAAATGAAGCACATTAATTTACAACTTGGATATTCTTCCTTTTCACACAACAACACAACATAGATAGACTGGTATGTAAATCCGGGAAATAAAAATCAAACGATCCATCTACTGACTCAATGTGAATGATGAGAAACGCTCTGCTCGTGTGAAGGGATGAGGATTTGCTGCATGCAAGTGTGGGGGCACTCATGTCCCTAGTGTCCGCTTTTTTGGCTCCGATTTTCAAAGTCCTATATCTTTTAAATAAAATTTCAAATTAAGTTTTGTTTTCATATTTGTGTTTCTTGCGACCAGTGCTTTTAAATAATATCCATTTTTAATATATTTTGACGACTTTTGAAAACATATATTAAGTTTCAATGTTCAACTTAGTACGAGCGACCGATAAAAATCAATTATTTTGTGTCTATGACCTACAGAAAAATTTTCTTAAAATTATATCTCTGAAACTTGTTGAAACTTGGCAATTTTAGATGCAAAAATCATAAGTTTCATCATTGAAACTTAAAACTTTTTGAGGGATTTTCTTTTTTTTACTATGTCAGCCTGCGGGATTCAACTAATTCATGAATCGCGAGGCAAATCGAGCGTGGGGCAGGGCTTGGCAGGTGAGTGCTCCTGCGAATTTCCACGTGTCAACTATGATTCAGAAGAAAAGAAAATCTGCAAAGAGTGATACAGAGATATTTATGACACTATTAACTAGGTTAAGACCACTGATTAGTTCTTACCTAGTGATATGATAACGCTTTCATCTACTATCTATTATCTATCTACTTCTACTACCATTATAAAAGGAAGAGAGGGGCAGATCCAAACAATCATATCCATCCATCATCAAAATCTAATGGTCCTTAATCATTCTATGTTTAACACTATCAACCACGCAATAAGGCACAATCGATCGATCGCTTAAGCAGCCCCGCAGTAACCCTGTTGGGGAACGTAGCAGAAATTCAAAATTTTCTACGCATCACCAAGATCAATCTATGGAATAATCTAGCAACGAGGGGAAGGAGAGTGCATCTACATACCCTTGTAGATCGCTAAGCGGAAGCGTTCAAGTGAACGGGGTTGATGGAGTCGTACTTGTCGTGATCCAAATCACCGATGATCCTAGTGCCGAACGGACGGCACCTCCGTGTTCAACACACGTACAGCCCGGTGACGTCTCCTACACCTTGATCCAGCAAGGGGAGAAGGAGAGGTTGGGGAAGACTCCATCCAGCAGCAGCACGACGGCGTGGTGGTGGTGGAGCAGCGCGGGACTCCAGCAGGGCTTCGCCAAGTACTACGAGAGACGAGGAGGGAGAGAGGTAGGGCTGCGCCAACAGGGAGAGCAAATCACACGTGTTGGACAGCCCCAATACCTCAAGTATATATAGGGGGAGGAGAGGGGCTGCGCCCCCACCTAGGTTTCCACCCCTAGGGGTGGTGGCCAGCCCTAGATCCCATCTAGGGGGGCGGCCAAGGGGGGAGAGAGCGGGGGCGCACCATTAGGTGGGCCTTAGGCCCATCTGAGCCTAGGGTTTCCCCTTTTTCCCTTCTCTCTTCGCCTTGGGCCCTGGTGGGGGGGGGGGCGCACCAGCCCACCTGGGCTGGTCCCCTCTCACACTTGGCCCACGCAGCCTTCTTGGGCAGGTAGCCCCGTCTGGTGGACCCCCGGGACCCTCCCGGTGGTCCCAGTACGTTACCGATAGCACCCGAAACTTTTCCGGTGACCAAAACAGGACTTCCCATATATAAATCTTTACCTCCGGACCATTCCGGAACTCCTCGTGATGTCTGGGATCTCATCCGGGACTCCGAACAACATTCAGTAACCGCGTACATACTTTCCCTATAACCCTAGCGTCATCGAACCTTAAGTGTGTAGACCCTACGGGTTCGGGAACCATGCAGACATGACTGAGACACCTCTCCGGCCAATAACCAACAGCGGGATCTGGATACCCATGTTGGCTCCCACATGTTCCAAGATGGTCTCATCGGATGAACCACGATGTCGAGGATTCAATCAATCCCGTATTCAATTCCCTTTGTCTAGCGGTACGATACTTGCCCGAGATTCGATCATCGGTATCCCGATACCTTGTTCAATCTCGTTACCGGCAAGTCTCTTTACTCGTTCCGTAACACATCATCCCGTGATCAACTCCTTGATCACATTGTGCACATTATGATGATGTCCTACCGAGTGGGCCTAGAGATACCTCTCCGTTACACGGAGTGACAAATCCCAGTCTCGATTCGTGCCAACCCAACAGATACTTTCGGAGATACCTGTAGTGTACCTTTATAGCCACCCAGTTACGTTGTGACGTTTGGCACACCCAAAGCACTCCTACGGTATCCGGGAGTTGCACAATCTCATGGTCTAAGGAAATGATACTTGACATTAGAAAAGCTTTAGCATACGAACTACATGATCTTTGTGCTAGGCTTAGGATTGGGTCTTGTCCATCACATCATTCTCTTAATGATGTGATCCCGTTATCAACGACATCCAATGTCCATGGTCAGGAAACCGTAACCATCTATTGATCAATGAGCTAGTCAACTAGAGGCTTACTAGGGACATGGTGTTGTCTATGTATCCACACATGTATCTAAGTTTCCTATCAATACAATTCTAGCATGGATAATAAACGATTATCTTGAACAATGAAATATAATAATAATAATAACTAATTTATTATTGCCTCTAGGGCATATTTCCAACAGTCTCCCACTTGCACTAGAGTCAATAATCTAGTTCACATCGCCATGTGATTAACACTCACAGGTCACATCGCCATGTGACCAACATCCTAGAGTCTACTAGACTCAATGATCTAGTTCACATCACTATGTGATAAACACTCAAAGAGTTCTGGGTTTGATCATGTTATGCTTGTGAGAGAGGTTGTAGTCAACGGGTCTTGCCATATTCAGATCCCTATGTATTTCGCAAAACTTTATATCGTAGATGCTGCTTCCACGTTCCACTTGGAGCTATTCCAAATTGTTGCTCCATTATACGTATCCGGTATCTCTACTCGGAGCTATCCGGATAGGTGTTAAGCTTGCATCGACGTAACTCTTTACGTCAAACTCTTTATCACCTCCATAACCGAGAAACATTTCCTTATTCCTCTAAGGATAATTTTGACCGCTATCTGGTGATCTACTCCTAGATCACCTTTGTACCCTCTTGCCAGATATGTGGCAAGGCACACATCAGGTGCGGTACTTCAGCATGGCATACCGTATAGAGCCTATGACAAAAGCATAGGGGACGACTTTCGTCCTTCCTATTTCTTCTGCCGTGGTCAAGCTTTGAGTCTTACTCAACTTCACACCTTAAAACTCAGGCAAGAACCCCTTCTTTGACTGATCTATTTTGAACTCCTTCAAAAACATGTCAAGGTGTGCGTTCTTTGAAAGTATCATCAGGCGTCTTGATCTATCTCTATAGATCTTGATGCCCAATTTGTAAGCAGCTTTATCCAGGTCTTCCTTTGAAAAACACTCTTCAAACAACCGTTTATGCTTTCTAGAAATTCTACATTATTTCGGATCTACAATATGTCATCCACATATACTTATCAGAAATGTTGTAGTGCTCCCACTCACTTTCTTGTAAATACAAGTTTCTAGCAAACATTGTATAAACCTAAAAGCTTTGATCACTCTATCAAAACATATATTCCGATTCCGAGATGCTTGCTCTAGTCCATAGAAGGATTGCTGGAGCCAGCATACCTTTTAGCATCATTAGGATCGTCAAAACCTTTTATTGTATCACATACAACTTTTCTTACGAAAACTGGTAAGAAAACTTGTTTTGACATCCATCTGTAAGATTTCATAATCGAAAAATATAGCTAATGCTAACATGATTCCGACGGACTTAAGCATCGCTACGGGTGAGATATTCTCATCGTAGTCAACTCCTTGAACTTGTGAAAAGACTCTTTCCCACAAGTCGAGCTTCATAGACGGTAACATTACCGCCCACGTCCGTCTTCTTCTTAAAGATCCATTTATCTCAATGGCTTGCCGATCATCGGGCAAGTCCACCAAAGTCCATACTTTGTTCTGATATATGGATCCTGTCTCGGATTTCATGGCTTCTAACCATTTGTCAGAATGCGGGTCCACCATCGCTTCTCCATAGTTCATAGGTTCATTGTTGTCCAACAACATGACATCTAAGACAGGATCACCGTACCACTCAGGAGTAGTACATATCCTTGTCGACCTACGAGGTTTGATAGCAACTTGATCCGAAGCTTCATGATCACTATCATTAACTTCCTATTCAACAGATGTAGGTGCCACAGAAAACGTCTTTCTGTGTTGCATCACTCTCTGGTTGAAGTAAAGGTTCGACAACCTCATCAAGTTATATCTTCCTCCTACTCAATTCTTTCGAGAGAAACTCCTTCTCGAGAAAGGACCCGTTCTTAGCGACAAACAATTTGCCCTCGGATCTGAGATAGAAGGTATACCCAACTGTCACCCTTGGGTATCCTATGAAGATGTGTTTGTCCGATTTGGGTTCGAGCTTCTCCTGCTGAAGCCTTAAGCATCGCAGCCCCAAACATTAAGAAATGACAACTTTGGTTTCTTGCCAAACCAATGTTCATATGACGTCATCTCAACGGACTTAGATGGTGTCCTATCTAAAGTGAATGCAGCTGTCTCTAACGCATAACCTCAAAATGAAAATGGTAGATTGGTAAGAGACATTATAGATCGCACCATATCTCATAGGGTTCGATTACGACGTCCGGACACACCATTACCTTGTGGTGTTCCAGGTGGCTTCAACTGTGAAACAATTCCACAATGTCTTAAGTGATTGCCAAACTCATAACTCAGAAAATCCCCTTTTGATCAGATCGTAGGAACATGATCTTATTGTTATGATGATTCTTAACTTCACTCTGAAATCGCTTGAACTTTTCAAACGTTTCAGACTTGTGCTTCATCAAGTAAATATACCTATATATACCCAAATCGTCAGTGAAGATGAGAAAATAGCGATATCCACCGCACGCTTCAATTCTCATTGGATCACACGCATCAGCATGCATGATTTCCAACAAGTCACTTGCCCGTTTCATTGTACCTGAAAATGGGGTCTTAGTCATCCTACCCATGAGGCATGGCTCGCATGTGTCAAGCGATTCAAAATCAAGTGACTCCAAACATCCATCGATATGGAGTTTCTTCATGCATCTTACGCCAATATGACCTAAGCGGCAGTGCCACAAGAAAGTGGTACTATCATTATTAACTCTACATCTTTTGGCGTGAACATGTGTATTACCACGACCGAGATTCAATGAACCATTCACATAGGGTGCATGACCATGAAAGGTATCATTCATGTAAACAGAATAACCATTATTCTCTAACTTAAATGAATGACCGTATTGCAATGAACATGATCTAATCATATTCATGCTCAACGTAGACACCTGATAACATTTATCTAGGTTCAATACTAATCCCGAAGGCAGATGGAGCGTGCGATGGTGATCTCATCAACTTTGGAAACACTTCCAACACACATCGTCACCTCGCACTTAGCCAGTCTCCGTTCAGTCTGTAGCTTTTGCTTCAAGTCACCAATAATAGTAACTGAACCGGTATCCAATACCCAGGTGCTACTAGGAGTACTAGTGAGGTACACATTAATAACACGTATATACTTTGTTGAAGTTACCAGCCTTCTTATCTACCATGCATTTGGGGTAATTCCGCTACCAGTGACCGTTCCCCTTACAATAGAAGCACTTAGTCTCGGGTTTGGATTCAACCTTGGGTTCCTTCACTGGAGCGGCAACTGGTTTGCCATCCATGAAGTTTCCCTTCTAGCCCTTGCCCTTCTTGAAACCAGTGGTCTTGTTAAACCATCAACACTTGATGCTCCTTCTTTGATTTCTACCTTTTGGGGTCTTAAGCACCGCGAGCAGCTCCGGGGTCAACTCCATCCCTTGCATGTCATAGTTCATCACGAAGATCTGGTAGCTTAGTGATAGTGTCTAGAGAACTCTATCAATCACTATCTTATCCGGAAGTTTAACTCCCACTTGATTTAAGTGATTGTTGCACCCAGACATTCTGAGCACATGCTCACTAGCTGAACTATTCTCCTCCATCTTGTGGGCAAAAGAACTTGTCAGAGGTCTCATACCTCTCAACACGGGCATGAGCCTGAAATCCCAATTTCAGCTCTTTGAACATCTCATATGTCTTATGGCGTTCAAAACGTCATTCTAATCCCGATTCTAAGCCGTAAAGTATGGTGCACTAAACTATCAAGTAGTCATCAGGACATGTCTGTTAGGTGTTCACAACATCCACAGACGACGTTGTAGGGGTTTGCACATTGAGCGGTGCATCAAAGACGTAAGCGTTCTGTGTAGCAGTGAGGACACTCCTCGGACTACGGACCTAGTCCGCATCAGTGCTTACAATATCTTTCAACTTGGTCTTTCTCTAGGAACGTATTGAAACAGGGAGCTACAACGTGAGCTATTTATCTACAACATATTTGCAAAGACAATTTAGACTATGTTCATGATAATTGAGTTCATCTAATGAACTCCCACTCAGATAGACATCCCTCTAGTCATCTAAGTGAAACATGATCCGAGTCAACTAGGCCGTGTCCGATCATCACGTGAGACGGACTAGTCAACATCGGTGAACATCTTCATGTTGATCGTATCTTCTATACGACTCATGCTCGACCTTTTGGTCTTCCGTGTTCCGAGGCCATGTCTGTACATGCTAGGCTCGTCAAGTCAACCTAAGTGTTTTTGCTGTGAAAATCTGGCTTACACCTGTTGTATTCGAACGTTAGAATCTATCACACCCGATCATCACGTGGTGCTTCAAAACAACGAACCTTCGCAATGGTGCACAGTTAGGGCGAACACCTTTCTTGAAATTTTAGTGAGGGATCATCTTATTTAATCTACCGTCGTTCTAAGCAAATAAGATGTAAAACATGATAAACATCACATGCAATCAAATAGTGACATGATATGGCCAATATCATTTTTCTCCTCTCGATCTCCATCTTCGGGGCTCCATGATCATCATTGTCACTGGCATGACACCATGATCTCCATCATCATGATCTCCATCATCGTGTCTTCTTGAAGTTGTCTCGTCATCTATTACTTCTACTACTATGGCTAACGCTTTAGCAATAAAGTAAAGTAATTACATGACGTTTATGTTGACACGCAGGTCATAAATAAATAAAGACGACTCTTATGGCTCCTGCCGGTTGTCATACTCATCGACATGCAAGTCGTGATTCCTATTACAAGAACATGATCAGTCTCATACATCACATATATCATTCATCATATCCTTTTGGCCATATCACATCACAAGGCATATGCTGCAAAAACAAGTTAGATGTCCTCTAATTGTTGTTGCAAGTTTTTACGTGGCTGCTATAGGTTTCTAGCAAGAACGTTTCTTACCTACGCGAAAACCACAACGTGATATGCCAATTTCTATTTACCCTTCATAAGGACCCTTTTCATCGAATCCGATCCGACTAAAGTGGAAGAGACAGACACCCACTAGCCACCTTATGCAACTAGTGCATGTCAGTCGGTGGAACCAGTCTCACGTAAGAGTACGTGTAAGGTCGGTCCGGGCCGCTACATCCCACGATGCCGCCGAATCAAGATAAGACTAGTAACGGCAAGCAAATTGACAAAATCGACGCCCACAACAACTTGTGTTCTACTCGTGCATAGAAACTACGCATAGACCTAGCTCATGATGCCACTGTTGGGGAACGTAGCAGAAATTCAAAATTTTCTATGCATCACCAAGATCAATCTATGGAGTAATCTAGCAACGAGGGGAAGGAGAGTGCATCTACATACCCTTGTAGATCGCTAAGCGGAAGCGTTCAAGTAAACGGGGTTGATGGAGTCGTACTCGTCATGATCCAAATCACCGATGATCCTAGTGCCGAACGGACGGCACCTCCGTGTTCAACACACGTACAGCCCGGTGACGTCTCCTACACCTTGATCCAGCAAGGGGAGAAGGAGAGGTTGGGGAAGACTCCATCCAGCAGCAGCACGATGGCGTGGTGGTGGTGGAGCAGCGTGGGACTTTAGCAGGGCTTCGCCAAGCACTATGAGAGACGAGGAGGGAGAGAGGTAGGGCTACGCCAACAGGGAGAGCAAATCACACGTGTTGGACAACCCCAATACCTCAAGTATGTATAGGGGGAGGGGTGGGGCTGCGCCCCCACCTAGGTTTCCACCCCTAGGGGTGGCGGCCAGCCCTAGATCCCATCTAGGGGGCGGCCAAGGGGGGAGAGAGGGGGGGCGCACCACTAGGTGGGCCTTAGGCCCATCTGAGCCTAGGGTTTCCCCCTTTTCCCTTCTTTCTTCGCCTTGGGCCCTGGTGGGGGGGGGCGCACCAGCCCACCTGGGCTGGTCCCCTCTCACACTTGGCCCACGCATCCTTCTGGGACAGGTAGCCCCATCTGGTGGACCCCGGGGACCCTCCCGGTGGTCCCGGTACGTTACCGATAGCACCCGAAACTTTTTCGGTGACCAAAACAGGACTTCCCATATATAAATCTTTACCTCCGGACCATTCCGGAACTCCTTGTGATGTCCGGGATCTCATCCGGGACTCCGAACAATATTCGGTAACCGCGTACATACTTTCCCTATAACCCTAGCGTCATTGAACCTTAAGTGTGCAGACCCTACGGGTTCGGGAACCATGCAGACATGACCGAGACACCTCTCTGGCCAATAACCAACAACGGGATCTGGATACCCATGTTGGCTCCCACATGTTCCACGATGATCTCATCGGATGAACCACGATGTCGAGGATTCAATCAATCCCGTATTCAATTCCCTTTGTCTAGCGGTACGATACTTGCCCGAGGTTCGATCATCGGTATCCCGATACCTTGTTCAATCTCGTTACCGGCAAGTCTCTTTACTCGTTCCGTAACACATCATCCCGTGATCAACTCCTTGATCACATTGTGCACATTATGATGATGTCCTACCGAGTGGGCCTAGAGATACCTCTCCGTTACACGGAGTGACAAATCCCAGTCTCGATTCGTGCCAACCCAACAGATACTTTCGGAGATACCTGTAGTGTACCTTTATAGCCACCCAGTTACGTTGTGACGTTTGGCACACCCAAAGCACTCCTACGGTATCCGGGAGTTGCACAATCTCATGGTCTAAGGAAATGATACTTGACATTAGAAAAGCTTTAGCATACGAACTACACGATCTTTGTGCTAGGCTTAGGATTGGGTCTTGTCCATCACATCATTCTCTTAATGATGTGATCCCGTTATCAACGACATCCAATGTCCATGGTCAGGAAACCGTAACCATCTATTGATCAACGAGCTAGTCAACTAGAGGCTTACTAGGGACATGGTGTTGTCTATGTATCCACACATGTATCTGAGTTTCCTATCAATACAATTCTAGCATGGATAATAAATGATTATCATGAACAATGAAATATAATAATAACTAATTTATTATTGCCTCTAGGGCATATTTCCAACACCCCCCTCCCCCTGCACGACCTCCTCCTCCTCCCGCGTCGTTCGCCTCCCGCAGCCGCGCCCTTCACCGCCACCTCGCGCCGCCGGAGCCACGGGAAGCAGCCGCTGGTCGCCGGGAGCCTCCCCAGCCGTCGCCCGCCTCTCCTAAGCAAGACCTCCGCCGTCGATCCTCCCCTCCGCCGCTGCCAATCCCCCACTCGGCCTCCTCTACTTGGGTCGAGGGCCACCCCCAGTTCCTTGCGCCCTCCCTTGGTGGCGCCGCCCCCGGCTCCGTGCCGGCTGTCGTGCCCCAACGCGGCCTCCCTCCACGGCGCCCCAGCCGCCCACCGCGTCCCGTGGATCCTCTGAGCGACCCCTGAATGTGCATGTTGAGGCACGTTGTTGCTGGACACAGGCGCCATCTACCCATTTACCGCCCCTGAATCCATGCGTCCCGCTGCCGCTACCTACGCCGACGCCATCTGCCCCATCAATCCTTTCCCATGAGGTACCTTATTTACTCTAGATCAATGCGTCTTCTGCCGTTGTGTATCTGTATGTTGTTTCTAATGCTAATGACCAGATCAATGCATGATGCATTTTTGCTGATTTTTCAGTACATACATCAACTGATGCACCGAGACACATATAGGCCACATTGCCCTTTCCAAAAATTTCAATACATAATAGTACAGATTGCATGACAAAACTTGGCTGATAGATAGATGACCAAATAAACAATTCATCAACTAAGTACTAATCTTTGGTGACATTGCCATGGCTGCTCTGCTTTGGAGGATCTATTTCGGCTGCCCATTCGCCTCATCAAACCAAAGTTTAATTATGTCAACAAGGCGCCATTTCCATGCACACCATAGCTGCTAACTTTTTTTTCTGATTAACCAATGCTATTAAGTGAACCGTCAAATAAAGCAATTGCCAATGCAGAGGGAAATACACAGTAATCTCGGCTAATAGATATTGATTGAGTTTTGACATCATCAGCTATTCCATTGCTCATATCAAGCAGAGATATGCTCATATCTGCATATTTTTGATAGACTGAATGGTCGCTGATGGGTGTCGTGCCTCTCCTCAGTCAATCTTCCAAGGTTGCGACTATGAGTATGACAGTCTCGTCGATTGCTTGGCAGCCCCCCGTCTGCGCACCTCTTTAGCGGTGGAGCAGCGAAGTCGGCTCGACAAGAGGCAACCACAACAACAGTTTAAGTTGGGGAGATAGCAAGTACCAACAGCTGTGCCACGAAAGGTCCTTCCTCCTTCCTCTGCCCATACTCAATTCATTCAGTTCTAGGTGGGTTTCAGGAATGTATGGGGAATGCAAGAGATCCATGCTTTAAATAAGAACAAAGGGCACAAGTCATTCTCCAGATCAGTGAAGGCCTCCTGTGATATCCCTAGCATGCATGTTCTTTCATTCCCTCGCTTCAGTTTCACATACATAGGGTGCACCTATGTTAGTCATGTACACCACCTCTGTATGATTAACCAATGATAGTCTCTGTTATGGTGCAGCTTTTGAATTATGATCATGTTTAATTTTCTTCGTTCAAGCTGATACAATGTGTTATACTATTTTCTTTTTTCAGGTATATACCAAAGAGTGAAGAAAAACCCTCCTTCAGTTTGTTTCAGTGTTGGAATCATCTACCAACCAGGCATATGGTTAGAATTTGTACTATGGGATAAGGTTGACAAGACTGTTGATAAACATAGAGTATACTGACGAATTAGTATTCCTATTAGTATCAGCATTCCCTCGCTTTATAAGAATCATTTAATATTAGTTTTACAAGTAATTTATATAGTGCATTTATAGAGGAATCAAACAAGCATAGGAGCCAGAAAATAAGAATGTCATAGTTCTTCATTTGGAGGTAGATCCGAGCATCACATGACTTATTTTTAATTTCCTTTATGATTGATAAAGAACATTGGTTTGTTTCATATTCACAGACGACACACATGCTGGTTAGCAATTCACGCTTAGTTTACAATGTGGCCAGTGATTATTTTGGAACAGTTCACTGTCCCTGATCTAATTTGTTCATTATTTTACTTTGACAGAAAATTCTGAGTTATCAATCATCTTATGCCTTTCTGCTCGGCCTGACAATTGCAGTGAAGGTATTCCCGAAGAAATATAATAGTGGCAACTACTACCTAGAGTCTTTTTCATTGCAAAAGTGAGTACTCCCATTATTTTAGGAGAAATTAGCTCAAATATGATAATGTGCCGATATTTAAGGTAAATTAGCTTCTACTCCCTCCGTTCCAAAATAGATGACCCAACTTTGTATTAACTTTACAAAGTTAATACAAAGTTGGGTCATCTATTTTGGAACGGAGGGAGTACGTACTAACAAATAAGTTCATGAACGTTCAACTAGAGACTCAAACTGTTCCAACTTAATTAGCATGTAGGTCAAACATGACTTGTCTTATGTGGGAAGGTTTCCTTACCTTGTTAGATTGTTGGCAGTGATATCTCATGTACGAGTACTGAATGGCCTTGCAAAACAAGGTGCCCTGCCTAGAATCTAGAGAGATAGTCAAACTCTGAATTTCCCTCTTGCCGGTATCTTTTTGTTTTCGTCAATTGCTAATCATATCAAATTTGTGAGAGCTGGAAAACATCAGGTTAGGTGTCCTTCCTTGTTCAAAGTTAATTGTCGTTTTGATATTACTTCAGAAGGATAATGCATGCTTTCTTCCACCGAGGCATGAGTAATCAGACGCTACTAACATGGACATTACAATTGTAAACTTTTTATGTACTATCTTAATTTTTAAACACTCCTTTCAGATAGCTTTCCCTGTTGGCGGTCCATTATATTTACATTGTATAAGTAAGCTGCCAAAAGGGAATGATAAAAGGAAACGACATGCCTGTCATGTTTGACACGTTTCTAAAATTGTTTCATTTGTTTATGCGCATATAGCATATTAACAAGTAAGAACTACTAGCAGGTGGCTACTCCATACAATTGGCCTATGACCTCTAGATGGTCATCAGCGGTGTTGCAAGTTCGCTAAAAAAATTGAGTATTAGTCAGTACAATTTATATTAGGATGATATCGGGGTAGAAGCTCTTTTCCTGTTTTTCATGCACGGAGATAGAGAAGATCATGATATGATGCACATGATTTTGAGTATTTTGAAGAATATTTTCTCAGTCTAACACATACATTTTATTCACAGAGTTGTTTTGTGTTGAACTGGCTCGTGAGCTTTTGTTATATGTGCTGACCACATGAAGTTCCAAAAAACATTCTGACACAAGGGAAATATTGGGCGCTCTCACTAAAGCCTTCTTGCAAAATGGGTATGTTTGGGACTAAACAAAGATTCAAGCTAAGTCAGCTATTTTGTTCTTTTAGTTGGGTTCATATAGCTTTTAAAAACTATTCCAGTAAAGATATGTCACACATTTTTGTGAGTATAATTCTTCACACATTGTATCTAATGCCACTGATGGATCATTTAGACTAGATATTTTGTTTTGTAATGTCGTTTTCAACAGGAGCATACCTACGGTTATGCTAAGGGGGTGCATAGGACACCGTGTCAAAAAAAATTCTCCATAAATTGTATCTACATATAGTGTGCGACACCCCTGACATTATTGAAAATTATATGTGATTACATAGTGTGCGACACCGCCGCTGGTCCACTCCATCTCCGATGGCCTTTGGGCCATGTAGGTGTTGAGGTCCTCGGACTCTCGCCATCCGGAGGGACCTCACTTTCGTTCTTGTTAGTTTCAGCGTCTTGGTTGGGACTGTGTGGCAGTGGCAATGTCCCTCAGTAAGAATAATCCCTCCCATGTTCCATCCCCGTCCTGATGGCGCGTCTAGTGTCATTCGAGGTCGTGTGAGGTGTGTCTCTGTCGGATCTCGCCAAATTTGGTCAGTACTGGTCTTCGGTGGATCTGTTCGGATATAGTCTTCGTTTGAGTGTTAAATAACAAGTTTGATCCTTCTGATCTATGACTTTTTCATCGACCATGGTTGCTACTCTGGTGCGCTAGTCCTATGATGCCTTAGCACGATGACTTTCCGACCGTCTAGTACAACAACGTTTGCCCAGCTCCGATGAGGAAGGGGCGATGATGGCGGCGCGTTTTCAATTCGTTCCAGTGCATGTAATCATCGTTAGGTGTTCCACGGACCTGGTTGTAATTTTTGTTACCTCTGATGTTCTTTGTAGTGTCATAATTGATTATGAATAGGTAGGAAGTTTCTCCTGCGATAAATAAATAAATAGCACTGGTACCGAGGCGGTAAGTAGCCAAGTAGGGTGAATGTGCATGGATGGCCACGCAAATGATGAGTGTGTTGCACCCGCATGATCGATCGAGGCAGTAGCATATAGATATATCTGTGTAGCTACTAGGCAGTAGATCGATCATGTGTCGATACCGGCGTGGTAAACATGATCGCTTCCTTTGCCGGGCAGAGCAGTCAGGCGCAACCAAAGTACGCCAACCGCCCGCCGGCGCCAGGTTAGCTGCGCGTGTCGTGTGTCCCGGAGGCCGGAGGCCGGACGCGCCCACTCCGCATGACGCAGACTTGTTGTCCCGGAGGCTGCGACCATCACAAGCTAGCCGGGTGCAGCTGCAGCTCCAGTCGACGCGCGGGCGGGCTACTGCTAACTGCTAAGCGATAGCTACAGCCCCACCACAAGACTGAGGAAGCTTAATTCGTTTCGGCGCCACGCATCGCCGGAAACGTGGGGCGCCGGAGCCTTCCCCCCCGGCCTGTACCTCTCCACCCTTTCGCCCATCGACTTTGACCTGAATGGAGGCTGTGGGTAGCTTCAGAAGCAAACAACATATGGATAATGAGCCTGCATTAGCAACAATAAATAGATAATTATTGGCCTGGGTTCGTTGATGCAGACTAGACCGGCCATTTCGTCTGATGTCTACAGGAGGGAATCAGGGAAAGGTGCGTGTGGAAGCCTCAAGTGTGTAACCTTGGCTGAACTACATCAGAACCAGGCTGACAAGTTACCCAGTAAGATTTTCCAAGTTGAGATCAGCATTCCATCGCTTTGGAAAACAGGGAACAAAAAGGGTCAGCGCTTCAGAAAACTAACAAATACTACTGGTAACAGATGTTTCGGGCACCAAATTAAGCTCTGATGAGATGAGGCCATGGCCACATACATGCGGCCTGACAAGGTCCATGGGAGTGCTTCGGCGTCGTGTAGAGAGAGCGAGCATTTCAGAAATCCCATCACAGACGCGGTGCATTGCAGGAAGGAAACTGTATTTATCTGATCGAAGTGGACAGCGAACACCAACTCACGCAACCTAAGAGTTCTGCATCCATACACTCGCTCACACACGAAGAAATTCAGTTAAACGTCACAATCGGCACGCCCAAGGTTCCTTGTTTTCCTTTTTCCTTTCTAAAATCAGGTGGAGTGTGCTACGAATGTTCTTATCACTTTGCACATGTGCTAAACAATCAGATACCTTCAATGTGTGCCTAAGTACCAAAAGTGGCATAGGAATCTGTTGTGTAACGAAAGACCATACCGTTTTTCGTTTAGCTAAGCTGGTTTGGAATGCTAGCAAAGGTGCCCGGTCAGCTCCTCAAACCAGAATTGCAAGGTTCAGACAAAGAAAACCGTGGCCGGTGGGTGATACAAGGACCTTTGCATGGAATCTGGGCAGAAAATTCAAGACCTGACTTTACTCAAAACAGGGGAGCAAATGGATGGAATTTCATTAGATGAGACACCCTGGGAGTAAGGTATATGAACAAAACAGAATTTCATTGGTGGCAGACACTAGGAGATAAGATATATGAACAAAACTAAGCTATTTACCTTCATCTACAAACAAGGGAAAACGACAATGCTGGCGCTACAGTCACCTGAATCCAGTGAAATTTTAGTGCTGACCACTGTTTGGGAAATGCTTTGATGCTAAATTTGCTAATGCGCCATGTTGATATAAGTAGGCACCGTGTTCTATTTTGGGCTTCGAGCTGGTTGATGGCTTATTTAAAAAAAATTAAGTAGATATAGACATCTTTCAATGCACCGATACCACAAGCCTTCATAAGATTCAAATTCAGCAAAAAAAATAATAGGTCTCGTGGACTGGCAAATGTCCTTAACTTACCCACGAGCTAATCTTC
This sequence comes from Triticum aestivum, assembly GCF_018294505.1. NCBI lineage: Eukaryota > Viridiplantae > Streptophyta > Magnoliopsida > Poales > Poaceae > Triticum > Triticum aestivum. The sequence continues at coordinate 762,448,844 of NC_057797.1, read as the reverse complement.
TATGAAAATAACATTAGTGACACCAGATGATCAACCGCAACAAAGGAAAGGCCAATTGGTTATCATTGTCACTTAACATCATTTCCTTCAAGTAATGTTGAACGGCAATTCCCCTATAAGCTCCACTAATAGAGAACGGCTAAAACAATATACTACTGCCAATATCATAGGAAAGCTACAAGTAACAGTAATGCAACTAGAAATGTTTATGGCAAGTTCGGCCCTACATTGTGAGATGTGCTGATGCTGAGAAGGCCTCGTAGAGCAATGACACGTGTGTCATGTTTTCACTTAAGGCACATAACTACGAAAAGTTAAAGGAGAGAACTTCCCCCTCAACCTCGTTTTTAAATGTTTTGATGCTTGCCGGCAAATTAGAGTTAGCTCAGCGTATAATTGATGTTGTCATTCTTGTCGGCACAGTGCAAGCAACAATTTGTGCTCGAATGGTTGTTTCACTGCACCCGCGTACGAAACTGATGGTGACGTCACCAAGGAGAGAGGTGAGAGCAAGCTGGGGCGATAGCCCCTCAAAATGTTCCATATGTAGTTCGACGGTGTTGGCGGCAGCTCGAGTCGCTGGTCGCATTCTGGACAATAAGAATATCGAGACGGCTCCGGCGAGCGTCCTCTCATGCCATGCTTGAACAAGACATCCTCTTGCCTGACGCACAACGTCTTCTCGCCATTGTCAAACCAAACGCTAGTCGGTACATTATTGTTGGTGTAGTATGCGGTGAAGCTGTAGTGCAAATCCCAGCACAACTTTTTGTCGTCACTGTCGGCCCACTGGTCCTGCGGTGGCAGAGACATAACCCATAACTGAAGAGTCGGAGGGAAGCCGGGCACTTTTACGGCAAGGCATAACCGCCCGCTCATCTCGAAGGCCTTCACCAACATATCCAAGGGATCATGTTCCAGTTTGACCCTCACAGCTGGGAGTTGGTCTTTTTTCTCTGAAAAACAGAAAAGAAAGCCCAGTATAAGAAAACAAATGAGAAAAGCCCGGATTTTTATTTCTGTGACAAATAAAAGCCCACTTTTTTGCTGTGCTACGAAAAAGAAAATCTGGGCTTTTTGCTGTGACCAAAATTTTTGCAATAAAACGGTATAAAAGAAAACAAATATGCAACACTACGAAAGTTGCCATCATGGCAACATATGCAAAAACAAATATGGCGAAAAAATGTTTCTGTAGACGCATTGAAAAATTTCAAAAATGAAGAAAACATCTGAAGTTGTAGTGATATCGTACATGTAATCACCATCGCAAAACAAAGTACAAAGGATCAAAAAATTTGCCATGGGCAAAACAAATTTGAAGATCAAAACTTGTCGTGTTCTCAAACTAATTTGTAATTGTCATGGCAAACCATTCTTTCGATGGACATGGCAAAAGACACAACGAACCATGGCAAAAAATGCTTCTAGTTACCATGGCAAAAAATGCTTTTAGTTGCCATGGCAAAAAACACATCTATAAAAAAAATACCAATTTTAGTTGCCATGGCAAGTTTGCCATGTTTTTTAACATCTTAATTAAGGCACTTTGTCATGTTCACCATGTTTTTAAACAACTTAATTAAGAGAAGTTTACCATATTTTTGAAGATCTTAAGTTTGCCATGTTTTTTAACATATTAATTTGCCATGTTTTTTGAACATCTTAATTTGCCATGGCCAGTTTGCCATGTTTTTGAACATATTAAGTTGACATGGCAAGTTTGCCATGTTTTTGAGTATATATAAACTTTGCCATGTTTCTGAAAATCTTATGTAGCCATGGCAAATGTTTTTAGATAAAAAGGTGCCACGGAAAATGACATGAATTTTGTCGTATAGAGCCTTATACAGTATAAATTTGCTACTCTTTATGAACAAGGACAGCGATGAAAATTACCATGAACTTTGCAAGTATCAACTACATTTTTGGCACGTTGCAAAAAGAAGAAGAAGAAGAAGAAGAAAAATTCCATGCTCATGGCAGAAAAATAAACAAGCTAAAATTTCCATGGCAATTTTGGAGATAGTGAACTTGAGTGAAAAATTGCCATCACAGCAACAAAATCATCACTATATAACATGCCAAGGTACATAATGTGTGAAAGTGCCCATGGCAAAAAAAAAGATTATATTGCCAGGGTCCATGCACTAAATTTGCCGTGATGTATGGACTAGACTTGCCATCGTTGTATAGAAAAGAAAAATTTTCCATATTGCGAAAGAAGAAGAAAATTTTGCCATGCTCATGGCAAAAAATATGAGCTAAATTGCCATGGCAATTTTGGAGATTGTGAACTTGGGTGAAAATTGTCTTCTCAGCAACAAAATCATCACTACATAACATGACCAAAAAATGTGTGAAAGTGCCCACCATGGCAAAAAGAAGAATATATTGCCATGGCAATCTACAGATTGTAAATTAGGGTGGTAAGAAGAGAAGACTATATTTATCATCTCTAAAGCTATTACAGACACTACTACACACAAAAATGTGAAGTTGACATGACTGATTGTTAGATGACATGCATTTACTGATAGAATTAACAACAATTTACAGTGAAACTATTCTAACAAAAGAATCTGCTATGCCTCTACTGCGTCATGACATGGCAATTTGCAAATGAACTGACAAGATTGAAGCGAAGGGGATGAGCAATATGCTACCTGCCGGAAGGGATCCACTGCCTTAGCAGTGCGTAGCCATGGGTGGTCGAGCTCGAGGAGGCATGAAACATATCTAACAAAAGATAAGCTCCTCTCTGCGCTCATGCAGCTCCTTGTACGTCGCCGGAGCCCCCGGAGCACGAGCGCTTGAGAGCGCTGTGCTCCCACTCCAGGAGCATCTTCCGCTCCTCTCCGTCAGGGCAGGCACACACGAGCTCCTCCGCCCGCTGTCTCCGGGCACGCCGCCGGAGCATCCACCCACACGAGCTCCTTCGCCGTGTTACTATAAAATAAAAAATCATGGCAACATTGACATGTTTTATGACAAGCTTATTTTAAAGTGACATGCACAGGTAATAAAATTAAAAATCATGGCAGCATTGCCATGGATAAGAACCTAAAAGTAGAGCACGATTGGCCGTGCTACTCTTCTCAGAATTTGCCATGTACCGGTAATAAACCATTTTCAGAAAGTTGTCATAATGTTTGTAGCTGCACATGGCAAACTGGTATGGAAAATGAGGGATACACATGGCGGAACATGCTGTTTAGCTGTGAAAAAAGGGATTTGCACAAGAAAATGAAGACTAATATCGATGCCACACCCATATCCTTACTCACTGTATCAACAAGCTACTCCCTCCGTTCCTAAATATTTGTCTTTCTAGAGGTTTCAAATGGTGACTACATACGGAGCAAAATGAGTGAATCTACACTCTAAAATATGTCTATATACATCCCCGTATGTGGTGACCATTTAAAAACTCTAGAAAGACAAATATTTAGGAACGGAGAGAGTACTTGGAAAAACAAGAGAGGGGGTGCTCACCGGAGTAGGCTGTAGGCGGAGGAGACGTGGGGATGCGACGGAAGGTGTAGGATCCACACCTATGGCGGGCTCTTGCTGGCGCGTACGAGCATCTCCCTCCAGCACCAGATGGGGCGCCGGCCCAAAAACACTACGGCTTCACCAAGCGCACGGCCGCTCTAACCACCACCGTCGACATCGGGATGCCGTCGGCGAGACCTATCCACCGTCCACCACCACATGTCGAGGGGGTGGATGCAAACGGCCCGCACGAGCACCTCCGGCAGCTCTGTCCCACCGGAATCGCGGTACCACCACGGCGTGCGTGGGTTCCTCTTCTCGGTGTCGTCGACAAGGTCACGGCATCGAGATCCGACTGCCGCGTGACGCGCGCGAGCCTCCGGCTCCGAGCCTCTGCCTCTGCCTCCGCCCGTGCGCCGCTGAGAATCGCAGCCGGCAACAACGCCGGAGAACCGCCAGGGAAGAGAGAGGGAGGACTCGCCGCCGGGAACTGAGAGAGAGAGATGGGGACGAGTGGGTGGGAAGGAAGAGGATAAGGGTGTTGAGTGAGTGAGAAGAGACAGAGGCGTTCGTGACGGCTCGCTTATTTCGCGAACGTAATCGTGCGCCGACGTGGCTAACTCCGGCTGCTCCAAGATGCGTGCAAATGATCCGGTGGTTTAGAGCACGTTCAGGCTGAAATCCATAAAACCTGACGTCTGGCTCTTATCGATTCCAATATTAAAAACACCAGCTCGGGGACCCTGCGTTTAGGCTTGTAGCTGCCTCATTAACATCTTCCAGTATGCTGATACTAAATAGTATCTTGTTACGTTGAAATCTACTCCCTCCGTTCCTAAATATTGTCTTTCTAGATATTTTAATAAATGACTATATATGAAGCAAAATGAATGAATCTATACTCTAAAACATGTCTATATACATCCGTATGTGGTAATCCATTTGAAATCTCTATAAAGACAAATATTTAGGAAGGGAGGGAGTAGCGATTTCTCATGTTTGATAAAATACAAGTTTTTTTCTCAACAAGCCCACCAACTATTGTGTTATTGAAACCACAGCGGTAGCAAATACTATAAGCTTGTGTGTATAGCATTTTCAGATTTTATTTAGGCATGGAAATAGTATTTTCACTCGAAAAGAACATAAAGGGATCCATAGAGCTCGGCCACCATATGCACTTTTGGGGAGAAATAACATTGTTCATGTACACATGGAACTCTAGATGTAACCGAGCTTAGGCTTTCCTCCTCCCGTCGGCGCCACCGCCGTCCATCCCATCTCTGATGATCTTTGGGACATGTGAGTGCAGAAGGACCTCGGCCTCTCGCCAGCGGGAGGGACCTCGGGTTCGTTCTTGTTAGTTTCAGCGTCTTGGTTGGGATATGTAGCGGTGTCGATGTCCCTCAGTATGAATAATGTCTTCCATGTTCTATCCCCGTCCCGATGGTGCGTCTAGTGACATTGGAGGTCGTGTTAGGTGTGTCTCGATCGGATCTCGCGGGATTTGGTCAATACTGGTCCTCGGTGGATCTGTTTGGATCCATTCTTCCTTTGAGTGTTAATAACAAGTTTGATCCTTCCGATCTACGACTTCCTTCATTAGTCATGGTTGTTGCTCTGGTGCACTATTCCTGTTGTGGTGCCTTAGCACGACGACTTCCCGATTGCCTGCTAGTCTACTACAACAGGGTTTGCCCGGCTCTGATGAGGGAAGGGCAATGACGGCGGTGCGTCTTCAGCTCGTTCCCGTGCTTGTAATCATCGCTAGGTGGTGCACGGACCTGGTTGTAATTTTTGTTATCTCTGGTGTTCTTTCTATTGTCATGATTGACTATGAATAGATCGGAAGTTTCTCTCAGAAAAAACAAGTAGTAATGGTGCCGAGACGGTAAGGAGGGTGAGTGTGCATAGATGGCCAGGCAAATGATGAGTGCGTTGCACCCACACGATGATAAGGCAGTAGCATATAGATATATCCGTGTAGCTACTAGGCAGTAGATGGATCATGTGTCGACACCGGCGTGGTAAACATGATGCATTTTGCGAGACGCTCTAATCATTTCTCACCTCCGAACGTCCCTTTGCTGCTGTTTACCTTGAACACTTCCACCCAACCGAGCGAGCGAGCCAGCCGGGTTAGCTGCAGCCCCAGTCGACGCGCGGGCGGGCTAGCTACAGCTCCCCACCACGCGACCGAGCGAGCTTAATTCGCTTCGGCGCCACGCATCGCCGGAGCCTTCCCCACTGCCCCTGGGTCTCCATCCGTCAGCCCATCGACTTTGACCAGAATGGATGCTGGAGGATAGCTTGAGCTGCAAACAACATATGGATAATTAAGAAGAAGAGAATTGCCAGGGCAACATGAAATATATGATAAGCCTGAAACCCAGGATTCGTTGATGCAGACAAACCGGCCATTTGGTCTTGATGTCTACAGGAGGGATCAGGGAAAGGTGCGTGTGCGCGGCCTTGGTTGAACAACATCAGAACCAGGCTGCTGACAAGTTACTGATTTTTTTTTCTTTTCTAAATTGAGGTCAGCATTCCATCATCGCTTTTTTTTCGGGATAGCATTTCATCGCTTCGGAAAAGAGGGAACAGAAAGGGTCAGCGTTTCAGAAAAAGTAACAAGAACAACAGTTGTTTCGGGCACCAAATTAAGCTCTGACGAGATGAGGCCATGATCACATACATGCCGGCTGACAAGGTCTAACTGAATGAACTGTAGCAGGCGACTGCCGTCGATGGGAGTCATTCCGCGTCCACCAAATCCCATCACCGACGCATTGTAGCCATTGGACCAACTACTATTATGGGGGCAGGAAACTGTATTTAGCCGATCGAAGTGGACAGGGAACACCAACTCACGCAACATAAGGGCATGTACAGTGATTGATAAGACAGTCTTATCTTAAGTATTGCATATAATTTAGAGATGGTAAAAAAGTATGTCTACAATAGATTATATCTTAGCCTTATCTTCAATAACTAGCAATTCCTTAAAACATGGTGAGATAAATTGTGCTAAGAGATCATCTCTTGTCTTATCTTAAATAAGAGAAGACAAGCCTTTTCTTACGAGTTCTCTCTCCTCCACCTCATCATTTATCCTACGTGACACTCCTAAGGTAGCACTATTGTACATGTCCTAAGAGTTCTGCATCCATACATTGCACACGGGAAGAAATTCAGTTACACATCACAATCGGCACGCCCAACCTTCCCTGTTTTCCCTTTTCCTTGTTAAAGTGCTAAATAATCGAGTAAATAGCATAAAACTGCTACTTTACAGGCTAGGGTTCCAAAAAATTACCGGTTTTTAATTTTTCGTTGATAACTACCAAGTCAGGGGTTGACTGTTTCAAAAAAACCCTAATCACTCGGTGCTTTAAAATTGATCGTGATTATGACAGTTGGGACCTACGCGTAAGAGAACCGTTTGTTTGACTGTTACCTTACATGTAGGGCCCACATGTCAGTATTTCTGTAAGTTTTTTAGAAAAGCAATCGGGTCCCTATAACTTTTTAAAAAAGCAATTGGGTCCCTGATTGTTTTATGGAAAAAGCAATCAGGCCCTTGCTCCTCGGTGTGCGCCCTCCCGTGCTCAAGATCGAGAGGAGCGCGCCCGCCGCCGTGACCGTCGGCCCGCAGCCGCCGTAAAGAGCGCGCCGGCCAGAAGCCATGGCGCCGCTGCGGAGATCCGTCCTGTCGCTCGTCCGATGCGCGCTGTTGCGGAGCTCCCTTCCAGCGTGTGTGGCGGCCGCGGCCTCCTCCTGCCGGCGAGCTCCTCCGCTGCACGACCTCTCTCTCTCTTTCCCTTTCCTGGGCGCGACGACCTGAGCCCGTGGCCATGGAGCTCGGCTGGCGGCGGCCCTGGCTATGGCGCAAGGATGGCGGCAGCCCATGCCCCTGGACGCGGCGGGCTGAGTCCCTATCCCCTGGCCATGGCGAGCGGCTGGTGGCGGCCCGTGCTGCTGGGTGGCGGCTGGTCCTCCGCGTGGCACTCCTTTTAGCGGTCGGCCCTGGTTTGCGTGCATCGGGTGGTGGAGCTTGTGCCTTGGTCAGGAGGAGAAGGAAGAGAACAAAAGATAAGAGGAAGAAGAGAGAACTTACATGGTGTCCCACATGTAAGTTAACGGTCAAACAAACGGATTGTTTAGGAGTGGGTCCGACCTGTCATAAAACGGTTTAAACGCTAGCAACAAGTTATTAGGGTTTTTTGAAACAACCAACCCCCAACTTGGTAGTTATCAGCGAAAAATTAAAAATCAATAGTTTTTTAAAACCTTAACCTGTAAAGTAGTAGTTTTATGCTATTTACTCTAAATAATCAGATATCTTCTCTGTGTGTTCCAAAGTACCAAAAAGTGGCACAGGAATCTGTTGTGTCACGAAAGACCATACCATTTTTTATTTAGCTAAGCTGGCTTGGAATGCCAGCAAGGTGGCAACTTGGCCCCGAAGAATGGCCCGGTCAGCTCCGAAAACCAGAATTGCAAGATTCAGACAAAGAAAACCGTGGGTGCATGGAATCTGAACAGAAAAATGAAGACCTGACTTTACTCAAAACAGGGGAGCAAATGGATGGAATTTCATTGGTGGCTGACACTGGGAGATAAAATATGAACGACAAAAAAAGGGGGAAACGACAATGCTGGGGCTGTGGTCACCTGAATCCAGCGAAACTTTGGTGCTGACCACTGTTTGGAAAATGCTTCCATGCTGAATTTGCTAAGTGTGCCATGTCGATAAGTAGGCACCATCCACACTTCTTTTTGAAGCCCTGGGCCGCAGAACAATTGTTCTTTGGGGCTCTGAGCTGGCTTGATAGCTTATTTAGCTATTCTAAGCAGATAAAAAACATCTTTCAATATACTGATGCTAAATGTCTTAGTTGGTTTGAAATTCAGAAAAATAAATATGTCACATGGACTTGCAAATTTTTCTTAAGCTATTCTTCATGAAAATAACACTAGTTATCATTTGTTACTTAACAAAATTTCCTTCTAGTAATAACCTGGAGACCACCTATAGGCGTCGAAAGGGGAAGCCATGATTCCCCCATACGCTCCATCAATAAAGAACGGCTAAGCAATATTACTGCTACAAAGAGGAAACCGATAAGTAACATTGATGCAGTGCAACTAGGAAAGTAGGAATGTTATGTTATGGCAGGTTCAATCCTGCACTGCAAGAGGTGTTGATACACGCTGGAGATGCTGTAGCCGCTGGGGATGACGACCCGGCGGGGCATGGGCGTGAGCTTCGACGAGGAAACTGGCCTCGTCGGGCTTGCAATCCTCACGGGTCTCCATGACGAGCAAGGCCTCCGACGCGACGGGGACGTGGGCGGCGACCTCGGTTGCTCCGATGAAGCCGACGAACGAAATCGAGCACGACACAAACAATTTGTATATATAGGCACGTACGCGGAGATGCGCGGCTTGGACGACACGGCAGGGCGACCGACCTAGCTTGTTAATGACTAGGAAAATCTTGATCGTTCGATTTCAATTCGAGTCCGACTAGGAATAGAAACCCAGACTGCATTTTGGTGCCGAGCTGGTGTCGGACTCGGAGGAAGTCGCGTTTCGGCCGCTCTATGTAATCTCAACGGGACTCGATTCCTCTCCTTAATTCTGTATTCTCTACGCACGCTCAAACACCTAGCTTCTCCTCCGTCTGCATACGGGAGACGAGGAGCAGCCAGCGAGGAGAGCCAGCCGGCCGGCGACATGGCGACCCTGGAGTACGTCCAGATCGTCGGCGTGCCGTCGCCGCTCCCGGTGGCCTGGCTGGAGGGGGGCGTCCTGGCCGAGTACCTGCAGTTCCTCGAGGAGGCGGAGGAGGCCGCGCCCCTTCCCGGCGTCAAGTGGCTGGAGGGGGACGTCCTGGCCAACTTTCTCGAGTTTCTCGGAGAGGACGAGCCGGTCGTGCACTACGGTAGGAGCAACAGCAGCAGCGGAAGCAACGGCGGCGACTTCATGGAGGAGGAGGACGACGACGAGGAGATGGCGTTTCTGCTGCGCCACATCACGAGCCTCCCGGCGGTCATGGCGCGCACGACGGCGGCGGCCACCTCGGTGCAAGATTAACAGGGACGGCCTGGTTCTGATCAAGATATATGCTAGCCTATTCGGGGTTGCTTCTTTGTATGACGAAAGGGTTGCAATGGAAGCTATGGTCAGATTATAAGCGAACTAAATCTCTACTCTATTTTTGAAGGTCGAGCTTCTAATTTTAAAGCTCATTCGTTAGCCAAGTACTCTCAATCTTTAGATCTAATTTCAAAGCTCATTCGTTAGCCAAGTACTCTCAATCTTTAGATCGGGGCTGCCATGTTTGGCTCGGACAACCCTACGATTCTTTTTGTATTTCAAACTGTGATCTTTGAGCAATAAAGACTTGGCTTCCCTCAAAAAGAAAAAGAAAAACTATTCAGGATTGCTTCTTTGTATGACGACAAATTCGGGACTACCACGGTGGGATATGAAGAGCTATATGCTGCATCACAACTATACATTATCAGTTTTGAGATAGAATAGGAAATAATAATATAATTAATTTGCCACATTTCACAGCTTAAAAATGGTTTGTACGGTACACGTGGTATCTAGATGAAAATTAAGTGTTACAATCCCATCCAACAATTTCCAGGACATCATCTGGGCCAGAGCATAGCCAGACAGCTGTTCGGCCATGCAACCTACCAAAATTGCAATGCAATGGAATGACTAGCCCTATTTCTGCTCCGAATACGAGTAATGCAAGAATCGCATCCCCAAACTGATATTGATCTCTCTGGTAATAAAAGCATACTTTGACTTGTTCTCCTCTCTACTTTTGATCATAGCAACGGCCTCCTTGCAATGAGAAGAATTGCTCGAGTGTGGACTCTGGAGTATTTATCCTGTATAGATCCCTATCGAATGGAACTCCACTCTTCCATTCCCACTTTACAAAAGGAATTCACATGGATATACCATCTCCTTGGCAATATCTGGAAATTAACAGAAACAAGACAAAGATGACTCTCTGGTCTGTCTGGCTAGAGGCGGACTAGTGAGTTTGCAGAATCTGTCAGGCTGTCACTCTTTGCGTTGTTCCATGATAATTTCTTGCCTTCCTCGTGGCTATCAGTGGGTGGAAGCTGTGTGATCGGCAACATCTTCAACACGTTCGGACCAAAGCTACAACCGGAGTAAACTAAAAATACATGTGAGTGAGTGTTGGTTAAACCCATGTCTTTATAAACCTGATGACCATGTATGCCGGGAGTTTGAGTGCCATTTCCTCTGAAGAGAAATAATCAGTTCTATCTACCACATAGAATAAAGTTATCAGCACAACTTTAGAAGGTTTCTAGCACATTCATACAATAATTGGACGCTTAGTAAAGCTCATTTTTGTGCACCAAGTAATGTACTACAACTCATTTTATGCATCATATTAGACGGCAGTGAAAGAGACGCATGGCTGATCCTGGCATATCTCAAACTCATGCAAAGTTTAATAAAGAAAGGCTTCTCACACAAGTATATAAGCACTTAATATCTTTATTTCAATCGCAAAGGAATCATTCAACGGTCACTCAAATAGGTGGCGTCCAGATTTTTAGAAATATAATGAAAAACTACTAGCTGCTGACAATAACATATGACAAACATTTAGTGAAAAACACATGCTTGACTCCCAAGACAACAAAGGCAGAATCATGCTCATCATCTGCAGACGAATAAGTCCCAACATTTCCTATTCAATGCATATAGTAACATGACCATTCATCATTTCTTGTGAGACAGATCTCAAATATTTTAACAATAATATCAGTTTTGAAAAGCTTTTTCCATTTGATGCTTCAGTCACACACACAAGAAACAATCTAATGAGCAATTGAGATATTAAAAAAATATTATATATCTCTAAAATATTAAAAATCTCAATATTTGAAGCAATCTTAACTGAGACTCGAAATCATTTAGCTCAAGATCGAATAACCCAATATGAAATTTCAGCAACTTTAGTGCAGCATTTCAATAGTTCAGTAAATATGATCGGTAGTTAAAATTACTTATTTAGTATAGTAAGTTCCCCAAATCTACTTTCAATGAAGCATTTACAATAACCAGAGTTGAGGATTAGCACATCATTATTATCTTCTTGCTTATCAGGATTATCTCAGCCTCTACCTCATCTGTTCTATTAGCACATCAGGATTATTTTCTTGCTTATCCCCATCGCATTTAGTATTCAAAGTTGGGAAACTGGCAAAAGGTACGTCACTATGCAGAGAATACATTGGTATGCCAATGACTGTATGGACACAAACAGCTGGACAGAACTTCAGAAATGCTCAAAGTTATTTATGTAGAGAGACAAGTAGTCTAAGAATGATTACCTTCTGTCCCATCACTAGGCTAAATTCCATTAGCAAATATATGTAGACTGTGGTAGTGCCAATTAATATTGCTCATCTTTATGTGATTCTTGTCAGGTCATACAGTGCAGCCATCGACAACTACGGTCTTCTAAAAGTCATTGCACTCCTCATCGCATTCCTTCACTATTACAGTGACAATACTTATCAGATTTGGTGAACATGCAATATTATAGTGCTATATATACAATTCATTCCTAGTGGAAGACTTCGTACCACCATATAAGTGCACCATCTGTTACATTGCCGGTCGATTTAAACTTATCGCAGCAGAGCTAACCATTCCCCACAAGAAAAGCTTGTAGCTTGTTGCCACTCTGTACCCAGCTATAGGCTGGATTTTTCTGTACCTTCCTGGATTTCATTAATTTCCTGATCTTGTTTGCTTCATTCCACCTACCAGCCTCAGCGTACATGTTTATCAGCAGTGTATAGTAACCCGAATGCTCTGGCTTCAACTCAAACAAATGTTCCGCTGCATATTGCGCTACTTCAATGTTTCCATGTATTCGGCAAGCCCCAAGCAGTGCTCCCCACACATCGGAATTGGCATGAAAAGGCATGTCTTGGATTAGTTCAACAGATTCAGTCAGTTGTCCAGTACGCCCAAGAAGATCAACCATGCAAGCATAATGCATTTGTTGTGGCTCTAAATTTTGGGCACGCATTTGACTGAAGTACTCTTTTCCTTTCTCAACAAGCCCACCGTGGCTGCATGCCGACAGCACTGCGATGTAAGACACATGATCATAGTCAACACCATCATCCTTCATCAGATCAAACAAATGGAAAGCAACATCAATTTGGCCGTGCATTCCGTATCCCATGATCATGGTATTCCATGAAGCAACATCCTTCTCTGTAATCCTATTGAAGATCTTTGTTGCAGTGTCAAGCATTCCACCTTTAGTATACAAACCTAGCAGTGAATTAGCCAGAAAGGGATGATTACTTTGTAATCTCCTTACTAAAACACCATGAATTTCTTTCCCTTGTTTAAATGCACATAAATTGGTACATGCAGTCAAGGCACCCATGAAAGAAATAGCATCATACTCAATTCCCGCAGACCTTATCTCCTTAAATAGATTAAGAGATTCAAAACTCCATGGACTCTGAGAATAACCCAGAAGCAAAGCGTTGTATGACACATCATCCTTCTCTGACAAGTCAAAAATATTTTGCGCCAAACTCAGCTGCCCGCACTTCGCGTACATATCAATCAAAGCATTCGATATGAATAAGTCAAATACTAATCCTGTACGGATCGACCATGCATGGATCTGTTTCCCTATCTTTAGAGAGGACATCCTTGAACAAGCTGGAAGTACATTCACCAGGGTTATTGAATTTGGCCGTTCCCCATCCTTTTGCATCTTGATAACAAGACGGAATGCCTCAGTCTCAGCTCCATTTTGCACAAGATTAGCGATCATTGCATTCCATGACACCACATTGGGTACCTCAATCTTTTCAAAGACAGTGCAGGCTTTCTCCAGAGAACCGAGTTTGGCATACATATCCACAAGTGAATTGGCAACGAAAATATCTGAGTCCATTGCTCTCTTTATACTATACCCATGTACCTCCCTGCCCAGATCAAAATAACCAAGCTCAACCAAAGCAGGTAGCAAACTCGATAACGTGATAGACCCTGGCATGACTCCGCGCTCTGACATTTCCCTAAACATGGCCAGCACATCTCCATAAAGCCCTGAATTAAGAAAACAACCTATGGCAGAATTCCAAGAAACCTCATTTCTCTCTGGCATTACTTCAAACACCTGCATCGATGCCTCCACTTGACAAAACTTCCCGTACATATCAACCAGTGCATTTCCAAGATTGACCACGGAGTCCAGCCCGGCTTTCAGCGCGAGTCCATGTAGAGCCAACCCAAACCCCTGCTCCTGCTCCACGCCACAAGCAGGCACGACCGAGACCAAGCTCGCCACACTCACAGGGACCCCGCTCCCCATCATACTGACCAACGCCCGCCTCGCATCATCGAACATCCTGTTGGCCAAGAACGCCGAGACGAGGGAGTTCCAGGAGACGACGTCCCGGGCGGGCATTTCATCGAACGCCCTGCGCGCATCACGGGCGGAGCCACAGGCGGCGTAGAAAGAGACGAGCGTGTTGCCCGCGAAGACATCGGCGAGGTGGCCGCTCCGGAGCGCGGCGGCGTGGAGCTCTAGGCCCTTGTCCGCGTGCGCGCCGGCGGCGGCCGCGGCGGCGTGGAGGGCGAAGGGGAAGGTGCGGTCGTCCGGGCTGACGGCGGAGCGGAGCATGAGGTTGTAGACGCGCAGGGCGTCGGCGGGGAGGGAGGCCGAGGAGAGCGCGCGGGAGAGCGAGTTCCAGAGGAAGGCCGAGCGGAGGCGGAGCGGGTGGTGGAGGAGGAGGCGGCCGGAGGAGGGCAGGTCGGCGACCGCGGCGTAGGAGAGGATGAGCGCGCCCGCGAGGGGCAGGGACGCGGCGAGCGCGCCGGATGTCAGGGCGGCGGCGTGGGTGCGGCGGAGGAGGTTGCCGGCGCCGCCGCATTGGTGGAGGTGGAGGACGTGCGCGTGCAGGGACGCCGCTGTGGAGCGCTCGGCGGGAGCGCGCTGCTGCATAGCATACGGAAGTGGGGATTCGCTCCCCTGTTCCGGGGATTCAAATAAGAAATGGACCATTTTTGTGATTTATCCAAGCCTACCAAAGTACTCCCTCCATATGGACCACTTTGATGATTTATTGATCGGAGGGAGTACAAGATGTTTTAAATATTTCAATATATACTACTTAGTACATATGAACTGAAATAAGTGAACAAACACATTAAAAGGTGTATATATACATCCAATTCAGAAGAAAAAAATAGAGCATCTAATATTTGTGAATGGAGGGATTTTTTTTTTTTGATTAAGTGAATGGAGGGAATATTGGTGCCGTAGATATAGTACATATTTGTAGAATAAAATGGCAGCAACACGTACCCTCTCGTTAGGGTTTATTGTACTCCGACAATGACTCACTCACCGACAGGAGTTTCTACCGGCAATCTCTACCGTCTCTCCATTCCCGCTCTTATGTTAAACAAGGGGGGAGGGGGGGACGGGCATGTCTTCCCGGCCTTGGTATTGGTATGAAGTCGGTCGATTCTCATGGGGATCTTCTCGAAAAATACGACGAGCTTGCCCATATGGTGCTTGGGGCTGAAAAGGTAAAGAGTATTGATGGCTCATTCTTAGAGAAAGATGATACATCAGGGGCTGGCATGGTCCTACGTATAGGGGAGTGATCATCTACTCGTCCCGCCGCGAACTGAGACAGTGTGCATCTCCATTGGAGTCTGAACTAGCTACATACGAGTGGCGAGAACCTCTTTATTTCTTAGATGCATTGCTTGGGTGACTGGAAGAAGGACAAGTTATACTATATTGAGTACACTACCCTAAAAAATACAAATATATTGCTTTCTAAAACATGATTACCTTCCCTAAAAAACACAATGACCTTTTTCTTGAACTCGTACCAAACAAATGAAACTAATAAACTGCAAGGAAATTTAAATACACGATGACCCATATTCTTATTTATCTTTTGTGGGAAGGCCAATTTTCTTGGCGATTCCCAGTTGACGCTTGCAGGCGTCAACTAGTTTGCGCAAATGCATGCAAGCGTTCGCTCTTGGGTCGTGGACCAATTTGGCATTTGTTAGCGTCCCATCGGATTTACTGATTTTATTTTGTGATTTTTTTCATTGCTTGTACGACTTTTTGGTTTTTTTATTTTGTTTATTTCCTTTTCTGTTTTCTATTTTGTTTTATACATGCATCGTGAAATTTTTTGTAATACACGATGAATTTATTTAATATGCACTAAACTATTTTTAATATATCTTAAACGTTTTCTAATACATGGTGAGCTTTTTTTTACTATAAGATTAACTTTCTTGATATACAATGAACATTTATTTAATATATACACTGAACATTGTTTTAATGATGATGAAATTTTTAAATATACAATGAACTTTTCTAATGATCGGTGAACTTTTCTTACTACGCGTTGAACATTTCTAAAACATTTAAAAAAACTAAAAGCATTTAATACTGGACTACAAAAACGTCTTATATTTAAGACGGAGGTAGTATATATTACTCCAGCTCCGTAAAAAAGTATCCAACAGCCGGTTTTTCGAAACAAACAAATTAAAAATAAAATAAAAAAACTGCTCAAGTGAGCATGCCAGCTGAATTAAAAATCAAACAAAGCGAGAGAGAAAAATAGGAATGCTGCACAAGTGAGCTTGCTACAGTGGGCCGGCCCATTTGCTCCACGAGCCACGCAAATGAAGGCGCGCGCGCGGTCAAACCAGCGACGGGTGGATCGAGTCACTCCACAGCTCTCCCGCGGCGACGCAACTCCGTCCCCGCGCGCATGCGCCACGTAGCCGACGCCTCCGCCATTCTCGACCTCCCTCGGCGCTCACAACCGCCTCCTGCTCGGCTCGCCACTCCACTCCCTCCCTATTAATTCGCTCCCACACCATCGCCGATCGATCGGACGCGGTCAGTCACTAACCCCCAAGTTTCGCCCTCGGATCGATCAGGCCGGAGGAAACCAAGACGCGCACCGCCACCGCGTTGTTGTCGTCCGGCTAGCCGGGCCATGGCGAACAGCCTCCTCCCCGTCGTGGCGCTCCTCGCGCTGCTCTTCGGCGCGTCGCGCGCCGCCGACTTCGAGGTCGGCGGGGACGCCGGGTGGGTCGTGCCGGCGGCCGGCGACTCCGGCGCGTACAACGACTGGGCGTCCAAGAACCGCTTCCTCGTCGGCGACAGCGTCCGTAAGGCCCGCTCGTTTGATCCGCCCGATCGTACGCCTTTGTTGACACTTGATATGTGAATAATATGTGATGCGTGTGATGGATTGATGGTAGATTTCAAGTACAAGGCGGACTCGGTGATGGAGGTGACGCAGGAGGAGTACGACAAGTGCGGGTCGACGCACCCCATCTTCTTCTCCAACAACGGCGACACCGAGGTGCGCCTGGACCGCCCGGGCCCCTTCTACTTCATCAGCGGCGTCACGGGCCACTGCGAGCGCGGCCAGAAGATGGTCGTCAAGGTCATCGGCCAGAACGAGCCCCCGCCGGCGCCGCCCGCGCCCCCAAGCGGCGCCGCGCCAGCCGGCATCGGATCCGCCGGCGCCGTGGCGGCCCTTTTGCCTGCTCTCATTGTGCTCGGTGTCTGATCCCGGACATCTATACAATGTTTTTTGCACTAATCTGAGCACCCCTCAAAGAGAAAAAAGATAATCTGAGCGTGCTTATGTAGCCCATTCTTTTTCGTTGTGGTATTTAAGATGTTATAATTAACTTGTTGATCGGCTTTCCACCATTCCATGTTCCCCTAAACGTTCTCCTTCCATAATGCAGCCGTATATATATCTGCTCTTTCTCGAGGGGAGGCAAACTTTGCTCTAACTTCTATAATACTCCCTCCGTTCACTTTTGTAAGTCATTTCAGACAACTCAAAGTAGACTGTTTTATACATTATCTGAAATGTCTTTAAGGTCTTATAAAAGTGAACAGAGGGAGTACTATACATTCTTCATCCTAACATGGGAACGAATTAAATTCAGAAGACTCACCACGTGAAACTCTGCTTGCAGATTGAGTGTAGTGTACTGGGGTGGAACGATGTGTGCACTACTTTCTGCTGTATGGGTTGATTGCTAGTGCTTTTCTGCTTCAAGTCATTAAGCAAAACAAGCAGATCGATGTACATTCAATGCTCGCCAATCTAGCACGCGACCAGATCATGTGTGATTGATCATTAGTAGGGCCTCAACCTTTGTCTGGGATAGACCCCTTGCAGTAGCATGTGATCGCTGTTTTAGATCAAACATCTCCACGCTTATATGAAAAGAAAAGAGTCAATTATATATAATATATACCACTGGTGCTAAAACTTGATGTGAGAAATCACTTTGCTGATTTCGGATCGATCTGCCTACTTATCTAAGTTTGTTGTCTGCAAACTGCTCCCTGTGCCGATTTTGTCTCGAAGCACACGACACCACTTCAGTGCCACTTCTTCTCTTGGTTAGTGATGAGGAATCATTGTTGTGGACCTCTAACAAAATTGGTTTATGGGAAACACCTTGAAGTTTGGCTACATACTTGTAGAGAAACATCAAGGTGATCGTTGCCCTTGGTTTACGGGAGATGTGGAAACACCGTAATGCGGCTGTCTTCAATGGGGCTACCCCTTCACTGTAATCCGTCCTAAGGTGCATCATGCAGGAAGAAAACACTTGGAGGGCAGGGCCGAATCCATAAGGCGATCGTTGCCCTTGGTTTACGGGAGATGTGGAAACACCGTAATGCGGTTGTCTTCAGTGAGGCTACCCCTTCGTTGTAATCCGTCCTAAGGTGCATCATGCAGGAAGGAAACACTTGCAGGGCAAGGCCGAATCCACCATGAGGCATGGGTGTACAGATGTACACTCAATTATTTTTGCAAAAAAAAGAGTATATATGTACTCCCTCCGTTCCTAAATATAAGTCTCTGTAGAGATTCCACTATTTAGGAACGGAGGGAGTAAATACCATCCTAAAGGCCCAATAGGCTCAGTTCATGAGCAACCCACTAGCCCGACAGCAAGCTAGCAACCAACAACCACTTCTGTCCACAGTCCACATGCACGCACGCACAAGAGGAGACAGAGGCTCACGCAACCGCCAGCCTCTTTCTTCTTCCCATGGATGAGGCGGCGGCGTGACTCTCTGCCGATGGCGAGAGCCCAGGCGAGGGAGCCACGAGCCGCCGTATTCCCCCATGGTTTCCGCGGAGGATACATGCAAGCCCCATAGTGTCGTGTCCGCCACCGCCGGTGGGGAGGAGACGTGAATGGGATGCTGTGGCACAAAGGGTGGGAACAAGCATCGCGACGACGGCCACCGTGGTCGTCGACGGCGGGGAGGGGAGCGTACCAGTGCAGGAATTGGCTCCAATAACCTTAATCTCTAAGCCTAAGGTGAATCTCCATCCAATTCTGAAACTGCAAGCATTGATTCGTTTATTCGACACATTCCTCAACTCAATGTGTAGCAGCTATTCTGGTTTCAGAGGGGTATAGTTGTAGACGACATTAAGGTGTGAGGATTTGCTTGATTTCATTAGCAGAAAAAAACAAATGAATTGTCTTTGAATTGTAGGCAGTAGAGCAGTCGATGAATTATCTTTGAATTTTAAGCTATATATGACACTTGGTTAAGCTTGCACATCTTTATCCTATGGATCTCACAAGGGAAGATTTGATATATATCTCTTATCAAATTACACACTTCGTTACTGATGTGGTTAGAGATGAGAGGTTTAGAAAGGTCAAGAACATATACCACCTTTTTATTACTATGCTATGGTTGTTAAGATAAACAATAGTACTTATAGCCTTGTTTATAAGCTTATGAAAATGGTTCTAGTCCTACTAGTAGCAGGTGAAGGATGATAGTGTGTCATATCTCGCTCTCAAGATGACAGAGCGCATGGTCATGTTGTAGTTTTTTTCTCTATTTTGCAATTTTCGTAATCTTCTGAGATATAGTTGCTACTGTGAATTTTGTATTTTGTATTTGCATTTCCGTGAACAAATTGGCTTCTCTATTAAGGTGCGATTTTTTTAACACCCAATGTTGAATTTCTGGATTTGCCGCTGTTGGAGGGCGGCTGGTCTACTTCAAGGAGGGCTCGATTCTTTCTTTAGTGCCTTTAACAGGTGGATGATGTGGCTCTGATTTAACAACAATTGTAACCCTAAGGTTGTAACTATGGTGGAGACCTGGAGGGTCTCTTCACGTTTTTCTTCTTTAGTATATGATATGCACATTCGTGCATATTTGAGAAAAAGTTTTGATAAGTTTGTTCTGATATTTATGTCACCGGTATTTTTGTGTAACTACGTGGGAAACAATCGCTGCAATTATCGCTCAATTGTAGCACCGATCTTAGTCGAAATTGAAGAGGTAGCTTCATCTTTTAACTCTTTTGTAGTTCAGTATTTATCTAGATCAGTGACGCCGTACCAGCCCATTTTTGTGTCAAGCGTGCTTGCACATCGAAAGTCAGCTAGAACGAGAACCTTCATTCCTGATCACCAGTCTCATCACGGACTGCCCTAGAAATGCTTTTGTTGGATAAAGCTCTCAACGCATGACCTGCCATTTTGTTTTTCTTCTTTTTGAGGGAGCGGTCCGGAGCTCTGTGGGCTGGGCAAGAGCTCCACGAAAATGTGGTCGCTCAAAGCGGAGTCCATCGTTTCTACTCCCTCCGTTCCTAAATATTTGTCTTTATGGATATTTCAACAAGTGACCACATACGGAGCAAAATGAGTGAATCTACACTCTAAAATATGTCTACATACATCCGTATGTGTAGTTAATTTGAAATGCCTAGAAAGACAAATATTTAGGAACGGAGGGAGTATTTGACAAAGACAGTGGCAAAAGCGGCATTTCCTATTTGGCACCACAGGCGCCAGTTAACGTGCATTTTGCTAACTGGCGCCTGTGGCGTCCGTAAATGGGCCGGCCCATCTAGGCGCCGGTTGATGATTTTTTTTTGAAAATTCTGTGAACCTTTTTGAGACTGATGAACTTTTTTTAATATTGATGAACTCTTTCGAAATTTAATGAACATTTGTCTTGAAAATGGACGAATTTTTTTTGATTTATCAACTTTTTTTCAGTTCCCTGAACTTTTTCTAAAAATACATGAACTTTTTTCAATTTCTATGAACTTTTGCTAAATTGGATGATTTTTTTTCAATTTTAATGGACTTTTTCCAAATTGATGAACTTTTTTAAAATTTATGAACCTTTCTTAAAGATATGAACATATTTTTTCAAATGGATGTACTTTTTTTCTTTAAATCTGTAAACCTTTCTTAATTTCATATTTTTAGTTTTGTAAAAAAACTTAAAAAAAACTTAGGGCAGCACGCTAGTGGGCCGGCCCATGCTAGCAGCGCTGTATAGGAGCTCCCGGCAAAAGCCTCTTGGGCATCCATTCTTGTCGAAACCATCCGGCGTTATTTCCAGGCCCAACCGAGCCCACCAATAACCCCGGTGCCCTGCCCACGACGGCGGCGAGCACCGCACCGCGGCGCCCAAAAAATCCCGCCGTCGCGCGCCCATTTCCTCCCCATTCCCGCCTCGCCACGCGCGCCCATTTCCTCCCCTCCTACCGACCACGGCCTGCAGAAACCCCAATCGGAGCTCGTCCCCCGGAATCCCCACCCCATGGCGCCGTCGCCGCCCACCGCCCCCAAGACCATCGCCGACTTCTTCGTCCGCCCCGCTAAGCGCCTCCGTTCCAGCGCAGCCAAACCCTCCGTCGTCGCCCCCGCCGCCTCCCTCTCCCCATCCTCCCCTTCCTCCCCCTCCGACCCCACCGCGCTCTCGCCGGAGCAGCGCCGCAGGGCCGACACCAACCTCGCGCTCGCCCGCGCGCGCCGCAACCTCCGCCTCGCCGAGTCCAAAGGTACCCCCTTTCTCCACGCCCCCCGCTCTCCGGACCCTAGCTAGCCAGGATTCTAACTGAACTGTCGGGGTTTCGCATCTAGCAGCCGGCGGCGGCGCGAAGCTGGAGGAGCTGCTGGTGGAGGAGACGTGGCTGGAGGCGCTGTCCGGTGAGCTGCGCAAGCCCTACGCGCTCGACCTCTGCCGCTTCGTCGCCCACGAGCGCCTGAACGCCAAGGTGCCCGTCTACCCGCCGCCCCACCTTGTCTTCCACGCGCTCCACACCACCCCCTTCCACAACGTCAAAGCCGTCATCATCGGCCAGGTACCCAAATACCAAGTCACTCAAGTCCACGAATCCTGCACTTGTTGTTCACCTGCTGCTTCATTCTGAAGAACTGTGGGACAGTTTCACTAATTTAACTTCATTCTGAGGATCATGTAGCGCTTATTCACATAAAGATTTTGCCATTGGGTCTGACTTTGGCCTAGAATTTCTTTTTGTTACAATGCTGCTTGGTGTATCGAGTGATGCCATCAAATTGAAAAATGGATAGAAAAAATTGGCAATGCCGTATGCAGAAATGGAAATTGTTGCTTCTGTTCTGCATATTCATATTATGCTGATTGAAGTCTACGAATCCTGTACTTGTTCACCTGCTGCTTCACTGTCAAGAAATATGCGACAGTTCCACTAATATAACTTCATTGTGAGGATCATATAGTTCACATAAAAATTTAGGCATTTGGTCTGACTTTGGCCTAGAGTTTCTTGTTGTTACAGTGCTGCCTGCTGTGTGGTGTAATCCCAGTAAATCGAAACATGGATGGATTAATTTGGCAATGCCGTATGCAGGATTGGAAATTGTTGCTCTGTTCTGCATATTCATATTATGCTAGATTAGAATAACTGTTTCGATGCCATTTTGATTTTGTGATCACATTGTTGTGCCTGGTACATTTGCCACATCGGTTTGTCACCAGAAAATATGCCTGTCGTATATATATATCATGTCACCTTTTCATTCAGCTGTTAGTTGGTGATCCTATCTTTGCTTGCTGAACTTACCATATGGTCTTCATTTGTCTTTGAGTCTACTCTACATCTGTATCGTGCACTAAGTTTCTTATTTTAGCGTTTTAAGTGTACTTATCTACTTTTGCTTTAGCATCCCGTAATAGCTAATGGTGGCTGCCTAATGATTATAGTGCGCAAGATACCACAAGTTTTTTTTTTCTTGCAAAAGTTTAGATTCATTCGTAGCAATTGTTTTCGGTATCTCATGTTGAAGATTGTCTACTTTTCAGGATCCATACCATGGTCCTGGCCAGGCCATGGGATTGTCATTTTCAGTACCAGAGGGGATCAAAATCCCTTCCAGCTTACAAAACATATTTAAAGAGCTGCATAAGGATCTAGGGTGCACTATACCATCCCATGGGAATTTGGAAAGATGGGCTGTGCAGGTAAAATCTTTGATAAAACGCTATAGTAAATGATAGATGCACACCAACAACTGGTTTACGTTCTTAGCTTACCTTAATATTAATTCCCATTAAAATCATGTGCCTCCACTCTAGAAGTCCACAAATACAGTTTTTGTGTAAATATGGTTAATTGTCTCCCTCTTCTTTTATTCTAGTTTTGGCCAAATCCATCTCAACATGTCATTACAGTTATCAAATGAACTAAGTAATTTAACATTTTCCTACCATTTATCCCATATAGGATGCTGCAGAAGCAATTGGTTGCTTCACTATATTTAGCTCTAACAATTAAAATCTCTTAATGGGCAAGAAGGCGAGGATGATTCTGAAACTAGGTAGCTTCATGAGAATTAAGAAATATACAGAAAACAATGCCTGCTACAGCCTATGGCCAAATTTGCTCAGATTAGTGCTGTTTCCTCATTTCCCAGCAGCATCCCATAAGTTCTCTTTTAACTTTCTTTCGGAATAGTGCTTACTAACTCGAGAAAAAACATGTATCTTGCAGGGTATTCTTATGCTCAATACCGTGCTAACAGGTAAGCCTGTTTTTCTCATCAGGATTGAACATCTGTTGTTCCTTAGCTCATATTCGTGCACACCAATTTAAATTACTTTATGCACTTGAATCTTGATACAGAAACTATGCTTTTTTTTGTTCTATTTAGCTTTGCTTCGCTGTATTCTTGTGGTTGCAACTGTATTTTTCTTTTTTGCTGTATTTGATGTTATTAGCTTCCTCTAGCTTGGTGGGAATTTGTGGATCGTTTTCTATTTGGCATTGTAGACCTGGAGTTGGTTATCTGAGACAGCTGTTTGTATTATGGGTATGTACGGTAAAAATTATTTATTTATTTATTATTAAAGCTTCCCGTGGCCTTAATGCTAACTAGGATTGTAGGACTTGTTATCCAGTGCCTCATTCACTGCTGCTAGTGTTGAAGTATGACCTTGATATTGTTGTATGCTCTAGTCATTGTTCTTTTCAACCTTTAATTTTAGCATTTGAATTTATCTCTTTTAGTGACACACTTGTATGTTGTGGTAAAATTGACTTGTTCGGGAGTTATACCTAGTCTTCAATTTTTTACTGAGCAGTGAGGGAACACCAAGCCAACTCACATGCCAAGAAAGGATGGGAGCAGTTCACTGATGCTGTCATTAAGACAGTATCACAAAAGAAATCAGGATTAGTCTTTATTCTCTGGGGAAACTCAGCTCAAGCGAAGATAAGGTAAGCATTTTCATCTGGAACTCTACAGACTGTAACAGTCATGCTGAAACAAGGCACAGACATTCAGAGTACATACTACTCCCTCTGTACCGAAATACATGTCGCTGGAGTAGCAGTAAGTCAGCTACTCCAGCGACATGTATTTCGGTACAGAGGGAGTATTTGTTATCTTTGGTCTTTAGGAAAGCAGAGACATTCAGAGTACATACTTGTTCGTTTTTGCAGATTGATTGATGAAACAAAACATCACATTCTAAAATCTGCTCATCCGTCAGGCCTGTCTGCAAACAGAGGTTTCTTTGGATGCAGGTTTGTTTTCCTTTTGGTTTTAGTAAATCTTGTTCAATGTCTTTTTCCTGGGTATATAAATAAAAGACACATCAAATCCTTCCATCAAAACTAAAAGTTGAAAAGGATGGAAAGATGGAGAGAAATGATAAAAGATTTCTCAGTTGCATGTCAGTATGTCACTTGGGTGATTCGGGTGGGCACAAGAATAAGAGGGCGATTACCATTGACAAGAAATATTGAATTGTTATATTTATCACCACTTGCACTTGTTTGAGGCTAAGCAGTACGAAAACCCACTTCACTAATGGCCTGTATCTCTATCTCTGTCACCGTACATGTTCTCTAGTAGTGGTATGAACAAACCTTTAACTCTACCTGCACCATTATCTAATGCCACTGTCCGTGCACGCCGATGAACACTCGTCGCTTTCACATGTCAGTGTCCTGTCTTTAATTACCCAACCCGATATTACTTTCACCTTTAAACTCACTGCCGTTAATGGCTCTGCATAATACGGAACATCCATTATATCGTGGCTTCTCATGCCCTGGTGATGGGGCGGCTGATCCAAGCAAATCAAACGCTACTTTTTTCCCACTGTGGTTTTCCTTGAAGGCTCCTCTCGGCTGCTATTATCCGCATTATGACTTGTCCTGTTTGTGTCCTGTCTTAAACTTTCCCAACTCGATATTGCTTTCACCTTTTCACTCACTGCTGTCAGTGGCTCTGCATAATACGTGACAAACGATGAAGATTTTCCAGTTGCATGTCAGTATGTCACTAGGGGGATTTGGATGATACCATTGACAATATTGAACTGCTATATTCGTCACCACTTCTTTACTGGCTCCGTATCTTGGTCATTGCACATGCTCCAGTAGCGGGTTATAATGATTTATCCTGATTCCTATGAACACAACTTTAACTCTACCTGCACCATCATCAAATGCCACTGGCCGTCCACGCCGATGAATACCTGTCACTTTCGCCTGTCAGTGTCCTGTCTTAAACTCTCCTGACTCAATATCACTTTCACTTTCGCCTTTTCACTCACTGCTGTTAATGGCTCTGCATAATATCGTACATCGATTAGATCGCGCCATCTCGTGCTCTGTTCATGGGGCCGGCCGATCAAGCAAATCAAACACTACTTTTCCCCTGTGGTTACCTTTGAAGGATTGTCTGAACACTTGTAAATATCCATGTTATGACCTCTCCTGTTTGTATCTTGAACAGGCACTTTTCGCAGACGAATCAGATCCTGGAGAGGCTTGGGCTATCCACCATCGATTGGCAGCTCTGAGGAATCATCGGAAGACACCATGTGACATGTCTGCCCGACGGGCTGATAACCACCCTTATGATTTAGTGGAAGGTGCCTGTCGTCTTCGGTCCATTGTCTTCTGCCATCGTTTTGGAGGCAACTTGAACTCGGTGCTGCTGCTGGAAGTGCCGCTCTGCTTGCTGTTGCACGTCTAGTTTTGCTAGCCCTCCGGTCATACCCTATGAGGATCTACTAGTTATGTTATGTACTGTACTTATCGTGCCAAATGCTGGCTCCTGAAAATGGTTTGGCCCCTTCCAGATGCCGTGTATGTGCAACTGCTCTAGGTCGCCTCTGACGTACTATCATTGTATAACAATCAGCCTAATATTGTAGTGATGCACTTGTACGTTGCGGTTAAATTGACCTGTTTGCCTAATATTGTACTAGGGTCAATAGGTGATCTAAAAGTGCTCAAACATGTCTCTTCAGAACTGTAATGCTGCAATACAGCAGACATTGTTTAGTGTTTAGATACAACTAGCTGACAAACCTATCCAGTATCACAATATTATTCAGTGCGAATTCATCAATAGTTTACAAAGGTTTGTGTTGCAACAAAAAAGGAAAATGTCCATAGGAAAAGGGATTTCAACTGTAGATATTTACCTCAAAGCAAAATTTAGCATGATCTATACCTAAATCATCATGCTTCTTAGGATCCAGCTGGAAATACTGCAGCAAATACCACCATTTTAATATAATTGCTCAGCACTACGCATAGGGAAAAGAATATAACTGTAGAAAAGGATTAGATTCTTGAGAACAAGTTAGTTTCAAATACAGAGTACAGAATAGACAATCAAAATCATCACCTGCAAAACACTTTGGGTAGCACAATCTGTACTGAGTGGCTTTAGGCAGATATCAGCCAGGGATGCTGTCGGTCCAGAACAATTGGCACGTAGATCATCAATCTCTGCAATTAAAAAGAGACATTAGAATCACTAAGCAGTTGCAGTGCAAAATTTACATGACTGAATTCCATACCTTTTCCTGAATCCGAAATAGCAATTTGAAATTGTTATCATTAGAATCACTAACCAGTGGGAGCTTCAGGCTGGGCAGATGCGGAAGTGGCTAATACAAGTTGTAGTTTAAACAGTAATTAACAAAAAACTCACTGCAATAGTCGCCTTCAAACGTAAAACACGACAAAGAAAGATAGACAAGAGGTTAAGATCAACACAGCGAACATGTTGGTCGATATGCAGTAACTAAGTTGGTATACAATCCATAACAAATTTCCATCTAGTTGAACAACAACAAAGCCATGAGTGTTGAAAAGACCTGCTCAATCCTACTCCCTCCATTCCTAAATATTTGTCTTTTTAGAGATTTCAAATGGACTATAACATACGGATATATATAGACATATTTTAGAGTGTAGATTCACTCATTTTGCTCCGTATGTAGTCACTTGTTGAAATCTCTAGAAAGACAAATATTTAGGAACGGAGGGAGTATAAAATGGTGCAAGATGACTGTCAAAATATTGCTTTTCATAGGCAGTCTGACTTCAAGTACTAACCCAAAGCTGCAAAAAGAAAACAATCAAGTCAGAAACCTCTGAAATGTGTGGGAGTTAGTATATGTTGCTAAATAATAGTATTTTTTATTTTTCTGAGCAGTGAGGGAACACCAAGCCAACTCACATGCGAAGAAAGGATGGTAGCAGTTCACTGATGCTGTCATTAAGACAATATCACAAAAGAAATCAGGATTAGTCTTTATTCTGTGGGGAAACTCGGCCCAAGCGAAGATAAGGTGTGCTTACTTCCAGCTGGAACTCCACAGACTGTAAAACAGTCATGCCGAAACAAAAAAAAAAGAATATTCAGAGTGCATGCTTTTTATCTATGGTCTTTAGAGATATAGACATTCATAGTTTATACTTGTTCTCTTTTGCAGATTGATTGATGAAACAAAACATCACGTTCTAAAATCCGCCCATCCGTCAGGCCTGTCTGCAAACAGAGGATTCTTTGGATGCAGGTTCGTTTTCTTTTCAGCCTTTGTGTCTTTTTCCTGGGTACATGAATGAAATCTCAACTCCATCCTCGAAACTAAAAGTTGAAAAGGATTGGAAGATAAGAGAGAAACGATAAAGATTTCCCAGTTGCATGAAAGTATGGCACTAGGGGAGAATTGGGTGGCCACAAGAATGCAAAGGACGATTACCACTGACAATATTGAATTGCTATATGATATTTACCACCACTTGTTTGAGTGAGGCTAGGCAGTACGAAACCCCACTAATGGCTCGCTTCTGTGTCACCGTACGTGTTCTTTAGTAGTGGGTTATAATGATTTTATACTGTGAACAAACCTTTAACTCTACCTGCACCATTATCTAATGCTACTGTCCATCCACGCCCATGAACTCCGGTCGCTTTCGCCTTAAACTTTCCCAACTCAATGTTAGTTTCTCCTTTTCACTCACTGCTGTTAATGGCTCTTCATAATATCGAACATCAATTAGATCGCAGCATCTCATGCCATGTTTGTTCATGGGGCCTTAAACTTTCCCAACTCGATGTTACTTTGGCCTTTTCACTCACTGCTGTTAATGGCGCTGCATAATACGGAAGATCGATTAGATGGCGGAGTCTCATGCCCTGTTTGTTCATGGGGCCTGCCGATCCAAGCAAGTCAAATCCTGTCCCCCCCCCCCCCCCCCCTGTGGTGGTTATGTTTCAAGGATCCTCTGAACGACGCTAAATATCCACATTATGATTTGTCCTGTTTGTGTGTATATCTTGAACAGGCACTTTTCACAGACGAATGAGATCCTGGAGAGGCTCGGGCTATCCACCATCGATTGGCAACTATGTTTTAAGTGGACTTTGGCCGGCGGTTGACTGGCCATTTATGTTTAATTAAGTTTCTATTATGTTTATCTGTGCCATGTGTTTATCATTTCTGTTTTTTTGGACACGGGCAAATTTAGGTCAGCCTCCCGTTGGGCGCACCGGCCGACCCATATGAAAAAGCGGACGCGCCTGTCCGCCTGGCCGACCCAAACAGACAAAAAGCGGACAAACCGCGCGTCCGTTTGGGTCGCCTGGTTGGAGTTGCTCTAAGTTGGTATACAATCTGTAACAAATGTTCATCTAGTTGAGCAAAAACAAATCCATGAGAGTTGAAAAGACCTGCTCAATCCTATAAAATGGTGCAAGATGACTGTCAATGTTGCTTTTCATAGGCAGTCCGACTTCCAGGACTAACCCAAAGCTGCAAAAAGAAAACAATCAAGTCAGAAATCTCTGAAATGTATGGGAGTTATATCTTGCTAAATAGTTTTTTTTTTCTGAGCAGTGAGGGAATACCAAGCCAACTCACATCCGAAGAAAGAAGGGAAGCAGCTCACTGATGCTGTCATTAAGACAATATCACAAAAGAAATCAGGATTGGTATTTATTCTCGGTGGAAACTCGGCCCAAGCGAAGATAAGGTGTGCTTACTTCCATCTGGAACTCCGCAGACTGTAAAACAGTCATGCCGAAACAAAAAAAATAGAATATTCAGAGTACATGTTTGTTATCTATGGTCTTTAGAAATATAGACATTCATAGTCATGCTTGTTCTCTTTTGCAGATTGATCGATGAAACAAAACATCACATTCTGAAATCCGCCCATCCATCAGGCCTGTCTGCAAACAGAGGATTCTTTTTTTTAGGGAACAAACAGAGGATTCTTTGAATGCAGGTTTGTTTTCTTTTCAACCTTTGTGTCTTTTTCCTGGATACATGGATGGAATCTCAACTCAACCCTCGAAACTAAAAATTGAAAAGGACGGTAAGATATGACTGGAACCCTAAAGATTTCCCTGTTGCATGCCAGTATACCAATTTGGGTGGCCACAAGAATGCAAAGGACGATTCTCGCAAAAAAAAGGACTTACCTCCGATAATATTGAATTGATGTATGATATTTATCACCACTTGTTTGAGTGAGGCTACGCAGTACAAAACCCCACTAATGGCTCGCATCTGTGTCACCCTACGTGTTCTTAGTAGTGGCTAGTGGGTTATAATGATTTTATCCTGTGAACAAACCTTTAACTCTACCTGCACCATTATCTAATGCTACTGTCCGAACATGCCAATGAACACCCGTCGCTTTCGCCTGCCAGTGTCCTGTCTTAAAGCCTCCCAGCTCGATATCACCTTCGCCTTTCCACTCACTGCTGTTAATGGCTCTGCATAATATGGAAGATCGGTTATTATTTTTTGCGAGAATAATTTCCGATATATTCATCAACTGTTAAGGTAGTACAATGAACACCAGAAGTAAAAATATAGATCGCGGAATCTCGTGCTCTGCTTGTTTATGGGGCCTATCCAAGCAAGTCAAATTCCTGTTTCCCCCCTGTAGTGGTTATCTTTCAAGGGTTCTCTATCAGCTTGCAAAAATGTTCTTACATTGTGGGACGGAGGACTAAATATCCACTAAGCAGTTGCAGTGCAAAATATCATCAATCTTTGCAATTAAAAGGCGACATTAGAACCACTAAGCAGTTGCAGTGCAAAATTTACATGACTGGATTCCATACCTTTTTCTGAATCTGAAATAGCAATTTGAAATTGTTATCGTTTACTACTATTGTAGGAGCTTCAGGCTGGTCAGATGCGGAAGTGGCTAATAAAAGCTGCAGTTAAAACAGTAATTAACAAAAAATATACTCATTGCAATAGTCACCTTCAAACGTAAAACACAACAAAGAAAGATAGACAAGAGGTTAAGATCAATACAGCGAACATGTTGGTTGATATGCAGGAACTAAGTTGGTATACAATCCATAACAAATGTTCATCTAGTTGAACAAAAACAAAGCCATGAGAGTTGAAAAGACCTGCTCAATCCTATAAAATGGCGCAAGATGACTGTCAAAATATTGCTTTTCACAGGCAGTCTGACTTCCAGGACTAACCCAAAGCTGCAAAAAGAAAACAATCAGGTCAGAAATCTCTGAAATGTATGGGAGTTATATCTTGCTAAATAGTTTTTTTTTAATATTTTTCTGAGCAGTGAGGGAACACCAAGCCAACTCACACGCGAAGAAAGGATGGGAGCAGTTCACTGATGCTGTCATTAAGACAATATCACAAAAGAAATCAGGATTGGTGTGTATTCTCGGTGGAAACTCGGCCCAAGCGAAGATAAGGTGTGCTTACTTCCATCTGGAACTCCCCAGACTGTAAAACAGTCATGCCGAAACAAAAAAAAGACAATTCAGAGTACATTCTTATTATCCTTGGTCTATAGAAACGCAGAGAAATTCAGAGTACATGTATGCTCGGTCTTTTTTGCAGATTTTATTGATGAAACAAAACATCACATTCTGAAATCCTCCCATCCGTCAGGCCTGTCTGCAAACAGAGGATTCTTTGGATGCAGGTTTGTTTTCTTTTCAGTTTTAGTGAATCTTGTTGAATGTCTTCTTCCTGGGTATATAACTATATATAAAATCTCAACCCCATCCGTCAAACCTAAAAACTGAAAAAGGATGGAAAGATACGGGAGAAATGATAATGATTTCCCAGTTGCATGTCAGTATGGGGAAAATATGTCACTCGGGGGGATTGGATTTGGGTGGGCACAAGAATACCATTGCCAATATTGAATTGCAATATTCATCACCACTTGTTTGAGGCTAGGCATTACTCCCTCCGTCTCATAATGTGTCAAAAACGTTCTTATATTATGGGACGGAGGGAGTACATTACGGAACCCCACCACTGGCCCGTATCTTTGTCACCGCACATGTTCTCTAGTGGTGGGTTATAATGATTTCATCCTGTGAGCGAACAAACCTTTAACTCTACCTGCGCCATTATCTAATGCCACTGTCCGTTCACGCCGATGAACACCTTTCGCTTGTCAATGCCCCGTCTTAAACTTTCAAAACTCGAGTTTACTTTCGCCTTTAAACTCACTGCTGTTGTAATAGTGAACACCGCTTGGATCGCGGCATCTCATGGGGCCAGCCGATCCAAGCAAATCAAATCCTACTACTACTTTTCCCTTTCTTATCTTTGATCACTACGTACCTGCTAAAATTTATCCACATTATGACCTCTCCTGTTTGTGTCTATATATCTTGAGCAGGCACTTTTCGCAGACGAATCAAAATTTAACACAAAATAGAAAAGGGATCAATAAACCATGACGAAGGCTGTGGGCTACGGCCGGCCGCCATTAACGATTTGGTCCATCACCCGCGCGCTAGCAGTGCAGTGCACGGACCACCGTTCACCGTTGGATACGTACGTGTGTGTGCTGCCAAACGTACGGTTTCTAACATGTACAGCCAGGCACACACACTCGTCCGTGTACGTGGCAGGGCACAATTTTGTTTATGAATGACACGGTAACAGTTAGTAGCAGTAGTCGTGTCTTCTGCCTTAATCGCGGCTTAGAGCATCTCTAGCAGACCCCTTAAAACTCGCCGACCCGCAAAATAACCGTCTATATCCGATCAGACACCGTATCGGCTCACGGCCTGTAAAAAAATTTGCAGGGTGTGGAAAAATTTCGTTCTCAACCATTAGATTCACGGGGTGGGAGGTCGACCCGAGCGTGACCCCTATCGGCTGCGAGATTTCGCGGAAGGAACATTTCCGCGCGGCAGTTCCCGCCTCCCCTCCCCTCCGCTGCCAACCACCTCCCTCCGCCCGCTCCGACCTTCCCCGACTTCCCTCCGCCGCCATGGAAGCCTCCCAGTCGTCAACCGTCATCGTGGATGCCATCCACGAGCCATTCCCTTCGGCAAATCTCGCCTCCAGCCATGTCGCACCCGTCGACGTTCAAGGCTCTACCGCGCCACCCCGCAAGTGGCAGGGCAACATCGTCGTTCAGGGTGGCGCTCCCACAGGCCCCGTTGGGAAGGCACGCGCACCAGCCGCCCCCACTGCCACAACCGTTGTGAATCCGGTTCGTCCCGCGCCGGCGAAGAAAGGGAAGGTTGCCGGTGTGAAACGCCAGAAGACCACCAGAAGAGCGACCCCGCCAACACCTCCCCCGATTGCTCTGGCAAGAACTGCCCCGAGGATGCCTGCCGATAGTGCTGCTGCCGCCGCCCCCGAGGTGTTCGACGTAATGGCCTGGAGGTATGATGCTTCAATTGCTTGCACTTCTTTCACTTTTGTCCATTGCGCGTGCTCGTGACTTGTCGAGCGAAATTGCAACGCCAGTTTGCATGATGCGTCTGCCGACTTCGTGCAAATGTTGGACGACAACACTGTCGGTGTCGATCAAGCCCCAATCGGTGATTACGGTTACAATGAGATGGATGGTGGCGTGCACGGTCATGGTGAGGAAGAAGATGACGTGGAGGAGGTTGACGAGGAGTGTTCAACGAAGAGCAAGCAAAATCACGCGCAAGATCAAAGAACTACAAGCCATTGGAAGACAAAGTCTTGATCAAGGCTTGGGCATCGGTGTCTCTTGATGCGTGCACCGGCACCAACCAAACCATCAAGCGATATT
Organism: Triticum aestivum; assembly: GCF_018294505.1. NCBI lineage: Eukaryota > Viridiplantae > Streptophyta > Magnoliopsida > Poales > Poaceae > Triticum > Triticum aestivum. Next base: position 762,415,572 of record NC_057797.1, on the reverse strand, counting down.
GGCAAAGGATAGAGGATCAATATCTTCTCATGATGGCAAATTATCCCAACAGGACGCCACACACCTTTCGGCCTCTTCAAGGTCATTGAGAAGTGATCAAGCCGATTTGTAGCTGTTGGGCTGCATGCTTGCAACAAGTCCACAATGCACTTCCAAGTGGTATCGTTGAAGCCGACTATGTGAGTTTGTTTTCATGTCCCAAGTTGTGAAAATCTTTTTTGTAGCCATCCCAGTGGTTGCATAATTTGACATTATTTTCATTTTGTAGGACAAAATTGCACAAGAAAGGTACAAGGACATGGAAGCTTCCGGTAAAAAGACATTTCAACTAGAGCATTGTTGGGAACTTCTCAAAGAAAGCGAGAAGTGGAAGTTGATTGGCAAGGAATCCCCACCGAAGCGAGGTGCACTCACCAAGATTGATGATGATGATGAAGATGACGATGGCCCAAGAAACAAGAACAAGGCCGATGGAAACAAGAAGGCCAAGGATAAGATCAAGAAGGAAGCGGAGGCTTCAAGCTTGCGGGACAATCTAGATCACATGGTCAAGTCCAATGAGCTATTGGTGATCAAGACATTGGAGGCAAAAAAGGAGTTGGCCGAGAAGAAGGCTAAGAGAAGCAAGAGAAGTGACAATTACTCAAGGAGGAGACCACACGCAAGGCCGCCATTGAGGAGAGAAGAGCCATGGCCGACGAGAACAAAGCCATGGCCAAGCTTCTTGCCGAGGAGAACAAGATCATGATGATGAGTCGAAATGAGATGGATGAGGTCACCAAAGAATGGCATGGCATTGCAAGGTTGGAGATCTTGGAGAGGAGGCTAGCCGTAAGAGGCCATGTGGTGCCAAGGTTCGGTGATGGTTCGGCAAGTGGTGGTGCTAATGGTGCGGTGAAGATTTCATCTTGTGATGATGATGATGGAGTGATGATGGATGCGATGTATTTTGGGTTGTGGCGCGAAAACTATGTTCAGATGTCGCCAAAACTGTGTTTGAAGTCTCGGAATTTATGTTTTATTTGTCAAAATCACGGTCAATTGCATCCTATGGTTTTACGGTTTGAGGGCCGAAATCGGCAGCGCGCGAAACAGAGCCCGCAAACCCGAGCGGTACTTTTGCGGGCTCTGTTCGGCCGAAATCGACTTCGGTCCATAAAACGCGCTTTTCTCGGCCCTTATCCCGGTTATAAGGGTCGTGGGTTTAAGGGGTCTGCTAAAGATGCTCTTATCTCATTTATGAACTGAATCTCTTTTCTTTTCATCAAATGAGGATAAGCAGGACATGGTCTCCAGCTTAGTCATGGCCCGTGGGGGGCAGCCAACGAGAGCAGAGCGAATTCTACAAAAGGTTTCACGTAGTACTTAGAGCAACTCCAACGCGTCGACCCATTTCGTCCATGTGTGTCCGTTTGGGTCGCCACAGACACAAAAGTCGGCCCAATGCCGGGCACCCATTCCTGGCCCAAATTTGGGCCTTATTTGCGTCGGTGCGGACACAAGGCGAACGTGAGCGAGGCCCGCCTACTCCTCCCCCTGGCCCGCCAGTCAGTGGCACATAGGACATTCTCTTCCTCCCCCATTGGCGGCAAGCCCGCCCCACCCTGTCGCTGCCACCGCCCTGTTCTAGTGCCCTCACCAGCAGTCCACACCCCACATACCTCCCCCGCAGCACGCCACCTTCCCACGTCGCTGACACCACCGCCTCACCGCCGGGACACCGCAGCTTCTTCCCTGACGTTGCCACGAGCACCACCTCGGCCCCGTGCCCCTGACCATCTCCTTCGACAATGTCGGCACGCTCGTTTAACGTCGGCACGCTCTGTTGGGGAATGTTGCAGAAAACAAAAAATTTCCTACTCGTTTCACCAAGATCATCTAGGAGTTCATCTAGCAACGAGTGATTAGATGCATCTACATACCTTTGTAGATCGCGAGCGGAAGCGTTCAAAAGAACGGTGATGATGAAGTCGTACTCGACGTGATCCAAATCACCGATGACCAGCGCCGAACGGACGGCACCTCCGCGTTCAACACACGTACGGAACAGCCACGTCTCCTCCTTCTTGATCCAGCAAGGGAGGGAGGAGAGGTTGAGGGAGATGGCACCAGCAGCAGCACGACGGCGTGGTGTTGATGGAGCTGCAGTACTCCGGCAGAGCTTCGCTAAGCACTATGGAGGTGGAGGAGGTGTTGGGGAGGGAGAAGGAGGCAACCAAAGGCCAAGGCGTTCAGGTGTGAAGTCCCTCCTCTCCCCCACTATATATAGGAGGGCCAAGGGGGGGGTGGCCGGCCCTAGGAGATCCAATCTCCTAGGGGGTGCGGCGGCCAAGGGGGGTTTCCCTCCCCCCCAAGGCACCTAGGAGGTGCCTTCCCCTTCTAGGACTCTTTCCCCCTTAAACCCTAGGCGCATGGGCCTATGTGGGGCTGGTGCCCTTGGCCCATTAGGCCAAGGCGCACCCCCTACAGCCCATGTGCCCCCCCGGGACAGGTGGACCCACCCGGTGGACCCCCGGGACCCTTCCGGTGGTCCCGGTACAATACCGATAACCCCGAAACTTGTCCCGATGCCCGAAACAGGACTTCCCATATATAAATCTTTACCTCCGGACCATTCCGGAACTCCTCGTGACATTCGGGATCTCATCCGGGACTCCGAACAACATTCGGGTTACTGCATATACATATCCCTACAACCCTAGCGTAACTGAACCTTAAGTGTGTAGACCCTACGGGTTCGGGAGACAAGCAGACATGACCGAGACGACTCTCCGGTCAATAACCAACAACGGGATCTGGATACCCATGTTGGATCCCACATGCTCCACGATCATCTCATCGGATGAACCACGATGTCGAGGATTCTATCAACCCCGTACGCTATTCCCTTTGTCTATCGATATGTTACTTGCCCGAGATTCGATCGTCGGTATCCCAATACCTCGTTCAATCTCGTTACCGGCAAGTCACTTTACTCGTACCGTAATGCATGATCCCGTGACCAGACACTTGGTCACTCTGAGCTCATTATGATGATGCATTACCGAGTGGGCCCAGTGATACCTCTCCGTCATACGGAGTGACAAATCCCAGTCTTGATCCATGTCACCCAACAGACACTTTCGGAGATACCCGTAGTCTACCTTTATAGTCACCCAGTTACGTTGTGACGTTTGGCATACCCAAAGCACTCCTACGGTATCCGGGAGTTACACGATCTCATGGTCTAAGGAAAAGATACTTGACATTGGAAAACTCTAGCAAACGAACTATACGATCTTGTGCTATGTTTAGGATTGGGTCTTGTCCATCACATCATTCTCCCAATGATGTGATCTCGTTATCAATGACATCCAGTGTCCATAGTCAGGAAACCATGACTATCTGTTGATCAACGAGCTAGTCAACTAGAGGCTCACTAGGGACATGTTGGTGTCTGTTATTCACACATGTATTACGATTTCCGGATAACACAATTATAGCATGAATAAAGACAATTATCATGAACAAGGAAATATAATAATAATGCTTTTATTATTGCCTCTAGGGCATATTTCCAACAGTCTCCCACTTGCACTAGAGTCAATAATCTAGTTACATTGTGATGAATCGAACACCCATGGAATTCTGGTGTTGATCATGTTTTGCTCTAGGGAGAGGTTTAGTCAACGGATCTGCTACATTCAGGTCCGTATGTACTTTACAAATCTCTATGTCTCCATCTTGAACATTTTCACGAATGGAGTTGAAGCGACGCTTGATGTGCCTTGTCTTCTTGTGAAACCTGGGCTCCTTGGCAAGTGCAATAGCTCCAGTGTTGTCACAGAAGAGCTTGATCGGCCCCGACGCATTGGGTATGACTCCTAGGTCGGTGATGAACTCCTTCACCCATATTGCTTCATGTGCTGCCTCCGAGGCTGCCATGTACTCCGCTTCACATGTAGATCCCGCCACGACGCTTTGCTTGCAACTGCACCAGCTTACTGCCCCACCATTCAAAATATACACGTATCCGGTTTGTGACTTAGAGTCATCCAGATCTGTGTCGAAGCTAGCGTCGACGTAACCCTTTACGACGAGCTCTTCGTCACCTCCATAAACGAGAAACATTTCCTTAGTCCTTTTCAGGTACTTCAGGATATTCTTGACCGCTGTCCAGTGTTCCTTGCCGGGATTACTTTGGTACCTTCCTACCAAACTTACGGCAAGGTTTACATCAGGTCTGATACACAGCATGGCATACATAATAGAACCTATGGCTGAGGCATAGGGGATGACGCTCATCTCTTCTATATCTTCTGCCGTGGTCGGACATTGAGCTGAGCTCAATTTCATACCTTGTAACACAGGCAAGAACCCCTTCTTGGATTGATCCACATTGAACTTCTTCAATATCTTATCAAGGTATGTGCTTTGTGAAAGACCTATGAGGCGTCTCGATCTATCTCTATAGATTTTGATGCCTAATATATAAGCAGCTTCTCCAAGGTCCTTCATTGAAAAACTTTTATTCAAGTAGGCCTTGATGCTGTCCAAGAGTTCTATATCATTTCCCATCAACAGTATGTCATCTACATATAATATGAGAAATGCTACAGAGCTCCCACTCACTTTCTTGTAAACGCGGGCTTCTCCATAAGTCTGTGTAAACCCAAACGCTTTGATCATCTCATCAAAGCGAATGTTCCAACTCTGAGATGCTTGCACCAGCCCATAAATCGAGCGTTGGAGCTTGCACACTTTGTCAGCATTCTTAGGATCGACAAAACCTTCCGGCTGCATCATATACAATTCTTCCTTAAGAAAACCATTAAGGAATGCCGTTTTGACGTCCATTTGCCATATTTCGTAATCATAGAATGCGGCAATTGCTAACATGATTCGGACGGACTTCAGCTTCGCTACCGGTGAGAAAGTCTCATCGTAGTCAACCCCTTGAACTTGTCGATAACCCTTAGCGACAAGCCGAGCTTTATAGATGGTCACATTACCATCCGCGTCTGTCTTCTTCTTAAAGATCCATTTATTTTCTATGGCTCGCCGCTCAACGGGCAAGTCAGTCAAAGTCCATACTTTGTTTTCATACATGGATCCTATCTCGGATTTCATGGCTTCTAGCCATTTGTCGGAATCCGGGCCCGCCATCGCTTCTTCATAGTTCGAAGGTTCACCGTTGTCTAACAGCATGATTTCCAAGACAGGGTTGCCGTACCACTCTGGTGCGGAACGTGTCCTTGTGGACCTTCGAATTTCAGTAGGGGCTTGATCAGAAGTATCTTGATCATTATCATTAACTTCCTCTCTAGTCGGTGCTGGCACCTCAGGAACATTTTCTTGAGTTGCGCCATTTTCCGGTTCAAGAGGCAATACTTCATCAAGCTCTACTTTCCTCCCACTTACTTCTTTCGAGAGAAACTCTTTCTCCAGAAAGGACCCATTCTTGGCAACAAAGATCTTGCCTTCGGATCTGAGGTAGAAGGTGTACCCAATAGTTTCTTTTGGGTATCCTATGAAGACGCATTTTTCCGACTTGGGTTCGAGCTTTTCAGGTTGAAGTTTCTTGACATAAGCATCGCATCCCCAAACTTTTAGAAACGACAGCTTAGGTTTCTTCCCAAACCACAATTCATACGGTGTCGTCTCAACGGATTTCGACGGAGCCCTATTTAAAGTGAATGCGGCAGTCTCTAAAGCATAGCCCCAAAAAGAAAGCGGTAAATCGGTAAGAGACATCATAGATCGCACCATATCTAACAGAGTGCGATTATGATGTTCGGACACACCATTACGCTGAGGTGTTCCAGGCGGCGTGAGTTGTGAAACTATTCCACATTTTCTTAAGTGTGCCCCAAACTCGTGACTCAAGTATTCTCCTCCACGATCTGATCGTAGAAACTTGATTTTCCTGTCACGTTGATTTTCAACCTCACTCGGAAATTCCTTGAACTTTTCAAAGGTTTCAGACTTGTGTTTCATTAAGTAGATATACCCATACCTACTTAAATCATCAGTGAGGGTGAGAACATAACGATAGCCACCGCGAGCCTCAACACTCATCGGACCGCACACATCAGTATGTATGATTTCCAATAAGTCGGTTGCTCGCTCCATTGTTCCTGAGAACGGAGTCTTGGTCATTTTACCCATAAGGCATGGTTCGCACGTGTCAAATGATTCATAATCAAGAGACTCTAAAAGTCCATCAGCATGGAGCTTCTTCATGCGTTTGACACCTATGTGACCAAGGCGGCAGTGCCACAAGTATGTGGGACTATCATTATCAACCTTACTTCTTTTGGTACTCACATTATGAACATGTGTAGCATCACGTTCGAGATTCATAAAGAATAAACCATTCACCATAGGAGCATGACCATAAAACATATCTCTCATAAAAATGGAACAACCATTATTCTCAGATTTAAAAGAGTAGCCATCTCGAATTAAACGAGATCCCGATACAATGTTCATGCTCAAAGCTGGCACTAAATAACAATTATTAAGGTTTAAAACTAATCCCGAAGGGAGATGCAGAGGTAGCGTGCCGACGGCGATCACATTGACCTTGGAACCATTCCCGACGCGCATCGTCACCTCGTCCTTTGCCAGTTTCCGCTTATTCCGCAGCCCCTGCTTTGAGTTACAAATGTGAGCAACTGCACCGGTATCAAATACCCAGGAGCCACTACGGGCACTAGTAAGGTACACATCAATTACATGTATATCACATATACCTTTCGTTTTGCCGGCCTTCTTATCCGCCAAGTACTTAGGGCAGTTCCGCTTCCAGTGACCGCTACCCTTGCAATAAAAGCACTCAGTCTCGGGCTTGGGTCCATTCTTTGGCTTCTTCCCGGCAGCTTGCTTGCCGGGCGCGGCAACCTCCTTGCCGTCCTTCTTGAAGTTCTTTTTACCCTTGCCTTTCTTGAACTTAGTGGTTTTATTGACCATCAACACTTGATGTTCCTTCCTGACTTCTACCTCCGCTGATTTCAGCATAGCAAATACTTCAGGAATGGTCTTTTCCATCCCCTGCATATTGAAGTTCATCACAAAGCTCTTGTAGCTTGGTGGAAGCGACTGGAGGATTCTGTCAATGACCACATCATCCGGGAGATTAACTCCCAGCTGAGTCAAGCGGTTATGCAACCCAGACATAGTGAGTATGTGCTCACTGACAGAACTGTTTTGCTCCATCTTACAGCTGAAGAATTTGTCGGAGACTTCATATCTCTCGACCCGGGCATGAGCTTGGAAAACCATTTTCAGCTCTTCGAACATCTCATATGCTCCATGTCTCTCAAAACGCTTTTGGAGCCCTGGCTCTAGGCTGTAAAGCATGCCGCACTGAATGAGGGAGTAGTCATCGAAACGTGCCTGCCAAGCATTCATAACATCTTGTTCTGCAGGGAGAACGGGTGCGTCACCAAGCGGTGCTTGTAGGACATAATCTTTCTTGGCAGCTATGAGGATGATCCTCAGGTTCCGACCCAGTCCGTATAGTTGCTGCCATCGTCTTTCAGCTTAGTTTTCTCTAGGAACGCGTTGAAGTTGAGGACTACGTTGGCCATTTGATCTACAAGACATATTGCAAAGATTTTAGACTAAGTTCATGATAATTAAGTTCAACTAATCAAATTATTAGTGAACTCCCACTTAGATTAGACATCCCTCTAGTCATCTAAGTATTACATGATCCGAGTTAAACTAGACCGTGTCCGATCATCACGTGAGACGGACTAGTCAACATCGGTGAACATCTTCATGTTGATCGTATCTTCTATACGACTCATGCTCGACCTTTCGGTCTTCTGTGTTCCGAGGCCATGTCTGTACATGCTAGGCTCGTCAAGTCAACCTAAGTGTTTGCATGTGTAAATCTGTCTTACACCCGTTGTATGTGAACGTCTGAATAAAACACCCGATCATCACGTGGTGTTTTGAAACAGCGAACTGTCGCAACGGTGCACAGTTAGGGGGAACACTTCTTGAATTTATTGTGAGGGATCATCTTATTTACTACCGTCGTTCTAAGTAAACAAGATGCAAAACATGATAAACATCACATGCAATCAAATAATAAACGTGACATGATATGGCCAATATCACATAGCTCCTTTGATCTCCATCTTGGGGCTCCATGATCATCTTGTCACCGGCTTGACACCATGATCTCCATCATCATGATCTCCATCATCGTGTCTCCATGAAGTTGCTCGCCAACTATTACTTCTACTACTATGGCTAACGCGTTTAGCAATAAAGTAAAGTAATTTACATGGCGTTTCTCGATGACACGCAGGTCATTAAAAGAATAAAGACAACTCCTATGGCTCCTGCCGGTTGTCATACTCATCGACATGCAAGTCGTGATTCCTATTACAATAGCATGAACATCTCATACATCACATATAGATCATTCATCATTCATCACAACTTTGGCCATATCATATCACAAACCACTTGCTGCAAAAACAAGTTAGACATCCTCTAATTGTTGTTGCAAGTTTTACGTGGCTGAATTAGGGTTCTAGCAAGAACGTCTTCTTACCTACGTTAAAGCCACAACGTGATTTGTCAACTTCTATTTACCCTTCATAAGGACCCTGTTCATCGATTCCGCTCCAACTAAAGTAGGAGAGACAGACACCCGCCAGCCACCTTATGCAACTAGTGCATGTTAGTCGGTGGAACCGGTCTCACGTAAGCGTACGTGTAAGGTTGGTCCGGGCCGCTTCATCCCACAATACCGCTGAAGCAAGAAAGGACTAGTAACGGCAAGAAAGTTGACAAATCTACGCCCACAACAAATTGTGTTCTACTCGCGCAAGAAGAACTACGCATAGACCTAGCTCATGATGCCACTGTTGGGGAACGTTGCAGAAAACAAAAAAATTCCTACTCGTTTCACCAAGATCATCTAGGAGTTCATCTAGCAACGAGTGATTAGATGCATCTACATACCTTTGTAGATCGCGAGCGGAAGCGTTCAAAAGAACGGTGATGATGAAGTCGTACTCGACGTGATCCAAATCACCGATGACCAGCGCCGAACGGACGGCACCTCCGCGTTCAACACACGTACGGAACAGCCACGTCTCCTCCTTCTTGATCCAGCAAGGGAGGGAGGAGAGGTTGAGGGAGATGGCACCAGCAGCAGCACGACGGCGTGGTGTTGATGGAGCTGCAGTACTCCGGCAGAGCTTCGCTAAGCACTATGGAGGTGGAGGAGGTGTTGGGGAGGGAGAAGGAGGCAACCAAAGGCCAAGGCGTTCAGGTGTGAAGTCCCTCCTCTCCCCCACTATATATAGGAGGGCCAAGGGGGGGTGGCCGGCCCTAGGAGATCCAATCTCCTAGGGGGTGCGGCGGCCAAGGGGGGTTTCCCTCCCCCCAAGGCACCTAGGAGGTGCCTTCCCCTTCTAGGACTCTTTCCCCCTTAAACCCTAGGCGCATGGGCCTATGTGGGGCTGGTGCCCTTGGCCCATTAGGCCAAGGCGCACCCCCTACAGCCCATGTGCCCCCCCGGGACAGGTGGACCCACCCGGTGGACCCCCGGGACCCTTCCGGTGGTCCCGGTACAATACCGATAACCCCGAAACTTGTCCCGATGCCCGAAACAGGACTTCCCATATATAAATCTTTACCTCCGGACCATTCCGGAACTCCTCGTGACGTCCGGGATCTCATCCGGGACTCCGAACAACATTCGGGTTACTGCATATACATATCCCTACAACCCTAGCGTAACTGAACCTTAAGTGTGTAGACCCTACGGGTTCGGGAGACAAGCAGACATGACCGAGACGACTCTCCGGTCAATAACCAACAGCGGGATCTGGATACCCATGTTGGATCCCACATGCTCCACGATCATCTCATCGGATGAACCACGATGTCGAGGATTCTATCAACCCCGTACGCTATTCCCTTTGTCTATCGATATGTTACTTGCCCGAGATTCGATCGTCGGTATCCCAATACCTCGTTCAATCTCGTTACCGGCAAGTCACTTTACTCGTACCGTAATGCATGATCCCGTGACCAGACACTTGGTCACTCTGAGCTCATTATGATGATGCATTACCGAGTGGGCCCAGTGATACCTCTCCGTCATACGGAGTGACAAATCCCAGTCTTGATCCATGTCACCCAACAGACACTTTCGGAGATACCCGTAGTCTACCTTTATAGTCACCCAGTTACGTTGTGACGTTTGGCATACCCAAAGCACTCCTACGGTATCCGAGAGTTACACGATCTCATGGTCTAAGGAAAAGATACTTGACATTGGAAAACTCTAGCAAACGAACTATACGATCTTGTGCTATGTTTAGGATTGGGTCTTGTCCATCACATCATTCTCCCAATGATGTGATCTCGTTATCAATGACATCCAGTGTCCATAGTCAGGAAACCATGACTATCTGTTGATCAACGAGCTAGTCAACTAGAGGCTCACTAGGGACATGTTGGTGTCTGTTATTCACACATGTATTATGATTTCCGGATAACACAATTATAGCATGAATAAAGACAATTATCATGAACAAGGAAATATAATAATAATGCTTTTATTATTGCCTCTAGGGCATATTTCCAACACGCTCCTCGGACGCCTCCAGGCCAGCTACCTGGACGAGTTATTTCTTCCACAATTTCCTCTATGATTCCGAGGATTCCTCATCCGACGATGAGGAGATGGTGGTTGTTGTGTTGGTCGTCCATGATCACCTTAGTAGGCAGCGGCCGTTGTTCCGGGGCTCCATCCCAGGACACACTCCGACATTGAATCACAACCAAGAGAGTGGCCATTTCCTTCTTTGGAGTGACTACTTCGAGACACCCAACCCGCTCTTCAAACATCACCAATTCCGGCGTCGCTTCCGTATGGCTAGGCATGTGTTAAACCGTATACCAGAAATGCATTGCAACTATCCGGATGCTTGTATACAGAGTTCTTGGTGACCTCACTGATGTGTACGTCTGTATGAGCCAGTCTACCTGCCTAGACTCCATGTACAGGTTCTACAAGGCTGTGATTGCAGTGTTTGGTCCTGAGTACTTGAGAGAGTTAAATGCTGAAGATACAACCCACTTGTTGGCGATGAATGCCTGTAGGGGCTTCCCGGGGATGCTTGGTAGCATAGACTGTATGCACCGGAAGTGGAAGAACCGCCCTTCTGCTTGGTAGAGGCAGTATAGAGGGCATGTCAATGCCTGCACTGTCATGCTTGAGTCCTTGGCCTCACAAGATCTCTTGATCTGGCACTCTTTCTTTGGCATGGTCGGACCGCACAATGATATCAACGCTCCCCGGTGTTTGCAAGGCTTGCCAAAGGCAACTGCCCATCGGTGAATGTTAACATCAACAACCACAACTACAACAAAGTATACTACCTAGCTGACGGTATCTATCCTCAGTGGACTACTATTGTGAGGACAATCTCCAACCCTGTAGAAGAGAAGAGGAGGAGATTTGCACAAGAGCAAGAGAGTGCTAGGAAGGATGTGGAGCGTGTTTTTTGTGTTCTCCAATCTCGATGGGGCATCGTTCGGTATGCTGCCAGAATTTGGAGCACCAAGAAGTTATGGGAGGTGATGACTGCTTGTGTGATCATGCACAATATGATCGTAGAGAATGAGCGCCCGAAATGTATCTATGACCAAGGGTTTCAGCTCCAGGATGACAATGTTGTGCCCGAGCGTGGAGGAGCGGCTACGTTTGCACAATTCATCCAATTTCATCATCAAATGCATGATTGGTAAACTCACATTCAGCTGCAAGATTATTTGGTTGAGCATATGTGGGTTCACATTGGCAACCAATAGATGTAACTTTTTTTAAATGTATTTGAGACAATTTAATTTTTATTTGGTTTGTGAACTATGACATGTTTATTTAGCTTGTGAACTATGCGATATTTGTTTGCTAGTATTTTGTTTGAATTTATGTTTGAAAGACGCCGGCAAGCTGGCCGCATGGACAGAATTGGTCCGCGCGTTGGGCACACTACCGACCCAAACGAAAAATAGGGCGGACAATGAGCGGACGGCCGACCGAAACGGACAAAAAAGGACAAAGCGCGCGTTCGTTTGGATTGACACGTTAGAGTTGCTCTTAGTTCATTTTGATGGCCATTAGCTAAAATCAAAGAAGCAATTATCGATTGAGACACACTAATACATATAAAGATTTTGCACAAATTTTACGAAAGGGTAGCAGGCACGCACATATATGTGCATACACTAAACCTGGGCATTCCCCGGGCCGGGCTGGGTTTCAGGCCGGGCTTGTAAAAGCTTGACGGGCAAAGTCTAGGTCTGAACCCGTCCTGATCCAAGCGAAAAAACGAAAATGCAAGCCCGAGCCCGGCCTGAAGGTGTTGGGAATATGCCCTAGAGGCAATAATAAATTGGTTATTATCATATTTTCCTGTTCATGATAAACGTCTATTATCCATGCTAGAATTGTATTGATCGGAAACTCAGATACATGTGCGGATACATAGGCAACACTGTGTCCCTAGTGAGCCTCTACTAGACTAACTCGTTGATCAAAAGATGGTTAAGGTTTCCTAACCATAGACTTGTGTTGTCACTTGATAACGAGATCACGTCATTAGGAGAATGATGTGATGAGCAAGACCCATCCGTTAGCATAGCATTTGATCGTTCGGTTTATTGCTACTGCTTTCTTAATGTCAAATGCATGTTCCTTCGACCATGAGATCATGCAACTCCCGGATACCGGAGGAATAACTTGTGTGCTATCAAACATCACAACGTAATTGAGTGATTATAAAGATGCTCTATAGGTATCTCTGAAGGTTTGGCATGAATCGAGATTGGGATTTGTCACTCCGTATGATGGATAGGAATCTCTGGGCCCTCTCGGTAATACACATCACAAGAAACTTGCAAGAAAAATGTCTAAGGAGTTAGTTGCAAGATGATGTATTTCGGAACGAGTAAATAGACTTGCCGGTAACGAGATTGAACTAGGTATAGAGATACCGATGATCGAATCTCGGGCAAGTAACATACCGACAGACAAAATGAATTACGTATGTTGTCATAAAGGTTCAACCGATAAAAGATCTTCGTGGAATATGTAGGAATTAATATGGTCATCCAGGTCCCACTATTGGTTATTGATCAGAGAGGTGTCTCGGTCATGACTACATAATTCCCGAACCCGCAGGGTCGCACGATTAACGTTTGTTGACGCTAGAGTAGTATTGGTATATTTGATGAATGGTAACCAAATATTGTTCGAAGTCATAGTGAGATCCTGGACATCACGAGGAGTCTCGGAATGGTCGAGAGGTAATGATTTATATATGGGAAGTCATATTTTGGGTTCCGGAAAAAAGTACAGTTTTTTTGGTATTGTACCGGGAAGCTTCCAGAAGGTTTCGAAAGATTCTGGAGGGGTCCGGAAGTCCACAAGTGGGTTCACCATGACCCAAGGGCTAGCATGGGCTGCGGGAAGGTGCCTTGGCCTTATTGGGCTAGGCGCACAAGTCCTTAAAAGCCCATGTGGCTAGGGAAGGCAAAAAAGGAAGGAGCGGTCCTAGTAGGAATATGATTGGACTTGGAGTCCAAGTCCTCCCCCCTAGCTGCGCCCTAGGGGTTGGAGGGGCTATTTCCCGCGCCCCTCCACCTATATATAGAGGGGAGGGGGCGCCCCAATAGGATACACCAAGCCCTTGGCGCCTCTCTCTCTCTCTCTCTCTCTCTCTCTCTCCCGTTACTCCGTAGTTCCATCACCTCGTCCCGGCGACGCTTAGCGAAGCGCTGTCGGTGCTCCACCACCACGCCGTCATGTTGGTTGTGATCCCATCTACTTATCCTCTCCCGCTTGCTGGATCAAGAAGGAGGAGACTTCATCGAGCCGCATGTGTGCTAAACTCGGAGGTGTTGTCCGTTGGGCACTAGATCAGTTGGATAGCGATCGGATCGCGAAGAGTACGACTACATAAACTACGTGATAAACGCTTTCGCTTAGCGATCTACAAGGGTGCGTAGATGCTCTTCCCCTCTCGTAACTATGCATCTTCATGGATAGATCTTGCGTGTGCATAGATTTTTTTTGTTTTCCATGCAACGTTCCCCAATAATGGCATCATGAGCCAGGTCTACGCGTAGATGATATACACGAGTAGAACACAAAGGAGTTGTGGGCGGTGATGTTCATACTACTTACCACCGATGTCTTATTTTGATTCGGCGACATTGTGGGATGAAGCGGCCTGGACCAACCTTACATGTTCACGCACATGAGACCGGTTCCACCGACTGACATGCAACTTGTTTTGCATAAAGGTGGCCGGCGAGTGTCTGTTTCTCCTACTTTAGTTGAATCGAATTTGACGATGACCGGTCCTTGTAGAAGGTTAAAACAACAAACTTGATAATCACCGTTGTGGTTTTTGTTGGGGATCGTAGCAGAAATTTAAAATTTTCTATGCATCACCAAGATCAATCTATGGAGTAATCTAGCAACGAGGGGAAGGGGAGTGCATCTACATACCCCTGTAGATCGCTAAGCGGAAGCGTTACTAGAACGCGAATGAGGTAGTCGTACTAGTAGCGATTCAGATCGCGGTCGATTCCGATCTAAGCGCCGAACAACGGCGCCTCCGCGTTCAACACACGTATAGCCCGGTGACGTCTCCCGCGCCTTGATCCAGCAAGGGGAGTGGGAGAGGTTGGGGAAGACTCCGTCCAGCAGCAGCACGACGGCGTGGTGGTGGTGGAGGAGCGCGGTACTCCAGCAGGGCTTCGCCAAGCACTACGAGAGACGAGGAGGGAGAGAGGTAGGGCTGCGCCTTGGGAGAGAGAGACTCGTGTGTTCTGCAGCCCCAAAACCTCCACTATATATAGGGGCAAGGGCAAGGGCAGGCGCCCTAGGATTTCCCCTAGGGGGGGGGGGGGCGGCCATGGCAGATGGGATCTCCCCCTTGGGTGACTTGGCCCCCAAGCCAGGAGGTGGGAACCCTAGATGGGGCGCCACAAACCCCCTAGTCACGTGGAATAGGTGAGGGGGGGTGCACAACCCCTTAGTGGGCTGGTTTGCCCCCTTCCCTTGGCCCATGAAGCCCCCCAACACTTGCCGGGGCTCCCGAAACACCTTTCGGTCATGCTGGTCATCACCCGGTACCTCCGGAACACTTCCGGACTCCAAAACCCTTCGTCCAATATATCAATATTCACCTTCGGACCATTCCGGAACTCCTCGTGACGTCCGGGATCTCATTCGGGACTCCGAACAACATTCTGTAACCGCGTACATACTTTCCCTATAACCCTAGCGTCATCGAACCTTAAGTGTGTAGACCCTACGGGTTCGGGAATCATGCAGACATGACCGAGACAACTCTCCGGCCAATAACCAACAGCGGGATCTTTAGGGAATCATGTAGACATGATCTCATCGGATGAACCACGATGTCGGGGATTCAATCAATCCCGTATACAATTCCCTTTGTTCACCGGTATGTTATTTGCCTGAGATTCGATCATCGGCATCCCAATACCTCGTTCAATCTCGTTACCGGCAAGTCTCTTTACTCGTTCCGTAATGCATGATCCCGTGGCTAACTCATTAGTCACATTGAGCTCATTATGATGATGCATTACCGAGTGGGCCCAGAGATACCTCTTCGTCATACGGAGTGACAAATCCCAGTCTTGATTCGTGCCAACCGAACAGACACTTTCGGAGATACCTGTAGTGCACCTTTATAGCCACCCAGTTACCTTGTGACGTTTGGTGCACCCAAAGCATTCCTACGGTATCCGGGAGTTGCACAATCTCATGGTCTAAGGAAATGATACTTGACATTAGAAAAGCTTTAGCAAACGAACTACACGATCTTGTGCTAGGCTTAGGATTGGGTCTTGTCCATCACATCATTCTCCTAATGATGTGATCCCGTTATCAATGACATCCAATGTCCATGGTCAGGAAACCATGACCATCTATTGATCAATGAGCTAGTCAACTAGAGGCTTACTAGGGACATGTTGTGGTCTATGTATTCACACATGTATTACGGTTTCCGGTTAATACAATTATAGCATGAACAATAGACAATTATCATGAACAAGGAAATACAATAATAACCATTTTATTATTGCCTCTAGGGCATATTTCCAACAGTCTCCCACTTGCACTAGAGTCAATAATCTAGTTCACATCACTATGTGATTGCAATGAATCCAACACCCATGGGGTTTGTTCATATCTTGCTTGTGAGAGAGGTTTATTAGTCAATGAGTCTGAACCTTTCAGATCCATGTGTGCTTTACAAATCTCTATGTCATCTTGTAGATGCAGCTACCACGCGCTACTTGGAGCTATTCCAAATAACTGTTCTACTATACGGATCCGGTTTACTACTCAGAGTCATCCAAATTAGTGTCAAAGTTTGCATCGACGTAACCCTTTACGACGAACTCTTTTACCACCTCCATAATCGAGAAAATTCCTTAGTCCACTAGTTACTAAGGATAAGTTTGACCACTGTCATGTGATCCATTCCTGGATCACTCTTGTACCCCTTGACTAACTCATGGCAAGGCACACTTCAGGTGCGGTACACAGCATAGCATACTGTAGAGCCTACGTCTAAAGCATAGGGGACGACCTTCGTCCTTTCTCTCTCTTCTGCCGTGGTCAGGTCTTGAGTCTTACTCAATACTCACACCTTGTAACACAGCCAAGAACTCCTTCTTTGCTGATCTATTTTGAACTCCTTCAAAATCTTGTCACGGTATGTATTCATTTGAAAGTAATATTAAGCATTTTTGATCTATCCTTATAGATCTTGATGCTCAATGTTCAAGTAGCTTAATCCAGGTTTTCCATTGAAAAACACTTTTCAAATAACCCTGCATGCTTTCCAGAAATTCTACATCATTTCTGATCAACAATATGTTAACAACATATACTCATCAAAAATTCTATAGTGCTCCCACTCACTTCTTTGGAAATACAAGTTTCTCATAAACTTTGTATAAACCCAAAATCTTTGATCATCTCATCAAAGTGTACATTCCAACTCCGAGATGCTTACTCCAGTCCTTAGAAGGATTGCTGCAGCTTTGCATACTTGTTAGCATCTTTCAGGATTGAAAAAACCTTCTGGTTGTATCACATACAACCTTTCCTCAAGAAAATCGTCGAGGAAACAATGTTTTGACATCCTATCTGCAAGATTTCATAAATAATGCAGTAACTGCTAACATAATTCCAACAGACTCTTAGCATCGCTACGAGTGAGAAAGTCTCATTGTAGTCAACTCCTTGAACTTGTCGGGAAACATCTTAACGACAAGTCGAGCTTTCTTAATGGTGACACTTACCATCATTGTCCGTCTTCCTTTTAAAAATCCATCTGCACCCAATAGCCTTACGACCATCAAGTAGTTCTTTCAAAGTCTATACTTTATTTTATACATGGATCCTCTCTCGGATTTTATGGCCTCGAGCCATTCGTCGGAATCCGGGCCCACCATCTCTTCTCCATAGCTCATAGGTTCATTGCTGTCTAGCAACATGACTTCCAAGACAGGATTATGTACCACTCTGAAGTAGTACACATCCTTGTCGACCTATGAGGTTTGGTAGTGACTTGATCCGAAGTTTCATGATCACTATCATAAGCTTCCACTTCAATTGGTGTAGGTGCCACAGGAACAACTTCCTATGCCCTGCTACACACTAGTTGAAGTGACGGTTCAATAACCTCATCAAGTCTCCACCATCCTCCCACTCAATTCTTTCGAAAGAAACTTTTCCTCGAGAAAGGACCCGTTTCTAGAAACAATCACTTTTGCTTCCGGATCTGAAATAGGAGGTACACCCAACAATTTTTGGGTATTCTATGAAGATGCATTTATCCGCTTTGGGTTCGAGCTTATCAGCCTGAAACTTTTTCACATAAGCGTCCCAGCCCCAAACTTTTAAGAAACGACAGCTTAGGTTTGTCTAAACCATAGTTCATACGGTGTCGTCTCAACGGAATTGTGTGGTGCCCTATTTAAAGTGAATGCGGTTGTGTCTAATGCCTAACCCATAAATGATAGTGGTAATTTGATAAGAGACATCATGGTATGCACCATATCCAATAGGGTGCAGTTATGATGTTTGGACACACCATCACACCATGGTGTTCCAGGCGGTATTAGTTGTGAAACAATTCCCACAATGTCTTAATTGTGTGCCAAACTCGTAACTCAGATATTCATCTCTATGATCATATCATAGACATTTTATCATCTTGTCACGACGATCTTCAATTTCACTCTGAAATTACTTGAACCTTTCAATAATTCAGACTTGTGTTTCATCAAGTAAATATACTCAGCATCTACTCAAATCATCTGTGAAGTAAGAACATAACGATATCCACTGCGTGCCTCAGCACTCATTGGACTGCACACATCAAAATGTATTACTTCCAACAAGTTGCTTTCTTGTTCCATCTTACTGAAAACGAGGCCTTTCAGTCATATTGCCCATGTGGTATGATTTGCATGTCTCAAGTGATTCAAAATCAAGTGAGTCCAAACGATCCATCTGTATGGAGTTTCTTCATGCATATCTACCAATAGACATGGTTCGCATGTCTCAATCTTTTCAAAAACGAGTGAGTCCAAAGATCCATCAACATGGAGCTTCTTCATGCGTTTTATACCAACATGACTCAAATGGCAGTGCCACAAGTATGTGGTACTATCATTACTATCTTATATCTTTTGGCATGGATATGTGTATCACTACGATCGAGATTCAATAAACCATTCATTTTAGGTGCAAGACCATTGAAGGTATTATTCAAATAAACAAAGTAACCATTATTCTCCTTAAATGAATAACCGTGTGGCGATAAACATAATCCAATCATGTCTATGCTCAACGCAAACACCAAATAACAATTATTTCGGTTTAACACCAATCCCGATGGTAGAGGGAGCGTGCGATGTTTGATCACATCAACCTTGGAAACACTTCCAACACATGTCGTAATCTCACCTTTAGCTAGTCTCCGCAGCCTTTTATTTCGAGTTACTAACGCTTAGCAACAGAACCGGTATTTATTACCCTGGTGCTACTAGGAGTACTAGTAAAGTACACAATAATATGACGTATATCCAAAATACTTCTGTCGACCTTGCCAGCCTTCTCATCTACCAAGTATCTAGGGTAGTTCTGCTTCAGTGACCGTTCCCCTCATTATAGAAGCACTTAGTCTTGGGTTTGGTTCAACCTTGGGTTTCTTCACTAGAGCAGCAACTGATTTGCCGTCTCATGAAGTATCCCTTCTTTCCCTTGCCCTTCTTGAAACTAGTGGTTTAACCATCAACAATTGATGCTCCTACTTGATTTCTACTTTCGCGGTGTCAAACATCGCGAGTTGCTCAAGGATCATCATGTCTATCCCTGATATGTTATAGTTCATCATGAAGCTCCAATAGCTTGGTGGCAGTGACTATGGAGAACCATCACTATCTCATCTGGAAGATTAACTCCCACTCGATTCAAGCGATTGTAGTACTCAGACAATCTGAGCACATGCTCAATGATTGAGTTTTTCTCCCTTAGTTTGCAGGCTTAAGAAACTTGTCAGAGGTCTCATACCTCTTGACGTGGGCACTAGTCTGAAATTCCAATTTCAGTCTTTGGAACATCTCATATGTTCTGCGACATTTCAAAAAACATCTTTGGTGCCACAATTCTAAACCGTTAGTATTACGTACTGAACTATCACGTAGTCATCAAAACGTGTATGTCAGATGTTTCCCAACATCTACAGACGATGCTCGAGGTTCAACACACTGAGCGGTGCATTAAGGACGCTGATGGTAATACCACTATCTATAAAGCTCGACTTGTCGCAAAAGGTTTTCGACAAGTTCAAGGGGTTGACTACGATGAGACTTTCTCATCCGTAGCGATGCTTAAGTTTGTCCGAATCATGTTAGCAATTGCCGCATTTTATAATTATGAAATCTAGCAAATGGACGTCAAAACTGCATTCCTTAATGGATTTCTAAAAGAAGAGTTGTATATGATGCAACCAGAAGGTTTTGTTGATCCTAAAGGTGCTGACAAAGTGTGCAAACTCCAGCGATCCATCTATGGACTGGTGCAAGCATCTCGGAGTTGGAATATACGCTTCAATGAGGTGATCAAAACATATGGTTTTATACAGACTTACGACGAAGTCTGTATTTACAACAAAGTGAGTGAGAGCTCCGTAGCATTTCTAATATTATATGTGGATGACATATTGCTGATTGGAAATGATATAGAATTTTTGGATAGCATACAAGGATACTGGAATTAGAATTTTTCAATGAAAGACCTCGGTGAAGTTGCTTACCTATTGGGCATCAAGATCTATAGAGATAGATCAAGACGCTTGATAAGACTTTCAATGAGTACATACCTTGACAAGATTTTGAAGAACTTCAAAATGGACCAGTCAAAGAAGGAGTTCTTGCGTGTATTGTAAGGTGTTAAGTGATACATCTCCAACGTATATGTAATTTTTTATTGTTCCATGCTATTATATTATCCATCTTGGATGTTTTATATGCAATTTAATATTATTTTTGGGACTAACCTATTAACCTAGAGCCCAATGCCAATTTCTATTTTTTCCTTGTTTTTTAGTTTTGCAGAAAAAGAATATTAAACAGAGTCCAAACGACCTGGAAACTTACGGTAATTTTTGATGGACCAGAAGAAGCCCTCGAAGCACAAGAGTTGGGCCAGAATAGTCCCGAGTCAATGACAAGGGTGGAAGGCGCGCCCACCCCCCTAGGGCGCGCCCCCTGCCTTGTCACTGACTCGTGGACCCCCTTAACGTGAAACCGATGCCAAAAATTCCAATAGATCTAGAAACCCCCAGAAGGAAACCTAGATCGGGAGTTCCGCCGCCGCAAGCCTCTATAGCCACAAAAAACTAATCGGGAGCCCGTTCCGGCACCCTGCCGGAGGGGGAAACCATCATCGGTAGCCATCTTCATCATCCTGGCGCTCTCCATGACGAGGAGGGAGTAGTTCACCCTTGGGGCTGAGGTTATGTACCAGTAGCTATGTTTTTATCTTTCTTTCTCTCCCCCTCTCTCTCTCAGGTTCCTGATATGGCACGATCTTGATGTACCACGAGCTTTGTTATTATAGTTGGATCATATGGTGTTTCTCCCCCTCTACCTTCTCGTGATGAATTTAGTTTTACCTTTGAGGTTTCACTATTATCGGATTGAATACTATTATGGATTTGAGAACACTTGATGTATGTGAAGGAAATATGCTCTAGAGGCAATAATAAAGTTGTTATTTATATTTCCTTATATCATGATAAATGTTTATTATTCATGCTAGAATTGTATTAACCAGAAACTTAGTACATGTGTGAATACATAGACAAACAGAGTGTCACTAGTTTGCCTGTACTTGACTAGCTCATTGAATCAATGATGGTTATGTTTCCTAACCATAGACATGAGTTGTCATTTGATTAATGGGATCACATCATTAGAGAATGATGTGATTGACTTGACCCATCCGTTAGCTTAGCACGATGATCATTTAGTTTGTTGCCGTTGCTTTCTCCATAACTTATACATGTTCCTATGACTATGAGATCATGCAACTCCCGAATACCGAAGGAACACTTTGAGTGCTACCAAACATCACCGCGTAACTGGGTGATTATAAAGGTGCTCTACAAGTGTCTCCGATGGTGTTTGTTGAGTTGGCATAGATCGAGATTAGGATTTGTCACTCCGATTGTCGGAGAGGTATCTCTGGGCCCTCTCGGTAATGCACATCAATACAAGCCTTGCAAGCAATGTAGGTAATGAGTTAGTTACGGGATGTAGCATTATGGAATGAGTAACGAGACTTGCCGGTAACGAGATTGAACTAGGTATTGAGATACCGACGATCGAATCTCAGGCAAGTAACATACCAATGACAAAGGGAACAACGTATATAGTTGTGCGGTTTGACCGATAAAGATCTTCATAGAATATGTGGGAGCCAATATGAACATCCAGGTTCCGCTATTGGTTATTGACCGGAGACGTGTCTCGGTCATGTCTACATAGTTCTCGAACCCGTAGGGTCCGCACGCTTAACGTTCAGTGACGATCGGTATTATGAGTTTATGTGTTTTGATGAACCGAAGGTAGTTCGAAGTCCCGGATTTGATCACGGACATGACGAGGAGTCTTGAAATGGTCGAGACATAAAGATCGATATATTAGAAGCCTATGTTTGGACATCAGAATGGTTCCGGATGAGTTCGGGCATTTTTTGGAGTATTGGGAGGTTACCGGACCCCCCCGGGGAGTATATGGGCCTTATTGGGCTCTAGGGGAAAGAGAGAGGGGGCTGCCTAGGGCAGGCCGCGCCCCCCAAGGCCTAGTACGAATTGGACTAGTGGGGAGGGGCGGCGCCCCCTCCTTCCTTCTCTTCTCTACTTCCCTTCCTTCTCTCCTACTCCTACATGGAAAGGGGGAAATCCTACTCCCGGTGAGAGTAGGACTCCATAGGGCGCGCCATAGTAGAGGGCCGTCCCTCCCCCTCCTCCACTCCTTTATATACGGGGGAGGGGGCACCCCATAGACACACAAGTTGATCATTGATCTCTTAGCCGTGTGCGGTGCCCCC
This sequence comes from Triticum aestivum, assembly GCF_018294505.1. NCBI lineage: Eukaryota > Viridiplantae > Streptophyta > Magnoliopsida > Poales > Poaceae > Triticum > Triticum aestivum. Next base: position 762,392,879 of record NC_057797.1, on the reverse strand, counting down.
CTCCATCATAATCCACCTTGGTCATATCGTAGCGGTGCTTAGGCGAAGCCCTGTTTCGGTAGTATAATCATCACCGTCATGACGCTGTCGTGCTGACGAAGCTCTCCCTCGACACTCTGCTGGATCGTGAGTTTGTGGGACGTTACCGAGCCGAACGTGTTGAAAGGATCGAGAAGTGGAGTCTAGATGGGGGTGAATAGACTTTAATCAAGAAAAGTTACAATTTTTAGTTTCTTTAGGTTTAAGTAGAGTTTTGGCACAAGTTTAAACATTCACAATACATATCAAGCAAGCATGACAAGAGTATATGAGCAGCGGAAAGTAAAGCATGCAAGTTGCAGGAATGTAAAGGGATGGGATTGGAGTGTGCAAACGCAATTTGAGACACGGAGATTTTTGGCGTGGTTCCGATAGGTGGTGCTATCGTACATCCATGTTGTGGAGACTTCAACCCACGAAGGGTAATGGTTGCGCGAGTCCACGGAGGCCTCCACCCACGAAGGGTCCACGAAGAAGCAACCTTGTCTATCCCACCATGGTCGTCGCCCACGAAGGACATGCCTCACTCGGGTAGATCTTCACAAAGTAGGCGATCTCCTTGCCCTTACAAACTCCTTGGTTCAACTCCACAATCTTGACGGAGGCTGCCAAGTGATACCTAACTAATCTAGGAGACACCACTCTCCAAGAGGTAACAAATGGTGTGTTGATGATGAACTCCTTTCTCTTGTGCTTCAAATGATAGTCTCCCCAACACTCAACTCTCTCTCACATGATTTGGATTTGGAGGAAAGATTATTTGAGTGGAAAGCAACTTGGGGAAGGCTAGAGATCAAGATTTATGTGGTTGGAGTGGAATATCTTGACCTCAACACAAGTGTAGGTGGTTCTCTCTCAGGAAATGTATGTTGGAAGTGTAGGCATGTTCTGATGGCTTTCTCCATGAATGAAGAGTGGGTGGAGGGGTATAAATAGCCTCCACACAAAATCTAACCTTTACACACAAATCACCAAACTCGGTGGGACCGAATCATGAAACTCGGCTAGACCGATGATGTCTACTGCACAACCTTTTTCTTGTAGACGTTGTTGGGCCTCCAAGTGCAGAGGTTTGTAGGATAGTAGCAAATTTCCCTCAAGTGGATGACCTAAGGTTTATCAATCCATAGGAGGTGTAGGATGAAGATGGTCTCTCCCAAGCAACCCTGCAACCAAATAACAAAGAGTCTCTTGTGTCCCCAACACACCCAATACAATGGTAAATTGTATAGGTGCACTAGTTCGGTGAAGATATGTTGATACAAGTGGTATATGGATAGTAGATATGAGTTTTTGTAATATGAAAATATAAAAACAGCAAGGTAACGAATAATAAAAGTGAGCACAAACGGTATTGCACTGCTGGGAAATAAGGCCTAGGGTTCATACTTTCGCTAGTGCAAGTTCCCTCAACAATAATAACATAATTGGATAATATAACTATCCCTCAACATGCAACAAAGAGTCACTCCAAAGTAACTAATAGCGGAGAACAAACGAAGAGATTATGGTAGGGTACGAAACCACCTCAAAGTTATTCTTTCCAATCAATCCGTTGGGCTATTCCTATAAGTGTCACAAACAGCCCTAGAGTTCGTACTAGAGTAACACCTTAAGACACAAATAAACCAAAACCCTAATGTCACCTAGATACTCCAATGTCACCTCAAGTATCCGTGGGTATGATTATACGATATGCATCACTTAATCTCAGATTCATCTATTCAACCAACACATAGAACCTCAAAGAGTGCCCCAAAGTTTCTATCGGAGAATCACGACGAAAACGTGTGCCAACCCCTATGCATAGGTTCATGGGCGGAACCCGCAAGTTGATCACCAAAACATACATAAAGTGAATCATGTGATATCCCATTGTCACCACAGATACGCACGGCAAGACATACATCAAGTGTTCTCAAATCTTTAAAGACTCAATCCGATAAGATAACTTCGAAGGGGAAACTCAATCCATTACAAGAGAGTAGAGGGGGAGAAGAAACATAAGATCCAACTATAATAGCAAAGCTCGCGATACATCAAGATCGTATCACCTCAAGAACACGAGAGAGAGAGAGAGAGAGAGAGAGAGAGAGAGAGAGAGAGATCAAACACATAGGTACTGGTACATACCCTCAGCCCCGAGGGAGAACTACTCCCTCCTCGTCATGGAGAGCATTGGGATGATGAAGATGGCCACCGGAGAAGGATTCCCCCTCCGGCAGGGTGCCGGAACGGGTCTAGATTGGCTTTCGGTGGCTACGGAGGCTTCTGGCAGCGGAACTCCCGATCTATTGTGTTCCCGGATGTTTTTAGGGTATATGGAGATATATAGGCGGAAGAAGTACGTCAGGGGGGCCACGAGGGGCCCACGAGGGTGGAGGGCGCGCCCAGGGGGATGGGTGCGCCCCCTGCCTCGTGGCCTCCTCGTAGATCCCCTGACGTGGACTCCAAGTCTTCTGGGCTTCTTCTAATCCAAAAATAAGTTCCGTGAAGTTTCATGTCAATTGGACTCCGTTTGGTTTTCCTTTTCTGCGATATTCTAAAACAAGGTAAAAACAGAAACTTGCACTGGGCTCTGGGTTAATAGGTTAGTCCCAAAATGATATAAAAGTGTATAATAAATCCCATAAACATCCAAAATAGTAGATAATATAGCATGGAGCAATCAAAAATTATAGATACGTTGGAGACGTATCAGCCGATTTAGTTCAAAATGTGAAGTTAGGATTTTCGGTGGGACCGACATGTCAACTCGGTGGGACTGATTTTGTTAGGGTTAGGGCATAACGTAATCTCGGTGAGACCGATTACACAAACTCGGTGAGACCGATTTTGGTAATGGACTAACAGAGAGTTGGTCAGGCAAACTTGGTGGGACCGATTCGCTCATCTCGGTTGGACCGAAATATTACGACAGAGAGTTTGCATTGCAATCTCGGTGGGACCGATCGCTCATCTTGGTTTGACCGAAACGTTACGAAGGGAAACAGAGAGATTACAATCCCATCTCGGTGACACCGAGATCCCTATCGGTGAGACCGAAAAGACTAGGGTTTCTGGCAGTGACTATGTCAACTGAACTCGGTGGCGCCGGATAGAAAGTTTTGGTGGGGTCGAGTTTGACTTTTCGTTTGGGACATATGTGGATGTGAGAAAGTACTTGAGGGTTTTGGAGCATATCACTAAGCACTTTGAGCAAGCAAGCCATTAAGCAACACCTCATCCCCTCTTAATAGTATTGGCTTTCCTATGGACTCAATGTGATCTTGGATCACTAAAATAAAATGTAGAGTCCCGATCTTTGAGCTTGAGCCAATCCTTTGTCCTCAACATCTGAACCATACTAGGTAGAAGCATTAGTCCAAGACATTAATTACCAAAATCACCCAGGGAGCACTTGTGCTTTCAATCTCTCCTTTTTGGTAATTGATGAAAACATACATCAAAGCTTTAGATAAAGATATAGAGAATAACAGGTAAAGCTTTGGAAAGACATATAACATGCATAGTCTCCCCCTACATGTATGCAAACATGTAAATATGGAATATAGGAGCATGTAAGTGCATAAGCATGACAGAGTAAGCAATGTGTTACATGTATCTTCGCTATATGCATCAGAGCAAATGATGTGAATATATGAAATGTACCTTTATGCTCATGAGTCCTTCTTGCAAACAGTATGTACAACATCAAGAACTCCTCATACACATGACTGTGATGCATATACTTATCTTGTGGTCTTGAGTTGGCTTAGGACGGAATGAACCTGAGTAAACAAGGTTAGATAACACAGATACACCTACTAGCCAGAGCAAACAAAAGAAACCACAAGAGTACCATGACTGGGATGACATGTAGAGAGTGAGTACTGAGTACTCTATTGGATATAGACATGTTCCCAAAGGTAAAGATGTGCAAAGAATTCAAGGATTTCCTTCCCTTAGATGTCTTGCTCCCCCTGAATCTTGCATGGGATATTGGGAGAAGATAGGGAATAGAAAATCAAAGCAACATAAAGAAATAGAGCTAATGCAAATATTCAAATATGAACATGTCTTTCCCCTCTTAAAGACATGTGACTTCTCTCCTATGGAATACCAAGCATCTGGGGTTTCTTACACTCTCCCTGAGTATGCTCTCCCCCTATAGAAATGATTAAGCTTAAGCTTTGATGTGATCTCTCTCTTAAGCTTTGATGTGATCTCTCTCCCCCTTTGACATCAATTTCCAAGAAGGGCTCTTCTGGATTGTTATTACAAATGGGTTTGGTCCTTGAGTCACAAAGCAAAGCAGCAAGTCGAATATGATGTTGGTAGAGGACAAGAATCAATAAATGGGGCTGGAGCAAAAAGAATGCAGGAATCAAGTGGAAAGCTGTCTTTCCTGTAGTGAAATCGGTGGCACCGAGTTGTGTACTTCAGTGGCCCTGAAAGAATTCGGTTGTACCGAAGGAAACAAATCGGTGTGACCGAGTCCATCATAGTGAAAACACTTGTCACCTTAGCTCATTAGGCAATTTAGATCTCACAAGGATTTGCAAGGAATTTGCTGAAAGATTTGCAATGAATTGGATGCAGGGAATGCAGAAGACGAATAAACAGAAAAGAAATCTAGAATTAGTCGGCGACAAAGTCACCTATGTTAGAGTATATTGACTTAGGAGTCAAGTGAGGACACTTGATCATAGGTCATACTCATCGTTTAAGCTCAAAATGGGGTTACCATTTTTTGTTTAAGCATCTTGATGTATTCACATCTTGTTGAGTCGCTTTGATCCATGTCTTGGAGTAAAGCTTCTCTAAGATGGAATAACATACCTTGGGTGGTGGTGTTGATCTTGATCATGTAGTTGAACTTGTGTGGGTTGCTCAAGGTTGATGTAGCTCATCAAGAGTTGGGAGCACCACTTGGAATTTGAGTTCATCTTCCTACATGGGTTAGCTTTGCAAGGAAGAGCACTTGTATATTCAAGATGACAATCATAAAACTTAATATAGAATTTGTCAAAGGATATGTTTGAAGGGTTTTGTGCTTCCTTGACTTCAACCACCATTGTGTAGAGACTTGGTGATGTAGAAATTGCTCAAGATATGAGTGAGTTGCAATCTCATGGATTTAGATTCATCAGAGTACCTACAAGGGTTAGGTAGCATGCAAGGGTGCAAGTATATCCAAGACATATAAATAGCATCATTAAAGAAATCCCAAGGATTAGTTAAAGGCTCATGCCTTGCATCCATCCAAATGGAGTTTCTACTCGAAGTTTGAAGCATCAATGATGTCCAATTCTCCTCTCAAATGACAAAAGACTTTCTCATCAAGCGGTTTGGTGAATGTATCTGCCAATTGCTTATTGGTACGAACATGCTTAAGATCAATGTCTCCTTTGGCAACGTGATCTCGAATGAAATGATGACGAACTTCAATATGCTTAGTTCGAGAATGTTTCACGGGATTGTGAGCAATCTTGATAGCACTTTCATTTTCACAAAGCAATGGAACATGTTTCACATATATCCCATAATCTTTAAAAGTTTGGGTCATCCAAAGTAATTGAGCACAACATGAACCAGCGGCAATGTATTCCGCTTCGGTGGTGGATAGGGATACCGCGTTTTGTTTCTTGGAAGACCAAGACACAAGATATCTACCAAGAAATTGACAAGTACCCGAAGTGGACTTTCTATCAACCTTGTCTCCGGCATAGTCCGAGTCGGAATAGCCAACAAGATCAAAGGAAGACCTCTTAGGATACCAAATGCCAAATTTTGGTGCATGTATTAAGTATCTCACTATCCTTTTCACAGCCTTAAGATGACACTCTTTAGGGGCTGCTTGATATCGTGCACACATGCACACACTTAACATAATATCGGGACGAGAGGCACATAGATATAACAATGAACTGATCATAGAGCGGTAACCTTTTTGATCAACCGGTTCATCGTCCTTAGTCAAGTCAAGATGTCCACTAGTAGGCATGGGTGTAGTCATACCTTTGCATTCTTGCATGTTGAACTTCTTGAATAAGTCCTTGGTGTACTTTGTTTGAGAGACAAAGGTACCTTAGTTTGTTTCATTTGCAAACCAAGAAAGAATTTGGGTTCACTCATCACAGACATCTCAAACTTCTATGACATTAGCTTCCCAAACTTTTCACTGAAGTGAGGGTTAGTCGAACCAAATATGATATCATCAACATAAATTTGGCACACAAATAATTCTCCCTTAACCATTTTAGTAAAAAGAGTAGAATCTATTTTTCCAATTTCAAAGCGTTTTTCAATAAGGAACTTGGTCAATTATTTATACCATGCTCTAGGAGCTTGTTTAAGACCGTAAAGAGCTTTGTGAAGTTTGTAAACATGATCTGGTTTCTTAGGAGTGATGAATCCGGGAGGTTGTTTAACATAAACTTCCTCCTCGATTTCACCATTTAGAAAAGCACTTTTAATGTCCATTTGGTATAAAGTGATATCATGTTGATTAGCATAGGCAAGCAAGATGCGGATGGGCTCAAGTCTAGCAACGGGGGCATATGTCTCACCATAGTCCATACCTTCGACTTGAGTATAGCCTTGGGCGACGAGACGAGCTTTGTTGCAGACGACTTGACCATCTTCGTCTTGCTTGTTGCGAAACACCCATTTGGTACCGATGATGTTTTGGTTGTTGTCGGGCTTCTCGACCAATGTCCACACTTGATTTCTCTCAAAGTTGTGTAGCTCTTCATGCATGGCGTTTATCCAATCTGGATCTTCTAATGCTTCTTCAACCTTCATAGGTTCAATTCTAGAGATGAATGAATAATGTTCACAAAAATTAGCCAAACGAGTTTTAGAGCGAGTGATTCTCCCGGTTTGGATATCATTGTAGATTTGCTCGACGGGATGGTCTTTGGCGACTCTTGCTCGAACTCGTGGGAGCTTTTGCTTGGCTCGGGGTGGAACATCCTCTTCATCTTGTTCTTCTTCTTGGCCTTCTTCATTGTTAACGTTGTCATTCTCTTGTCATGGTGGATAAGGAGGTTGTTGATGTTCATCTTGGCGTACTTTCTCGTTTTCTTCATCTTGGTGTGTCCCTCTTGTGGATGCTTCCGTATCAACTCTTGGTTCACCTTGTCGTGAGGTGGAAGCTTCCACTTGGACGGACGAGGTACTCTCCTTCACCTCCGTTGGACGAATCTTGCCAATAGACATGTCTTGGATTGCTTTCGAAGGGTCTTTGTCTCCTACATCAATTGGCAATTGCTCTACTTGCGAGCCGTTAGATTCATCAAACTTCACATCTACCGTCTCTTCAACCTTTCGGGTGAAATTGTTGTAGACACGGTAAGTGTGAGAGTTTGAGCCATAACCAAGTAGGAAACCTTCATGAGATTTAGGAGCAAATTTAGAACGACTATGCTTATCAAGAATGTAGCACTTTGAGCCGAATACTCGAAAGTATCAAACTTGGGGTTTGTTACCGGTGAGGAGCTCGTATGCCGTCTTGCCGAGTAGCTTGTGAAGATACAAGCGATTTGTTGCATGACAAGCCATCTCAACCGCTTCCGCCCAAAAGTGTTTTGGAGTCTTGTACTCATCAAGCATCGTTCTTGCCATCTCAATAAGAGTACGGTTCTTCCTCTCAACAACTCCATTTTGTTGAGATGTGTACGTAGCCGAGAACTCGTGTGAAATCCCCTCTTCGTCAAGAAAGGTGTCCACATTTGCGTTCTTGAACTCCGTTCCGTTGTCGCTCCGAACCTTCTTGATCTTCACGTCAAATTGATTTTGGGCCTTCCTAGCAAAGTTTTTGAAGATCTTTTGGACCTGCGATTTATCATCAAGGAATAACACCCACGTAAAATCTTGAAAAATCATCGACTATGACTAGACCAAATGAGTTACCACCGAGACTCTTGTAGGAATTGGGACCAAAGAGATCCATGTGAAGTAGCTCGAGCGGTCTTCTCGTGGTCATGATGTTCTTCACGGGGTGACTCCCTCCAACTTTTTTTTCCTGCTTGACAAGCACTACAGAGTCTATCCTTGTCAAATATAACATCTTTTACTCCAAGGATATGATCACCTTTAATAAGCTTATCAAGATTTCGCATGCCCACATGACCTAGCCTTCTATGCCACAACCAGCCTTTAGAGGATTTAGCAATTAAGAAAGTTCTAGGTTGAGCCTTTTTAGTGAAATCAACAATGTAAAGGTCACCTCTACATATACCGGTAAAGACCATTTTATGATTGTCTCTTCGAAACACTTGGCAGTCTACTTCAGTAAATAGGACATTGAAACCGAAATCAGCAAGTCTAGATACTGAAAGTAAATTGTACCCAACAGATTTAACGAGCATGACATTTTGTATGGATCTATCATGTGAGATGGCCACCTTACCGAGGCCAACCACCTTACCCTTTGAGTTATCACCAAAAGTGACATACTTATGAGGGCCGTCGTTTTCAGCAAGCTCACGAAACATATCTTTGTCTCCGGTCATATGATCAGTACATCCACTATCAAGGACCCATTCCTTTCCTCCAGCCATGTAGTCGTGAAGATTAGCCATAAGACCAACGTGTCTCATTGCATCATCAAGTCATAGTCACTATCGTCATCCTCATCATAGTATCCATGTTCAACATCGTCATGTGGTGGATCAATTCCAAGGGAGAGGGATTCATTAGAAGTATGACCGTAACAATGCTCATCTCTATGAATTCTAATGACTTCAGAAATGATATTGCTAATGATTCCAACATCTCCTTTGGAACTCGTAAGATTAGTAAGCTCAAATAAGCAATCACCAAATTTGGGATCATTGGAACACATCTTAATCAAGGCAATGGACTTATGAAGAATCTCATCTAAGTTCTTCAAGGAATAGTTTGGAAAACATTCCTGAAGGAATCTCCATATAGTGTAGGCACAATCAAGAGTGGGCAAACATCCAATCAAGTTTCTAGGCAAGCCTCTACTGATAAGATTAATGGTTCTAAGGTTGCGGATCATGTCAATAGTCTCATCAAGGGTAGGATGCAAAGGATCAACATGAGGTGCACCAGGGCTAGTAATGTACTTGTTTAAATGATATTCATTGAAAATCTCAAGCATCTCATTTTTCCACTCATGAAAGAACTCTCCATCAAGAATAGGCACTCTACGTCTAAGACTCCCCAACGTAGACTCATCCATATTCCTCCAATGGTGATTAAACCAAAGCAATGGAAACCAAAGCTCTGATACCAATTGAAAGGATCGAGAAGTGGAGTCTAGAGGGGGGTGAATAGACTTTAATCAATAAAAGTTACAGTTTTTAGTTTCTTTAGGTTTAAGTAGAGTTTTGGCACAAGTTTAAACATTCACAATACATATCAAGCAAGCATGACAAGAGTATATGAGCAGCGGAAAGTAAAGCATGAAAGTTGCAAGAATGTAAAGGGATGTGATTAGAGTGTGCAAACGCAATTTGAGACACGGTGACTTTTGGCGTGGTTCCGATAGGTGGTGCTATCGTACATCCACGTTGATGGAGACTTCAACCCATGAAGGGTAACGGTTGCGCGAGTCCACGGAGGGCTCCACCCACGAAGGGTCCACGAAGAAGCAACCTTGTCTATCCCACCATGGTCGTCGCCCACGAAGGACTTGCCTTACTCAGGTAGATCTTCACAAAGTAGGTGATCTCCTTGCCCTTACAAACTCCTTGGTTCAACTCCACAATCTTGACGGAGGATCCCAAGTGACACCTAACCAATCTAGGAGACACCACTCTCCAAGAGGTAACAAATGGTGTGTTGATGATGAACTCCTTGCTCTTGTGCTTCAAATGATATTCTCCCCAACACTCAACTCTGTCTCACAGGATTTGGATTTGGTGGAAAGATTATTTGAGTGGAAAGCAACTTGGGGAAGGCTAGAGATCAAGATTTATGTGGTTGGAGTGGAATATCTTGACCTCAACACAAGTGTAGGTGGTTCTCTCTCAGAAAATGTATGTTGGAAGTGTAGGCATATTCTGATGTCTTTCTCCATGAATGAAGAGTGGGTGGAGGGGTATAAATAGCCTCCACACAAAATCTAACCATTACACACAAATCACCAAACTCGGTGGGATCGAATCATGAAACTCGGTCAGACCGATTTAGTTCAAAATGTGAACGTTAGGATTTTCGGTGGGACCAACATGTCAAATCGGTGGGACCGATTTTGCTAGGGTTAGGGCATAACGTAATCTCGGTGAGACCGATTACACAAACTCGGTGAGACCGATTTTGGTAATGGACTAACAGAGAGTTGGTCAGGCAAACTCAGTGGGACCGATTCGCTCATCTCGGTTGGACCAAAACATTACAACAGAGAGTTTGCATTGCAATCTCGGTGGGACCGATCGCTCATCTCGGTTTGACCGAAACATTAAGAAGGGAAACCGAGAGATTACAATCCCATCTCGGTGAGACCGAGATCCCTATCGGTGAGACCGAAAAGACTAGGGTTTCTGGCAGTGGTTATGTCAACTGAACTCGGTGGCGCCGGATAGAAAGTTTCAGTGGGACTGAGTTTGACTTTTGTTTTGGGACATATGTGGATATGAGAAAGTAGTTGAGGGTTTTGGAGCATATCAATAAGCACTTTGAGCAAGCAAGCCATTAAGCAACACCTCATCCCCTCTTAATAGTATTGGCTTTTCTATGGACTCAATGTGATCTTGGATCACTAAAATAAAATGTAGAGTCCCGAGCTTTGAGCTTGAGACAATCCTTTGTCCTCAGCATCTTGAAGGGGTTCCATCCTCTAGTCCATGCCACTCCATTGTTGAACTTATCTGAACCATACTAGGTAGAAGCATTAGTCCAAGACATTAATTACCAAAATCACCCAGGGAGCACTTGTGCTTTCACGTGTGCAGATCGCGGAGGTGTCGTACCTTCGGTGCTAGGATCGGTCGATCGTGAAGACGTACAACTACATCAACCGCGTTGTCATAATGCTTCCGCTTATGGTCTACGAGGGTACGTGGAAGAAGTACGTCAGGGAGCCACGAGGGGCCCACGAGGGTGGAGGGCGTGCCCAGGGGGTGGGCGCGCCCCCTGCCTCATGGCTTCCTCGTTGCTTCCCTTACGTGGACTCCAAGTCTCCCGGGTTGCTTTCCTTCCAAAAATAAGTTCCGTGAAGTTTCAGGTCAATTGGACTCCGTTTGATTTTCCTTTTCCGCGATACTCTAAAACAAGGAAAAAACAGAAATTGGCACTGGGCTCTGGGTTAATAGGTTAGTCCCAAAAATCATATAAAATATCATATAAAACATCCAAGGTTGATAATATAATAGCATGGAACAATAAAAAATTATAGATATGTTGGAGACGTATCAGCATCCCCAAGCTTAATTCTCGCTCGTCCTCGAGTAGGTAAATGATAAAAACAGAATTTTTGATGTGGAATGCTACCTAACGTATTTCTCTAAGTAATTCTCTTTATTGTAGCAAGAATATTCAGATCCATAAGATTCAAGATAAAAGTTCATATTGACATAAAAATAATAATACTTCAAGCATACTAACTAAGCAATCATGTCTTCTCAAAATAACATGGCCAAAGAAAGTTCATCCCTACAAAATCATATAGTTTGGTCATGCTCCATTTTGGTCACACAAGAATGCTCTCATCATGCACAACCCCGGCGACAAGCCAAGCAATTGTTTCATACTTTAGTAATCTCAAACCTATAAACTTTCACGCAATATATGAGCGCGAGCCATGGACATAGCATTATGGGTGGAATAGAATATGATGATGGGGGTTATGTGGAGAAGACAAAAAGGAGAAAGTCTCACATCAACGAGGCTAATCAACAAGCTATGGAGATGCCCATCGATTGATGTTAATGCAAGGAGTAGGGATTGCCATGCAACAGATGCACTAGAGCTATAAATGTATGAAAGCTCAACAAAAGAAACTAAGTGGGTGTGCATCCAACTTGCTTGCTCACGAAGACCTAGGGCATTTGAGGAGGCCCATTGTTGGAATATACAAGCCAAGTTCTATAATGAAAAATTCCCACTAGTATATGAAAGTGACAAAACAAGAGACTCTCTATCATGAGGATTATGGTGCTACTTTGAAGCAAAAGTGTGGCAAATGATAGTAGCATTGTCCCTTCTCTCTTTTTCTCTCATTTTTTGGGCCTTCTCTTTTTTTATGGCCTTTCTCCCCCTCTCTTTTTTGGGCCTTCTCTTTTTTTATGGCCTTTCTTTTTTTATTCCTCACTTGGGACAATGCTCTACAAAATGATGATCATCACACTTCTATTTATTTACAACTCAATGATTACAACTCGATACTAGAACAAAGTATGACTCTATATGAATGCCTCCGGCGGTGTACCGGGATTGCGATGAATCAAGAGTGACATGTATGAAAAATTATAAACGGTGGCTTTGCCACAAATATGATGTCAACTACATGATCATGCAAAGCAATATGACAATGATGATGCGTGTCATAATAAACGGAACAGTGGAAAGTTGCATGGCAACATATCTCAGAATGGCTATGGAAATGCCATAATAGGTAGGTATGGTGGCTGTTTTGAGGAATTATAAGGAGGTTTATGTGTGAAAGAGCGTATCATATCACGGGGTTTGGATGCACCGGTGAAGTTTGCACCAACTCTCAATGTGAGAAAGGGCAATGCACGGTACCTAAGAGGCTAGCAATGATGGAAGGGTGAGAGTGCGTATAATCCATGGACTCAACATTAGTCATAAAGAACTCACATACTTATTGCAAAAATCTACAAGTCATCAAAAACCTCGGCACTACGCGCATGCTCCTAGGGGGATAGATTGGTAGGAAAAGACCATCGCTCGTCCCCGACCGCCACTCATAAGGAATACAATGAAATAACACCTCATGTTTCAAATTTGTTACACAACGTTTACCATACGTGCATGCTACGGGACTTGCAACCTTCAACACAAGCTGAGGGAGTCCTGGATTAGGGGGTGTCCGGATGGCCGGACTATACCTTCACCCGGACTCCTGGACTATGAAGATACAAGATTGAAGACTTCGCCCCGTGTCTGGAAGGGACTTTCCTTGGCGTGGAAGGCAAGCTTGGCGATACGGATATGCAGATCTCCTACCATTGTAACCGACTTTGTGTAACCCTAACCCTCTCCGGTGTCTATATAAACCGGAGGGTTTTAGTCCGTAGGACAACATACAGAACAACAATCATACCATAGGCTAGCTTCTAGGGTTTAGCCTCTCCAATCTCGTGGTAGATCTACTCTTGTACTACCCATATCATCAATATTAATCAAGCAGGACGTAGGGTTTTACCTCCATCGAGAGGGCCCGAACCTGGGTAAAACTTCGTGTCCCTTGCCTCCTGTCACCATCCGGCCTAGACGCACAGTTCGGGACCCCCTACCCGAGATCCGCCGGTTTTGACACCGACATTGGTGCTTTCATTGAGAGTTCCTCTGTGTCATCGCCATCAGGCTCGATGGCTCCTACGATCACCAATAACGATGCAGTCCAGGGTGAGACCTTCCTCCCCGGACAGATCTTCGTCTTCGGTGGCTTCGCACTGTGGGCCAATTCACTTGGCTATCTGGAGCAGATCAAAAGCTACGCCCCTGGCCGTCAGGTCAGATTTGGAAGTTTAAACGACACTGCTGACATCCGCAGGGACTTGATCTTCGACGGATTCGAGCCACTGCCGAGCGCGCCGCACTGTCCCGACGGGCATAATCTAGCTCTGCCACCGAACAGTGCCCTGGAGGCCGCACCCGCATCGGCTTCGACCCTTAATTCGGAGCCAACTGCGCCGATCGAGGATGGGCGGTTGGACGCTGCCTCGGGGGCTGCGATCCCAATGGCGATTGAGCCGAACACCAGCCCCGCACTCCGCGAGACTCGTGACTCCAAGGAGCCGGACTCCTCTCCGGACTCCGAACCCTCCGCGCCCCTGCCGATCGAATCCGATTGGGCGCCGATCATGGAGTTTACTGTCGCGGACATCTTTCAGCACTCGCCTTTCGGTGATATTCTGAAGACACTGAAGTCTCTCTCTTTATCAGGAGAGCCCTGGCCGGACTACGGTCAGCAAGGTTGGGATACGGACGATGAAGAAATTCAAAGCCCACCCACCACCCACTTTGTAGCCACTGTCGACGATTTAACCGACATGCTCGACTTTGACTCCGAAGATATCGACGGTATGGATGCCGATGGAGACGATGAAGAACCAGCGCCTATTGGGCCCTGAAAAGCCACCTCGTCATATGACATATACATGGTGGACACTCCAAAAGAAGGAGATGGCGATGGAATAGCGGAGGATGACCCCTCCAAGAAACAGCCTAAGCGCCAGCGTCAGTGGCGCCGCTCAAAATCCCGCCAAAACAAATACGGTGATTCCAGCACGGGAGATAATAATACTCCGGAAAGTGCCGAAGAAAACCCCCTCCATCAAGATTTAGCACAGGAGGATGGAGAAACCAGCCCTCATGAGAGAGCGGCAGACAGAGAGGTTGAGGACGATAATCATATGCCTCCCTCCAAAGACGAGGCAAGCCTCGACGACGACGAATTCGTCGTGCCAGAGGATCCCATCGAGCAAGAGCGTTTTCAACGCAGGCTTATGGCCACGGCAAGAAGCCTCAAGAAAAAACAGCAACAGCTTAGAGCTGATCAAGATTTGCTAGTCGACAGATGGACTGAAGTCCTTGCGGCCGAAGAGCATAAACTCGAACGCCCCTCCAAGAGCTACCCAAAGCGGAGGTTGCTACCCCAATTAGAGGAGGAAGCACTTAAACCTACATCACCAGCACTCGATACGGCCGATCGGCCACCTCGTGGCCGTGACAGAGAGGCCTCTCGGCCCTCCACTCAAGCCGCACCCCATACCAAGGCACGGGAAAATGCGCCAGACCTGCGAGATATGTTGGAGGACAAGGCTAGGCAAACAAGATCGATCTACGGATCGCGTGGGCGCCCCACGACTCGAGACGGTAACCGTCACTCCGGCCTCAAATTCGGCAGGGCCAACACAGTAGACAAAGCTCATTGGAGCTACGTCGTGATATAGCCCAGTACAGAGGCGCCGCACACCCACTATGCATCATAGACGAAATAATGGATCATCAAATCCCCGAGGGTTTCAAACCCGTAAACATCGAATCATACGATGGCACAACAGATCCTGCGGTATGGATCGAGGATTATCTCCTTCATATCCACATGGCCCGCGACGATGATTTCCACGCCATCAAATACCTCCCACTCAAGCTTAAAGGACCAGCTCGACATTGGCTTAACAGCTTGCCAACAGGATCAATCAGTTGTTGGGAGGACCTGGAAGCCGCATTCCTTGACAATTTCCAGGGCACTTACGTGCGACCCCCAAACGCCGATGACCTAAGTCACGTAATTCAGCAGCCAGAGGAATCGGCCAGGCAATTCTGGACACGGTTCCTAACAAAGAAAAATCAAATAGTCGACTGTCCGGACGCTGAGGCCCTAGCAGCCTTCAAGCACAATATCCGTGACGAGTGGCTTGCCCGGCACCTTGGACAGGAAAAGCCGAAGTCTATGGCAGCACTCACGACACTCATGACCCGCTTTTGCGCGGGAGAAGACAGCTGGCTTGCTCGTAGCAACAATATGACCAAGAACCCTGGTAATTCGGATACCAGGGACAGTAGTGGCAGGTCGCGTCGCAACAAGCAGAAGCGCCGCATTAACGGCGACAATGCTGAGGATACGACAGTTAATGCCGGATTCAGAGGCTCTAAATCCGGTCAGCGGAAAAAGCCATTCAAAAGGAATCCTAGGGGCCCGTCCAGTTTGGACCGAATACTCGACCGCTTGTGCCAGATACATGGCACCCTCGAAAAGCCGGCCAATCACACCAACAGGGATTGTTGGGTGTTCAAGCAGGCAGGCAAGTTAAATGCCGAAAATGAAGACAAGGGGCTGCATAGCGATGACGACGAGGAGCCCCGGCCGCCGAACAACAGTGGACAGAAGGGTTTTCCCCCACAAGTGCGGACGGTGAACATGATATACGCAACCCACGTCCCCAAGAGGGAGCGGAAGCGCGCGTTAAGGGACGTATACACAGTAGAGCCAGTTGCCCCAAAGTTCAACCCATGGTCCTCCTGCCCGATCACCTTTGATCGAAGGGACCATCCCACTAGCATCCGTCATGGCGGATTCGCCGCATTGGTTCTAGACCCAATTATTGACGGATTTCATCTCACTAGAGTCCTTATGGACGGCGGCAGCAGCCTGAACCTGCTTTACCAGGATACAGTGCGGAAAATGGGCATAGATCCCTCGAGGATTAAGCCCACCAAAACGACCTTTAAAGGCGTAATACCAGGTGTAGAGGCCAACTGTACAGGCTCAGTCACACTTGAAGTGGTCTTCGGATCTCCGGATAATTTCCGAAGCGAGGAGTTAATCTTCGACATAGTCCCATTCCGCAGTGGCTATCACGCACTGCTCGGGCGAACCGCATTCGCCAAGTTCAATGCGGTACCGCACTACGCATACCTTAAGCTCAAGATGCCAGGCCCTCGAGGAGTAATTACGGTCAATGGAAACACCGAACGCTCCCTCCGAACGGAGGAGCACACGGCGGCCCTTGCAGCGGAAGTACAAAGCAGCCTCTCCAGGCAGTTCTCCAGTCCGGCCATTAAACGACCGGACACCGTCAAGCGCGCCCGGAGTAACCTACAACAAGACCGCCTGGCACGATCCGAGCAGGCGTAGCAATGCGGCCCCAACCCCAGCCCTCGCAAAAATGCGACACCAGTACTTCGCGTACATAACTACGCTCTAGAAATACCATGGGTACAGGGGGAGGGGCACCATCACGGCACGCCCGAAACACGGCTTAAACCGCACCAGGGGCTGCCGATTTTTTAATTTTCTCTTACTTTCAGGACTCCACTCTTCGGAAGGCCTGTTCGGCAGTTCAATTGCCGCACAAACGATGCAAGAACCAGGGAAGCAGACAAGCCACGCCGCATTACGGAACTCCCAGGTGGTCTCTATCACGAGCAGTATACCTGTTTCGCATACTATTCCGCAGCTTGCCCCTGGAACGGACATGTTACATAGTCCAACCTTTTGCTTATCGCATTATTTGTATCGTTCTGCTTTGATCGCAGCCCTCTTTAATAAACAATGCATAGCTTTTGTCTATTTTTGCATTACTCTTTTTTAATATATGTTCCTTAACGACATGTTGCACCCGTACACTTTGGTACGGCCAAAATACGCCAGGGGCTTTAGTACCCCTCAATATGGTGTGAGAAGTCCGAACACTTTAACAAGTGCGGCACCCCGAACTTATAGCATTATATGCATCGGCTCCGAATCATGTCTTGGGTCAATAGTTGGGTTTGCCCGGCTCCTATGTTTTGGTGCCTTACGTTCCGCTATATCGGCTAAGGTAGCACTAGGAGAACCACTGCGATTGTGCCCCAGTTGAGCTGGGTCGAGCACCTCAGTGGAGAAAGCTAAAACTGACTGTCATGATGAAGCGAGAGCTGGTCGCTGTTCGAGAGGTTTTTCGAGTCCCTAAAGACTTATGCCGCTTAGAGCGAGGAGTCGGCTCTGTCCGGCCAAGGCGTGGATAGCGCCCCGAACTCGGTCTTCCGAATACCAGGGGCTTCGCCGAAATTTAAAATTATAGAATTCTATGGCTAAGTGAGAGTGTTCACGCATTATAGTCCGATTGCCTTGTTCGTTGGGCTGAGCGCCTCCCTCGAAGGACCCAAACATGGGAAAAAGAGCGCTCAGGTTTATCCCCGAACACCCCAGCACTAGCGGCACGGGGGCAGAAGCCGACGACTCGCCATCTCTCAGAATTGATAAACAGCCGCACAGAAGGTAATATTTTAAATTCCAACAGCATTGCTTAGCGCATATGAACAAGTTTTCAGCGCACAGGACAAAACGAGCAAGTTTCACTCAAAAATTACATCCCTAGAACATTCATCCGCCACAAGGCAGGCACCCTTCAGAACATCCTTATAGTAATTCTCGGGCTTGCGATGCTCTTTCCCCGGCGGTGGCCCGTCCTTCACAAGCTTCTCAGCATCCAGCTTGCCCCAGTGCACCTTAGCACGGGCAAGGGCCCTACGGGCACCTTCAATGCAGACGGAGCGCTTGATGACTTCGAGCCTTGGACAGGCCTCCACCAGCCGCCGCACCAGCCCGAAATAGCTCCCAGGCAGAGCCTCTCCAGGCCACAGCCGAACTATGAGGCCCTTCATGGCCTGTTCGGCCGCCTTGTGGAGCTCGACCAGTTGCTTCAGCTGGTCGCTCAGGGGCACGGGGTGTCCGGCCTCAGCATACTGAGACCAGAACACCTTCTCTGTCGAGCTGCCCTCCTCGGCTCGATAGAATGCGGCGGCATCGGACACACTCCGGGGAAGATCTGCGAACGCTCCTGGAGAGCTCCGGATTCGGGTAAGTAACAAGTAACTCACGTTTATGTGTTTGCTTTGCATAAAGAATGCCTTACCCGCCGCTATCTTCTTCACCTCATCCAACTCCTGGAGGGTCTTCTGGGATTCGGCCTTGGCAGACTTGGCATTTTCAATAGCCACCGCGAGCTCGGACGCTCGCGTCTTTGAGTCAAGCTCCAAACTCTCATGTTTTTCCATGAGAGCCTGGAGCTCTTGCCGCACCTTGCCAACCTCGGCCTCATACTTCTCCCGCTCGGTGCGCTCCGTGGCCGCCCTCTTCTCGGCCTCGACCAGCGCTTGCTTAAGGGTCGCCACCTCAGACGTGGCCCCTACAATAGCCACGATAATCCTGTCATTTTTTGCAATTGCACCTTTTTATATATATTTAAACAAGGTATTTCTTACCTTCATTGTCCTCGAGCTGCTTCTTGGCACGCCCGAGCTCTTGCTCGGACCGCTCGAGGTTCTGCTTTAGCGTGTCCACTTCCGCAGTCAGTGCGGCGGACGCAAGCAGAGAAGCCTGCATACGCATATTGACTCCTTTTTGTTAGACTCCTGCGAATTTTATTTGATCCTCTATTCGGCTTTTCTTCCCGAACGCCAAACAGAGCATCAGGGGCTACTGTCTATGCGGTAATATTATTTACACATTCTTTACTTACCTCAAAGCCTGTTAAAAGGCTAGTACAAGCTTCAGTCAGTCCGCTCTTGGCGGACTGAACCTTCTGGACCACCGCACTCATAATGGTGCGGTGCTCCTCGTCGATGGAGGCGCCTTGGAGCGCCTCCAACAGATTGTCCGGCGCCTCCGGTTGGACGGGGGTCACCGGCACGGTGGGCTTGCTCCTCTTGGAAGGAGGTCCCCCGCCGGACTCTGGAACCTTTGAAGGTTCCGGAGCGGTGTCCGGCCTAGAGCCGGACTTGGAGCCCTGGGGGGTTTCATCCCCTTTACTCCTGGAGTCCGGGAGGTCGCCTTGCGGCGCCTCCAGGACCACCTCCTCCCGGCTTGGAACCTGTTGGGACAACACTTCGGTGTCGTCCGTAGGGCGGGGGGAGGAAGCCGTCGGAAGCGAGTTCACATCCCACGAGTCCAGTGAGCCGCTTGACGAGGCGTCGAGCCGGTCTTTGGGTGGGCTGCATAAACATATTCGACATAAGGGAAAGCTATGCAATAAACGAATACTATGAATTACTCTGGTATCCGGATACTTACGATTTGCCAGGGGCTTGGCCCTAGGCGGCCACTCCTCTCCGCCGTCGTCGGCGTCGGTGGAGTAGTCCGGGGAAGGGTTCTCCCCTTCTTGGACCCTCCGGCCTCCCCAGAGAGGGCGGCCTTCCTTTTCTTCTCTCCTCCCGCTAGAGGGGGAGAGGTCTCTTCTTGTTCCTCCTCGTCTTCACGGGAGGAATGCGCCTCGGAACCGTTGGATGATGGATCCGACACCTCCTGGCGCCGGGAACTCTTTCGAGTCCCTGTGGCCTTCTTCGTGGCCTTCTTCTCCGGCACCACATAGGGTGCCGAAACCAGCAGCTTCGCCAAACGAGCGTCCGCTGGGCCTTTAGGCAAAGGAGCCGGACAGTTGATCTGTCCGGACGTCTCCTGCCAATCCTGTCAAAGGTAAGGGAGCTTAGATCCCGCATGGAGTCAAACTATGAAAAACTAATACCCTATAAAAGGAAAAAACAGCTTACCGCATGAGCGTGACGCTGCATACTGAATCCGCGATCCTCGGTAGAGGATGCGGGGGCCTCGGCGCACTTGAAAAGCACCTTCCAGGCATCTTCGTACGTTGTGTCGAAGAGCCTGCTCAGAGTTCGGTGCCGCGCCGGGTCGAACTCCCACAGGTTGAAAGCCCGTTGTTGACACGGGAGGATCAGGCGGATGAGCATAACCTGGACTATGTTGACAAGTTTGAGCTTCTTGTCCACCAGGGTTTGGATGCATGTTTGGAGTCCGGTCAGCTCTCCTTTTTTACCCCACGACAGGCCCGTCTCCTTCTAGGAGGTGAGCCGCGTAGGGGGTCCGGATCGAAACTCGGGGGCTGCGACCCATTCGGGGTTGCGCAGCTCGGTGATGTAAAACCACCCTGATTGCCACCCCTTCAGGGTCTCCACAAAGGAGCCCTCGAGCCATAAGACGTTGGCCATCTTGCCCACCATGGCGCCTCCGCACTCCGCCTGGTTGCCGCGCACCACCTTCGGCTTGACATTGAAAGTCTTGAGCCATAGGCCGAAATGGGGGCGGATGCGGAGGAAAGCCTCGCACACGACGATAAACGCCGAGATGTTGAGGACAAAGTTCGGGGCCAGATCGTGGAAATCCAGGCCATAGTAGAACATGAGCCCCCGGACAAATGGGTGAAGAGGGAAGCCCAGTCCGCGGAGGAAATGGGGGAGGAACACCACCCTCTCATGGGGCCTAGGGGTGGGGATGAGCTGCCCCTTTTCGGGAAGCCGGTACGCGATGTCGTTAGACAAGTATCCGGCCTTCCTCAGTTTTTTGATGTGTCCCTCCGTGACGGAGGAGACCATCCACTTGCCTCCCGCTCCGGACATGGCTGGAGAAGGTTGAGGTGGGGAGTGCGGACTTGGGCGCTGGAGCTCGAGTGCGCGAGAATGGATAAGCAAGGGAGGAAGAAGGCGTAGGTGAAAAGGTGGATCCTTATCCCCTTATATGGGTGGACGCAACTACGTGTCCCCACCAGCCTGGTAAAACTCGCTTATCTCCAAGCGCCGTAATCAATGGCGCGGTTGGGTTACCCACGCCCGTATTGATGAGAATCCCGGAATAAGGGGACACGATCTCTGCTTTAACAAGACGTGCCAAGGAAACCGCCTCGCATGACGCGCTGAGGTGGGATAATGAAACGACTCGGATAAAGGCTTGGCCGTGGTGTGTCACACTACGGAATACGTCAGCAGATTAGATTTGTGTAAATATTATTCTCTCTATGGCAATATGTGGAAACTTATTTTGCAGAGCCGGACACTATCTTTGTGTTCAAAATCTTCTATGAAGTACTTGGAGGAGGAACCCGCCTTGCAATGCCGAAGACAATCTGCGCGCCGGACTCGTCGTCATTGAAGCCTGGTTCAGGGGCTACCGAGGGAGTCCTGGATTAGGGGGTGTCCGGATGGCCGGACTATACCTTCAGCCGGACTCGTGGACTATGAAGATACAAGATTGAAGACTTCGTCCCGTGTCCGGAAGGGACTTTCCTTGGCGTGGAAGGCAAGCTTGGCAATACGGATATGCAGATCTCCTACCATATTAACCGACTTTGTGTAACCCTAACCCTCTCCGGTGTCTATATAAACCGGAGGGTTTTAGTCACTAGGACAACATACAGAACAACAATCATACAATAGGCTAGCTTCTAGGGTTTAGCCTCTCCGATATCGTGGTAGATCTACTCTTGTACTACCCATATCATCAATATTAATCAAGCAAGACGTAGGGTTTTACCTCCATCGAGAGGGCCCGAACCTGGGTAAAACTTTGTGTCCCTTGCCTCCTGTTACCATCCGGCCTAGACGCACAGTTCGGGACCCCCTACCCGAGATCCGCCGGTTTTGACACCGACACAAGCACTTCTCAAATTCACAACTACTCAACTAGCATGACTTTGATATTATTACCTGCATATCTCAAAACAATCATCAAGCATCAAATGTCTCTCAGTATTCAATGCACTTATATGAAAGTTTTTATTATACCCATCTTGGATGTCTATCATATTAGGACTAGATTCATAACCAAAGCAAACTACCATGCTGTTCTAAAGACTCTCAAAATAATATAAGTGAAGCACGAGAGTTCATCTATTTCTTCAAAATAAAACCACCACCATGCTCTAAAAGATATAAGTGAAGCACTAGAGCAACAACAAACTACTCCGAAAGATATAAGTGAAGATCAATGAGTAGTCGAATAATTATGCAACTATGTGAAGACTCTCTAACATTTAAGAATTTAAGATCTTGGTATTTTATTCAAACAGCAAGCAAAACAAAATAAAATAAAATGACGCTCCAAGCAAAACACATATCATGTGGCGAATAAAAATATAGCTCCAAGTAAAGTTACCGATGAACAAAGACGAAAGAGGGGATGCCTTCCGGGGCATCCCCAAGCTTAGGCTTTTGGTTGTCCTTGAATATTACCTTGGGGTGCCTTGGTCATCCCCAAGCTTAGGCTCTTGCCACTCCTTATTCCATAGTCCATCGAATCTTTACCCAAAACTTGAAAACTTCACAACACAAAACTTAACAGAAAACTCATAAGCTCCGTTAGCGAAAGAAAACAAAACACCACTTCAAGGTACTGTAATGAACTCATTATTTATTTATATTGGTGTTAAACCTACTGTATTCCAACTTCTCTATGGTTTATAAACTCTTTTACTAGCCATAGATTCATTAAAATAAGCAAACAACACACGAAAAACAGAATCTGTCAAAAACAGAACAGTCTGTAGTAATCTGGATCAAACGTATACTTATGGAACCCATAAAATTCTCAAATAAATTTATGGACGTGAGGTATTTATATATTAATCATCTGAAAAAATAATTAACTAAATAGAACTCTCAATAAAAAATGGCAGCAATACTCGTGAGCACTAAAGTAGCAAGATCAACAAGACTTTCCCCAAGTCTTCCCAACGGTTCTACTTGGCACAAACACTAATTAAACACATAAAACCACATCTAAACAGAGGCTGGATGAATTATTTATTACTAAACAGGAACAAAAAGCAAGGAACAAAAATAAAATTGGGTTGCCTCCCAACAAGCGCTATCGTTTAACGCCCCTAGCTAGGCACGATGATTTCAATGATGCTCACATAAAGGATAAGAATTGGAACATAAAAAGAGCATCATGAAGAATATGACTAACACATTTAAGACTAACCCACTTCCTATGCATAGGGATTTTGTGAGCAAACAACTTATGGGAACAATAATCAACTAGCATAGGAGGGCAAAACAAGCATAACTTCAAAATTTTAAGCACATAGAGAGGAAACTTGATATTATTGCAATTCCAACAAGCATATATTCCTCCCTCATAATAATTTTCAGGAGCATCATGAATGAACTCAAAAATATAACCAGCACCTAAAGCATTCTTTTCATGATCTACAAGCATAGAAATTGTATTACTCTCCACACAAGCAAAATTCTTCTCATGAATAATAGTGGGAGCAAACTCAACAAAATAATTATCATGTGAGGCATAATCCAATTGAAAACTAAAATCATGGTGACAAGTTTCATGGATATAATTATTCTTTATATCATACAAGTCATCACAATAATAATCATAGATAGCAACTTTGTTCTAATAATCAATTGGAACCTCTTTCGGAATAGTGGATTCATCCCAAAATAAAGTCATGACCTCTCCAAATCCACTTTCATCAATATAATCATCATAAATAGGAGGCATGCTTTCATCATAATAAATTTGCTCATCAAAACTTGGGGGACAAAAAATATCATCTTCATCAAACATAGCTTCCCCAAGCTTGTGGCTTTGCATATCATTAGCATCATGGATATTCAAGGAATTCATACTAACAACATTGCAATCATGCTCATCATTTAAACATTTAGTGCCAAACATTCTAATGTATTCTTCTTCTAACACTTTGGCACAATTTTCCTTTCCATCATACTCACGAAAGATGTTAAAAAGATGAAGCGTATGAGGCAAACTTAATTCCATTTTTTTGTAATTTTCTTTTATAAACTAAACTAGTGCTAAAATAAGAAACAAAAAGATTCGATTGCAAGATCTAAAGATATACCTTCAAGCACTCACCTCCCCGGCAACGGTGCCAGAAAAGAGCTTGATGTCTACTACACGACCTTCTTCTTGTAGACGTTGTTGGGCCTCCAAGTGCAGAGGTTTGTAGGACAGTAGCAAATTTCCCTCAAGTGGATAACCTAAGGTTTATCAATCCGTAGGAGGCGTAGGATGAAGATGGTCTCTCTCAAGCAACCCTGCAGCCAAATAACAAGATTCTCTTGTGTCCCCAACACACCCAATACAATGGTAAATTGTATAGGTGCACTAGTTCGGTGAAGAGATGGTGATACAAGTGGTATATGGATAGTAGATATAGGTTTTTGTAATCTGAAAATATAAAAACAGCAAGGTAACTAATGATAAAAGTGAGCGTAAACGGTATTGCAATGCGTTGAAACAAGGCCTAGGGTTCATACTTTCACTAGTGCAAGTCCTCTCAACAATAATAACATAATTGGATCACATAACTATCCCTCAACATGCAACAAAGAGTCACTCCAAAGTCACTAATAGCGGAGAACGAACGAAGAGATTATGGTAGGGTATGAAACCACCTCAAAGTTATCCTTTCCAATCAATCCGTTGGGCTATTCCTATAGGTGTCACAAACAGCCCTAGAGTTCGTACTAGAATAACACCTTAAGACACAAATCAATCAAAACCCTAATGTCACTTAGATACTCCAATGTCACCTCAAGTATCCGTGGGCATGATTATACATATGCATCACACAATCTCAGATTCATCTATTCAACCAACACATAGAACCTCAAAGAGTGCCCCAAAGTTTCTACCGAAGAATCACCACGAAAACGTGTGCCAACCCCTATGCATAGGTTCATGGGCGGAACCCGCAAGTTGATCACTAAAACATACATCAAGTGAATCACGTGATATCCCATTGTCACCACAGATACACACGGCAAGACATACATCAAGTGTTCTCAAATCTTTAAAGACTCAATCCGATAAGATAACTTCAAAGGGGAAACTCAATCCATTACAAGAGAGTAGAGGGGGGAGAAAACATCATAAGATCCAACTATAATAGCAAAGCTCGCGATACATCAAGATCGTACCACCTCAAGAACACGAGAGAGAGAGAGATCAAACACATAGCTACTGGTACATACCCTCAGCCCCGAGGGAGAACTACTCCCTCCTCGTCATTGAGAGCACCGGGATGATGAAGATGGCCACCAGAGAGGGATTGCCCCCTCTGGCAGGGTGCCGGAACGGGTCTAGATTGGTTTTCGGTGGCTACGGAGGCTTCTGGCGACGGAACTCCCGATCTATTGTGCTCCCCAATTGTTTTAGGGTATATGGAGATATATAGGCGGAAGAAGTACGTAAGGGGAGCCACAAGGGGCCCACGAGGGTGGAGGGCGCGCCCAGGGGGTGGGCGCGCCGCCCTGCCTCATGGCTTCCTCGTTGCTTCCCTTACGTGGACTCCAAGTCTCCCGGGTTGCTTTCCTTCCAAAAATAAGTTCCTGAAGTTTCAGGTCAGTTAGACTCCATTTGATTTTCCTTTTCTGTGATACTCTAAAACAAGGAAAAACAGAAACTGGCACTAGGCTCTGGGTTAATAGGTTAGTCCGAAGAATCATATAAAATAGCATATAAAGGCATATAAAACATCCAAGGTTGATAATATAATAGCATGGAACAATCAAAAATTACAGATACGTTGGAGACGTATCAAGCGTCGTGGCGGGATCAACATGTGAAGCGGAATACATAGCTGCTTTGGAAGCAGCAAATGAAGGAGTCTGGATGAAGGAGTTCATATCCGATCTAGGTGTCATATCTAGTGCGTCGGGTCCAATGAAAATCTTTTGTGACAGTACTGGTGTAATTGCCTTGGCAAAGGAATCCAGTTTTCACAAGAGAACCAAGCACATCAAGAGACGCTTCAATTCCATTTGCAATCAAGTCAAGGAGGGAGACATAGAGATTTGCAAGATACATACGGATCTGAATGTTGCAGACCCGTTGACTAAGCCTCTCTCACGAGGAAAACATGATCAGCACCAAGACTCCATGGGTGTTAGAGTCATTACAATGTAATCTAGATTATTGACTCTAGTGCAAGTGGGAGACTGAAGGAAATATGCCCTAGAGGCAATAATAAAGTTGTTATTTATATTTCCTTATATCATGATAAATGTTTATTATTCATGCTAGAATTATATTAACTGGAAACTTAGTACATGTGTGAATACATAGACAAACAGAGTGTCACTTGTTTGCCTCTACTTGACTAGCTCGTTGAATCAATGATGGTTATGTTTCCTAACCATAGACATGAGTTGTCATTTGATTAATGGGATCACATCATTAGAGAATGATGTGATTGACTTGACCCATCCGTTAGCTTAGCACGATGATTGTTTAGTTTGTTGTCGTTGCTTTCTCCATAACTTATACATGTTCCTATGACTATGAGATCATGCAACTCCCGAATACCGAAGGAACACTTTGAGTGCTACCAGACATCACAGCCTAACTGGGTGATTATAAAAGTGCTCTACTCTACAAGTGTCTCCGATGGTGTTTGTTGAGTTGGCATAGATCGAGATTAGGATTTGTCACTCCGATTGTCAGAGAGGTATCTCTGGGCCCTCTCGGTAATGCACATCAATACAAGCCTTGCAAGCAATGTACACTGGTAGAAAAAGGGCCTGTTGTCCCGGTTCGTAAGGGCCTTTTGTCCCGGTTCCTGAACCGGGACTAAAGGGTCGGTACTAATGCCCTGTCCCTTTAGTCCCGGTTCAATCTAGAACCGGGACTGATGGGCCTCCACATGGCCTGTGCGCGGAGCCCAGGCAGGAGACCCTTTGGTCCCGGTTGGTGGCACCAACCGGGACCAATAGGCATCCACGCGTCAGCATTTCTGTGGCTGGGGTTTTTGTTTTTTTTTGAAAGGGGGGGGGGGGGTTGGGGGTTTTGGGGGGTTAATTTAGGTGTTTCATATATTGTGTTAGCTAGCTATAATTAATAGAGAGAAGTGTCCTCTCTTATGTCCGTGCTTGGTCGACGCTACGTACTATACATACGTATAGAGAGGACTAGACACGCTAGCTAGCTAGTAAGCAAACGAAGGAAACAGAAGATCGTCATGAACATATATGCATACAGAGAGAAGTGATATCGACCACCTCTCCTTCTCCGAGAGATTGGTCGAACAACAAGTTCTCGTATATCTATCCGACACTACCGGCTACATATATACAATAATTATCTCTTACAAATATAATCATATGGACTCATGGTCCACATAGTATTCTCCGTCTTCAGCGATCACGTGGTCAAGAAAGAATGCCGCCAATTCCTCTTGAATTGCTCGCATGCGAGCTGGTGCTAGGAGTTCATCCCGCTTCCGAAACATCTAATTTGAAGAAGGGGGTCAATACATATATATATGAATGAATGAAACTCAACACAAATGATGGTAATAAAATAAAATTGTGAATGTTGTTATTTACGTACTTCATATTGTTCGTCAGTGTAGCCCCGCTCACAGGTCGTGTGGCGGATGGACTCGCAAACGTAGTATCCACAGAAATCATTCCCTTGTTCCTGCCACAACCACTTTACAAGAAATAGAGGTCAATCAAACTGATAAGCAAGAATGCCAAATGGTATTGATGAAACTAGCGCTTGAATCAATAGGAGATGCACGGAACATGCTACTATAGTACTTACTTTCGGGTGTCTAAATTGCAGCTTCTTCGGGAGTCCTGGAGCTTTTTTGGAGAATTTTTTCCAAACCCTGCCAGACAAAGAAAACAATTACTTGATATATCAGGAAATGAACAAAGTTGCTGATATGGTGGATAATGATCGATTTAACTTACTTCTCGAGCATTTGAGTCATGTCTGCATAGTCCTGGGGATCTTTTCGTCTTGAGTCTAAGACGGTTACTAGTCCCTGCTCAAGCTTAATCTCTAGGAGAATATAGTGGTAACTGCACACGCATGCATAACTCATCAATTACATTACTATAACCTTGACTAATATATAAGGGAAACCGAATACGCACAAGACAGTAACACTCACTTGAAGTTGTAAGGAAAGAGTATTATATCTTTGTTTTCATTTATTACCAACGATCGTAGCAAGTTGGCCTCGGTATCTGCGGCATGAAATTTAACCTGAGTTGCATCTATGAGATATGTGTTAATGAACCCAATATCACCGACTTGTCTTTTCTTCAATTCGGCGATCTTCAATCTGCATAATATATTGAGGATGATTATAAATACATGCAATGAAAGAGTTGAGCTATATAGAGAGACTTAATGACAGAAGTAGTACTACTTACAGATAGTAGCAGGCGACAGTTGTTTTATCGAGGGCCAATTGATTGAAAAACTAAAAGAACTCCTCGAATGGAACAGGCAACGGTTCAATTCCAACGAGGTCATGCTCCTTTTTAACTTTCACATACAAAGTACTCCTCCCCCAGAGTCTCTGCAGATTTTCAAGTACCAATCATGCAATCTTCGCATCATCGTTGATAGAGATCTTTCATCTTTGATGAGAGGCTTCCCGTACTCGTATCTTTGTATCTGCACCTCCATGAAATCATAATGTACATCGTCGGGCAGGTAATCGCCAAGATTGCTATAACCGGGCACCATCCTCGGATCATTAGCGACGTTGTCGCTAGGCACCTTGAGCGGGGGGCACGATTGCTTCGCTTGTTCGCCGAGCTGGGCAATTTGTTTCCCAGCTCGTCGTTCTTTCAGCCTTTGATCACTGACAGTACTTCCCGACCGCTCCGCTTCGGCAAATTCCTTTCCAATAATGCGCTCATAGTTTCCTTTCGGCGGAGACTTGGGTGGTTTTGTCAGGGCAGCCAGAGTGCGCTTCGCTTTCACCGGATCTACCTTCTCCTCCGGAGGTGGATGTTTCTTTGCTTTCACCCCTTCAAAGTAGTTCCTCACTTCTTCTCGTGCGATCTCGGCGTTCTCCTCCGGGGTCCTCTCGTATGGTAACTTCTCTGGAGTCTTCAGAGAAGGACCAAATCTGTATTTCCTCCCGCCTCTGGCTGTACTGCTAGACGCCGGCAGAGCAGACGGAGCGGTTGTCTTCTTTACTTGCTTACGAGGCGGAGGAGAAGGACTACGACGCGCCGGAGCAGCCGGAGCGGCGGCAGGTCTCTTCCGCCCTTGCTGACGAGGCGGAGAAGGAGGAGGCTGGCTGCTCGGGCGCGTCGGTGCAGGCGGAGAAGGAGGCGGAGTGCCGCCACGCGCTGGAGAAGGAGCCGGTCGAGTGCCCTGATCGTCACTCGCCGGAGGAGGAGGCGGTGGAGGAGGCGGAGTGCCCTGACTCGCCGGAGGAGGAGGCGGTGGAGGAGGCGGAGTGCCCTGACTTGCCGGAGGAGGAGGAGGAGGCGGAGGCGTCCAGTTCGGAAGGTTGATGAGCTCCTTCCGCCATAGGCATGGAGTCTTCAGAGCAGACCCCAGCCTAGTCTCCCCTTCACCGGTAGGGTGGTCAAGCTGGAGGTCCTCAAATCCCTCTGTTATTTCATCCACCATCACCCTAGCATATCCTTCTGGAATCGGCCGGCAGTGAAAAGTTGCGCCGGGTTCAGTAGGATAAACAGAGCCAACAGCCGCCTTGACCTTCAAATTCATCCATTGCGTCATAAGGTGGCAATTTTGAGACTCCGTGATAGCATCCACGGGATAGCTGGCAGGAGCCGTCAAGGCATGCTCCGGCTGAAGCAGCTCGGTGGAAGCCACGCTGCTTCTCCGCTGAGATGGCGGGGTAGCTTCGGGGGAAGCTTCGGCAGTACGTTTGCTGCGATTTGCTTCTCGTTCCTCTATCGCTTGTACCCTTGCTTGCAGCGCCTGCATTTGGGTCTGCTGCACTTTTTTCCTCCTCTCATGGGATTTGTAACCGCCTGCGTCCGGAAACCCAACCTTCCACGGAATGGAGCCTGGCGTGCCTCGTGTCCGTCCAGGGTGCTCAGGATTCCCGAGGGCCATTGTGAGCTCGTCGTTCTCTCTGTCTGGAAAGAACGTCCCTTGCTGCGCTGCTTCGATATACTGCTGAAGCTTCCTGACTGGTATGTCCATTTGATCGTTCGTCCAAATGCACTTCCCTGTTACAGGGTCCAAGGTTCCGCCAGCCCCGAAGAACCAAGTCCGGCAACGGTCTGGCCAGTTAATTGTCTCTGGTTCGATCCCTTTATCAACCAGATCATTCTCAGTCTTGGCCCACTTAGGCCGGGCTACGAGGTAGCCACCTGACCCCGTGCGATGGTGATGCTTCTTCTTCGCAGCATTTTGCTTGTTTGTCGCCGACATCTTCTTACTCTTTTCCGATGTCTTGTGGGCCACAAATGCGGGCCAGTGATCTCTGATCTTCTCATATCTGCCCTTGAATTCTGGTGTCTCATTATTTTCGACAAACTTATTCAGATCTTTCTTCCACCTCCTGAATAGTTCTGCCATCCTCTTAAGAGCAAAAGACTTGATTAATTGCTCTTTAACTGGCTTCTCTGGATTATCCTCTGGCGGTAGGGTGAAATTTGACTTCAGCTCAGTCCAAAGATCATTTTTCTGCATATCATTGACATAAGACACCTCAGGGTCTTCTGTAGCCGGCTTAAACCATTGCTGGATGCTGATCGGGATCTTGTCCCTAACCAAAACCCCGCACTGAGCAACAAATGCGCTCTTTGTCCGGAGGGGTTCAATCGGTTGGCCGTCGGGCGCGATTGCTATGATCTCAAACTTTTCATCCGAGCTCAACTTTTTCTTCGGGCCTCGTCTCTTTACCGAAGTTGTGCTCGATCCGGAGGGCTAGAAAAAAGAACAAAGACTTAATTAATATGTGTACATACCAAAACAATGAATGCATCAATTAGCTAGTCAGCAGAAGCTTAACTAATATATATACCTGGCCGGACTCGGTTCGGTCACCGGAGACGTCATCACGGTCTCCTTCTTGCACCGGCATTGGGTCACCGGAGCCGTCCTCACGGTCTCCTTCTTGCACCGGCATTAGGTCACCGGAGCCATCATAATCATAGCCAGCTGCTTCCAGACCATCGGTGTCGTTGAGAAACAACGAGCAGACGGCATCACTTCCTCGTGCGATTATGTCCCCCAACAACTCTTCTTGTACTTCGTCTCGGGGGGTGTCCATAGTTTCTACAAATATTGACAACATGGCAATTATTATTCAAACATGACAGATGGATATATTAGTGGCAAACGTAGAACTAATATTAATTAGTGGCCTCGATGCTGCTTCTCTAGGGTTTGGGGTGGCCTCGACGCTGCTTCTCTAGGGTTTGGGGTGGCCTCGACAACGCTTCAAGGATAAAAAAGAAGAGGAAGAAGAAAAAAAAGAGGAGAAGAAAGAATAGAGGAGTAAGAACTCCTCTATTCTTTCTTCTCCTCTTTTTTTCTTCTTCTTCCTCTTTTTTTTATCGGGAACGAGGGTCGTCGAGGGTCACCGAGCGGTAGAGGAAACCCTAAATAGCAAGTATCGTGGGTGTGAGATACATGTGGCCGTCGGTGTCGGACACTACATCCACGTCCCACAAGTGACGTGGGCGTCGAAGCCCGCGCCACTTGTGGACGTGGATGTAGTGTCCGACACCGACGGTACATGTATCTCACCGACATTCACCGACGATACTTTCTATTTAGGGTTTCTCCTCTACCGCTCGGCGACCCTCGACGACCCTCGTTCCCGATAAAAAAAAGAGGAAGAAGAAGAAAAAAAAGAGGAGAAGAAAGAATAGAGGAGATCTTCTCCTCTATTCTTTCTTCTCCTCTTTTTTTCTTATTCCTCTTCTTTTTTTATCCTCTTCTTCCTCTCATGTTCGACGGCCCTCGACCCCTCGGCGACCCTAGACCCCTCGAACCCTCGATGACCCTGGAACCCTCGACCCCTAGACGACCCTGGAACCCTCGACCCTCGATCCCTCGACCCTATAGAACCCTCGAACCTCTACCCTAGTTCCCGATTCTATTTTCTCTTCTTCTTCACTATTCCTTTCTTCTTCTCCTCTTCTTTTTATTCTTCTTATTTATTTCTCCTTTTCTTCCTCTCCTCTTGTTCTTTCTTTCCTCTTCTTATTTCTTCTTTCCTATCCTTCTTTTCCTTCCTTTCTTAATATCACTTAGCAAATTTTGCAACGATAGGGAGGGGGTGCTCCCGTGGTCTAAAATCCGTCTATGCACGATAGAAAATTCTGAAAAAATACATCTATTATCCCTCAACGTCCCACCTGATCATGAACAAAAAAAATCTGTGAATTAAAAAAACATCATGTTCTATGAACAAAAAAACATTATATTTCATCCACATTCGTGCATACATCATATATGGGATCATCTATGAAAAAAACATCATATTCTATAAAAAAATCATTACATATATATAAAAAACAAGCATATATATATATATAACAAGCATCTATCTTTTGCATATATACATGAACATATATATACACAGAGAACATATATACATACAATCATATACTCACACATATACATGTAATCTAAAAAACACCATATATACATGAAAAAACAGATCGGGGGGCGGCGCCGGCCTGACAGGGCAGTGGCGGCTGGGCGGCGCACGGCAGCCGCGCAGGGCAGGGGCGGCGGCGCGGCGGCCGCGCAGGACAAGGGCGCAGGGGCGCGGGACGGGAGGGGTTGTGCTCACAGGGGGCGGCGGCGACGGCGAAGGCGATCAGCCTAACGGCGTCGGTGGCGGCAGCGACAGCGAAGGCGAGCAGCTTGACGGCATCGGTGGCAATGGCGACGAGGAGGAGCAGGGGCGACGGGCGGCGACGGCGACGAGGAGGAGCAGGGGGCATCGAGGGAGAAGTGGGT